>NC_063213.1:25203768-25578768 GCF_020740725.1 Corvus hawaiiensis
GCCTGATGCACCCAGGACATGGTTGGCCCTCCTGGCTGTGCGGGCACTGCTGACTCACATTTAACTTTTTGTCAGCCAGGACCCCCAGGTCCCTTTCTGTGGTGCTGCTCTCCAGCATCTTGTTCCCCAGTCTGTCTGTCTGTACATCCAGGGTTGTCCCATCCCAAGTGCAGAATCTGGCACTTTCTCTTGCTGAACTTCATATGGTTGGTGATTGCCCAGCCCTTTGATTTGCCAAGGTCTCTCTTCAGGCTCTCTCTGCTTTCAATAGAGTCAACAGCTCCTCCCAGTTTTCTATTATCTGTGAACTTTCTTAGTATCCCTTACAGTCCTGCATCCAAGTAATTTGTGAAGATGTTGAAGAGCACTGGGCTGAGGATGAAGCCATGTAGAACCCCACTAGTGAGAGCTCACCAGTCTGTCACCCCACTCACTGAAACGCTTTGATACCAACCCATGAGCCACTTGCTCATCCACTGCATGCTGTGTTTATCCACCTGTGGGCTGGACATTTCATCCAGCAGGATCCTGTGAGAGACAGTATCAAAAGCTTTACTGAAATCCAAAATGAAGGTCTATGTCTTAGAGCCACTCCATGTTTTTAATACATATGTTGCTTCAATAAATAATAGAAAATGATGTGAAAATGCTTTATAAAAACATTGATCTATAAGGACACAGTCAGTAAACTGAAGGTGCGCAAATCCGATAGAAGCACCAAGATAAAAACAAGTCAGTGTATTTAAAATCTCTTTAAGCCAGTGTGATATTACACACCTGTCACAATGCCATCCTATTCACACCATCAAGAATCAGACAAATCATACATTTTCATCTCCTCAATAAAATTTACTTGTTGTCATCAAGTACCCAAAACAAATAAACAAAACTCAATCATTCCCATTTGGGAACCTTTTTTTTTTGAGTAAAGTTTTAGCAAAAATAATGAAGGATTTTTTGTTGTATAGACAGAAAGGAACTCAAAGCTAACCAGACATGTAGACATGAAAGAGTACACATGCACAGCTCATGCAATAACAATACATGTGCCAGGAAGGAGGAGGCATGGATACAGAGCTACATGATCCTGTGCCCTGCTCTGTGTCCGACCACTGGTACTACAACCTACTCTGTGTAAGGCCACTAACATCTTGTAAATAATCAACTTTTAGACCACTGACATAAGAAATTACCACCACAGATACTATAAAGAAGCCAAAATTGCCAGATGCCTAACTGCAATACATGAAGATCAAACCAGAGCAATTCTCCCCTTGTTAGCATGGTCGATCACCAACGTGGAGGTAGAGCAGACCATCTATCAGAGCCCAACAGCATCTTCGATTTGCACCCAAGGCACCCATCAGGATCAAGGTACCTGTCCTGGGGCTGGTGCATGAGCAGTCTTTGAGGGGTACAGGGTACCTCAGGTACTCACATTAAGGTGCTCTACCTGGTATGCGGACACATTTCTGTGAGCAGGACCCCCACATTGGAACAGACACAGCCTGAAGCAGTAAATGTGATTAAGACTTGCACCAGTGCTTTTCCAGATGGTTAATCATAACTGACAAAGACACAAGGAAACAAACAATATTTTTAGGCTTCTACTCCAACTACCAACTCAAGTCAACTCACACCATAAAATCATCAGATCTCTTCGAACTATTAAAGAGTGTGTATGTGTTTTACTTGAAAGCAGTTGCAGTCCAAGCCTGCAAGAATGGAAATGCATCATGACTTTAGAGTATTTGAATGGGAAAATTAATCACTAGTCTGTGACAGCCTCAACTATTAGATTCTTAAATAATAACACAATTATGTATGACTTTTGTACGTATTAATTGTTGCATTTTTTATGCCACTGGAGCTCCACAGAATTCAATGTGTGACCAAAAAGAAAGTGAGGATTTATAGGCAATGAAATATAAGAAATATGCTCATAAAAGAATCTCTCTTAATTCTCCAGAGCCCTATTACCAAAGTACATAGCAATACAGGATATGTGCTAGAGGGGTATAAAGGCTTTATTAGCCCTCGAAAGGGATGACTCGCAACACTTACTGACAACTATGTCTGCAAAATTCATGCTGGGAACAGCTTTATTGCAAACTGTACTAACAGCAGACACGGCTGCTATATACAGTCATAGACAAGTGCTTTTCTGCTGGGCCTAATATCTGTATCTATGATCCTGTTTTGAGACACCCAACAGCTTCACAGGAGCTATTTGTGCAGAACATTTATACAGCTATCAGCTTTCATTAATGAAGATGAACAAAACAAACAGTGGCCAATAAGGCTCTCGTCTTTGGTCAGAAACTCCTGCAAATTCTCCCCGACTTCTCCCGTTGTTCATTTCCAGGCTAAAATCGGTACCGACTTTCCAAAGCAGTACACGCTGTCAACTGCAGAACATTTCGACCAGCCTCACGACATCCCGAGAAGCTCCCCAGAACCGCAGCAGCCGCTGAGGAAGCAGCGGGCCGCGCCAGCACCCCGGCCCCCGCGGGCTCCCGTCATCACACGCAGCGGTGCCTGTCACGCCGCGGCTGCAGCAAGGCGGATCGCCGCAGCCGGGGATGAGCCGGCGCGGGTATTAAAGGAAAGGCAATCCTCTTAGGAGGGCTGGCGGCGGGCGGTGAAGCGAGGCGAACCGAGCCCGCGCTTCCCCGCCCGCGGTGCGGTGCGGTGCGGTGCGGTGCGGTGCGGTGCCACTCCCGCGGGCAGCCCCGCGCCGCCTCAAGGGCGAGGGAGCGGCGGCCGGTTCGGGCCTGCGGCAGCCGCCGCCAGCACCCGCAGCGCCGCATCCCCGCGGGGGGCGAATGGCCGGCGGGGCGCAGGGGCAGCGCGGGCGCGGTGAAATGGGTCAGTTACGTAATAACACCGCCGGCCCCGGCCCCGGCCCGGCGCCCCCGCGGGCAAGGAGAGGGGAAGCCGCAGCGGCGGGCGCTGGACGCGAGCGGAGCCGCATCCTCTCGCGGACCCCGGGCACCGCCGCCGCACCCTTCTTCCCCCTCCGCCCCTTCCCAGCGGTTCCCCCGCCCCGGAGCGCACCTTCTCCTGGGCGCGGTTGAGGCGTTTCTGGACGTTTTTGGCGAAGAGGCCAGTCTTCATGTCGGCCATGGCTGGCAGCGGGGATAGGGAGGGTGGGGAGAGAAGGCGGGCGAGGCAGAGCCCGGTGGCTACGAGCGGCAGCGGCAAGGCAAGGATGGAGGGATGGAGAGGAGGAGGAAGAGGAGGAGGAGGGCTTTAAAGACACAGCAGGGAGAGGCGTGGCCACCGCCGCCGCCTCAGGTGAGCCGCGGGCCCCCCCCAGCTCCGACCGCCCCCGGCCCCTGAGGAGGCGGCTGTAGGGACCCCGCAGGGCGGGTAGCGTTGTCTCCTGGAGATGGGGCAATTCTTCTAGATAATAAAACACATCAGGAGAGATAATGGGGACGATGATTTCTAGAAGCACAGCTGAAGCACTACTGGCACAAGTCCCCTTGTACGGCCGGAGAACCTTAGGCACCTACTTATTCCCCTAGAAGTTTCCACCAAGTCAGTCACTCCCGGGTCCAAGCTCCTTTAACACTTTTCACCGGTTTGGGGGCTGCGGCATCACATGCAGTAGATCGGTTCTGCGGTTAGGGGACCTGCACCCCAGCTCGGCCCGAGCTGGGCTTGCTGGCACACACATCAGCTGTTCTGGGGTTACCATGCCCGTGCTTCTGAATGTGGTGCACGTTGACTTGCCATTGTGCTGCTCTCGACATCCTCCTCCCATCCATTCTTCATTCCTGTCTCAGTGTAGCAATCAACAGCAATAAACTGGTCCCAGACTGGTTTCATGTTTTTGATCTTATTTCTGAAATTACAACTTTAAGTCAAAACTGAAGGGTAATCATAACAAAACCCTCTGTCCTCCCCTGACACTCAAGCGCCCCAAAATCTTCTAAATACAGGATCACACAGCACCAGTCACTCAAGGTTGGCAAAGTCATCCTTCCTAGATACCAAGCCCCAAATTCACTCCTGGCATTTATTTCTGTTGTTTGGCGAAGCGTGGAGTTCCCTGATATGGAGAGTAGGAATCCAGCTGCAAACACAGCAAAGCAATACAAAGAGAAACACTGGAACTCAATGCTCTTAGCCTGAGCCTTTATCCTTCTATACGGAACTGTCTTATGTTCATAGTACTTTTCATTGATTTTTCGGATTGGTACAAAACACAAATCAGAAGGTCTTCTACCTGCCGAAAGAAAATGTCTCATACATGTAGTAAGTCCAGCTGTGTTTCCTGAGACCTTGTATTTCTGACATCTGCTCAGTCCGACATGTGCCTGACACATTTTCCTGTACTATTAAGAAGTGGATTTAACATACCAACTGCAGTAGTAGCAATGTTTAGTAAGAAATTGTGACCTATATAAGAGTAGGTACTTACTTAATTCTCACGTAAACATTATTTAAAAAGAAAAAATAATCACACAAAAAACCCCAAACCCAAAACAAATGCAGAAAACCAAAGAAAACATATCACAGCAACCAAGGAAATTATTTTGTCTAAAAGATTACAGACAGTTTCTTATAATGCTGTTAAACTGGTGAAAGATCAAAACAAAATCTCAGTGTGCATAGGGCTCCCAAATTGTTTGAAGTAATTTTTCACATCTTCAGAATTTCTCTTTCTGGCCAGTTTGGCTTCTGATTACACCACTTTAAGAATGATTTAAAAAAAAAATCAGGAAAAGAGATAGTCTTAACTGATAAATCATGCATTTTCTTCACCAAGGGGTAACAAAGGTAGGAAGTATCAGCAGCACAAAGTGCATTTGGTTGCCTTTGGGCTAGGAGAGGGAGGGAGGACACTCTCTTGTGCCTCTTTGATCCTTGTTTTCTGATATAGTAGTAGAACCCTCATCACCAAGCCCAGAAATGCTTTTTCATGCCAGTGGATGAGGAGAATGAAGATGTGTCCTTAGTCAGACAGCCCGCCTTTTCCTCCTCACTCAGTTGACCTGCATTGGCTTTGCCCCATTTAATGGCCTTGGACAACAGCCAAGGCTTTTTCACTGGCTGGTTTATCAATGTATGTGTTGCTCTCCATCAACTAGATTTTGGAAAGTAATTAGCAGCAAACGATGAGGCTGTTCTCTCCATACTCTCTGTCTGTTGCATAACATTTTTTGTAATTAATACTTCAGAGAAAATTTCTCCATTAAGATGTGTTTCAAAGCAAGTTTTCCACTGTGTATTGCTCATGCTTTAGTTTGAAATAGATGATATTTAAAAATTAATAATCCTTTACTACAGTTTACCCTATTTTCTCCCTATTTTGTTGTTACTGTTTATTTGGTGTTATTTTAAAATGAAATTTCACTTCAGTTTCCCTCCTGAATAGCAGTCATTCATAGAAAAATGCTCCTAAGGGAGTGGTGATTTTTCAACATAAAATCTCTAAAGGGAAGGGAGAAAGTTAAGTATTAGTACAATGTTACAGTGCGGATACTGCAACACGATGTATCGAACAACGAGGCCCGTGGAAAAGAAATATATATGGACCGATTCTTGATAGATGTTTCAGAGCGATGTTTATTTCTCCAGCGGCATGGCCGGAGCTCTGCCGAGGAACTGAGGCAATCATGGGACCCGAGGGTCCTTGTCCCCGCAGGGGAACACAAAATAACCAATGGGGAACGAGGCTGACCAGGGGCTAGGGAAACCCTGCGTCTCCCCCCCAGGGTCCCTCTCCCAGGACTACATGGCAGGGGGAGGGCCCCAACATTTCACCCATTTATTTTTAACAAAAAGAGATTTAAAACTTGACATGGAAAACAACTGGATAAACATGAGATAACAAGGACAGTTTCAAAACAAAACAAGCCACCCTCCTGAGTCTTTAAATGTCCAAACAGATTTTCTGGAACATCTTAAGGCTGACAGAAGGGAGACAGGACTCTCCGGGCATGCTTTGTGGGGAAACTGAGGCAGGAGAGGGTTTCTTCCATTTGTACCTGTTGGAACGCTAAACAAAAATAGTTAATTTCTTCCCTCCCCCTTTTCATCCCCCACTCAGCATTGGAAAGCGATTTTGGGGGAAACAATTGGCAAAGGCATGGTTTTGTGAGGGAAACCATGGGTGGAAAAATGGATTGGGAATACACTGGCAGTAACAGGATATAGGATAAAAGGAAAAGGTGGGATTAGGAGAGGGAGACTGTAGGGGGGGCTTATAATGGAGATATTGTCTAACATGACTACGATTTTTAGCATATATACTGCCTTTTACAGAAACACCATCAGGCCCAGTGACCTGCAATGCTTGTAACCCTTTTCTACCTTGCACAATTTTGAACTCCACCACCTCTCTATCTCCCAAGCTTGGGATACATTTTTCAGGGTTATTCTTTTTAATAGCAGTTCTATGAACGAATATGTCTTCTTGGTTGTCACATCTTGTTATAAAACCATAATTTTGTTTAACATTATAGCATTTTACTATTCTTAAAACCTTAGCTATGGTGATTTTTTTCCTTTTTCCGAGTGGCTGCTGTTTTTCTGTCTCACTGCATTTTTGCTTTCTCTTTCACTTGCTCCTGTGTTGGAATTGTCAGGGCTGCTCGTGCTTGCGCGCTCTTCCTGGGGTCACATTTGGGGCCGCGCAGGCCGGGATGGGCCGCGCTGCTCAGCTCCCTGTGCACCGCCGCTTCTGCTCTCAGCTGCGCTGCCGCTGCCTGACGTCACACCCGCGTCTTGGCTGGGCCCCCGAGCAGCGGCCCCCCCACGCCCTGCTCCAGCGTGTGTTTTGGCTAGGTGTGGCTCCGCTCCACCGCTGCCAGCTGCCGCCCGCGCGCTGCCCCTCTCGGTCGGGCGTTCACAGGGCTTGCCCCACCATGCACGGGAACTGCCTCACTGCTGCTCACAGAGTGCTCGCTCCACGTGGCCTGGGTCGCACGGACCCAAAGCAGGCTTCCCTTCGCCAGGACACAGCTGACATTGCTCAACAGTCTTGGTAATTAAATAATATTCACAAAAATATTCTTCCATTGGCATATATTTTGACTCAAAAATTAACTGTGTCCAAACGGTCTTCCAAAAGTCTTTGGTAAGAATCACATCCCAAGAAACATAGAAAAAGTTCTTAAACAACCATGCCAGGAAGTGTTTCAGTTCCTTTTGAGCTTGAATCAAGCTAAAATTTACAAATCGTTGTTCAAAAATCTTTTCAAGTTTAAGTTAAATGTCCATATGCAGCTCTGAGAGCCAAGAGTCTTTCCACGGTTCCTCCATAATCCAGAGAGAATATCCAAATCAGGGCGAGAAGAGAGACATCTAGAGTGGTTTTTACTCATGAAGTTTCTGTCCTTAGAGATTGGTGTCTTGCCCACATTATCCACCATTTGTTACAGTGCTGTCTTGGTTTGAAAGACAGGTGTCTTCTAAGGAAGGCAGTAGCCTCCCTTGGAATGGCAGATGCAACCCCCTTCCCTCCGAGTTATTATAACTTTGAAATCGAGGGGCTTTTAGGCAAAGATGTGGGAAATAGGAATAACAGTTCTCTACTATTATATATATAACCAGTCAAACAAACAACAACAACTATGGCAGTAACAGCAAACAATCACAAACCCAGTGCCAGCCTTCTCGGCTGTCAGGCTCTTTCCCCTTGGGTGCAGTTCCGCTTGCAGCCGGCAGGGGCGCTGGCGGCTCCCGGTGAGCAGGGCAGGTGCGATGGTTCCCCCGCGGCTGCAGGGGGCGCTCCGGAGCGAGCTCGGGGAGCACGCGGCACCGGTGGCCTGGGAGCTTCACAAATCCCTGGGCAGCTGGCCCTGGTGTCCGACCGGACTCTCAGGAACAGCAGGCTGGAACGGCAGGCTGGAACAGCAGGCTGGAACAGCAGGCTGGAGCAGCAGGCTGGAGCAGCAGGGACGAGCACAAATCTCTGATGGCAGGCGAGATGTATCCAAACGGAGAACCCCCCGGAGGTCTAGACAGGCAGGGTGAGCACAGCTACAGTGTAGCGAAGGCTCAAAGGACAGCAGCGGGGCAGGGCGGCCACAGCCTGGCCTCCGGCGGGGCAGGGAAGGTGGGCCCCCGGGGATCCTGGGATCTTTCTCCGCAGAAAGAGAAAACGGCTCCAAAGAACAAGCAGCTTCTCTCTCTCGAACCCAGAGAGCGACTGACCCCACACCCAGGTGAAACAAAAGAGCAGCGAGGCACACCCCACCCGCAGTGGGTAGCTCTTTGTCTTTCTGAAGTACCCCAGCGATTTGTTGTCTTAGTAACAGTATGGGGGGAAAATTCCTTTAACAGAAAAAAACCCCTAGAACTCTTAAAACCCCAACAAGTGCGGATACTGCAACACGATGTATCAAACGAGGCCTGTGGAAAAGAAATATATATAGACCGATTCTTGATAGATGTTTCAGAGAGATGTTTATTTCTCCAGCTGCATGGCTGGAGGTTTGCCGAGGAACTGTTCAATCACAGGACCCGAGGGTCCTTGCCCCCGCAGGGGAACACAAAACAACCAGTGGGGAACGAGGCTGACCAGGCGCTAGGGAAACCCTGTGTCTCCCCCCCAGGGCCCGTCTCCCAGGACTACATGGCAGGGGGAGGCCCCAGCAGTACAACTATTATGTCACCACTTTTTCCAGCTGTTGATCCCTGTTCACCCAAAATGTTAGTCAGAAAAAGAAGAAATCGGGATAATTTCTGGCTCATTGACAACATGGTTTCTCATCACACATTTCTGCTATTCTAATCACTCTTTATTTGTGTAAAGCAGTAAAATTTAAAGATACTGGCCCATAGGAGTCAATTTTACAATATTGATGATAGAAAAAGTTGGCAGGTATTTTGCAGCTGTCTCCATTGCAATAATAATTGAAATACAGATATCAATGGCTGCAGCGTAACAAGTGACTTGCACCTCTACAAATCGCAGTATATGGACACTCACAATTCACACTACAGACATGGCAGATAAAAGACAAGCCTGTTAGAAGTGCATCACTTTAATATTCAGTGCAGTGGAAAATTGGAGCGGAAAATGAAACTGCAGGACAGCCTGGGAGTTGAAATTGCACTGTAGTGTGAATTTGGGGAGGCAGAATGTATGGACAAAAATACAATGCAAGTTGGGTCTAATAGAACAACAGACATGGGAAAGCAGTATGAGAAAATGAAAGGTTTCAGGTGTACAGGACCTGAATTTTAAATCTTCTTTTACATGTGACGACTTGGTACTATGCTTGTGGTTTAGGTCAGCATGTAATGGGCAGCAAAAGACTGTCTAAATTATCTG
This sequence comes from Corvus hawaiiensis, assembly GCF_020740725.1. Taxonomy (NCBI): domain Eukaryota; kingdom Metazoa; phylum Chordata; class Aves; order Passeriformes; family Corvidae; genus Corvus; species Corvus hawaiiensis. The sequence goes on from NC_063213.1 coordinate 25,213,061, forward strand.
GGCAGTTTCTGTAGGTCTTGCTGACTTTTGGATGTGAGTCAGAGAGGGGAGAGCTTTCTGTCTCACATAAAAAGGAAAGTAAGGAACACAGTGGAAAACATGAATCAAAAGAAAAATGTTTTCATAAAATAAATGTAGTTCTAAATGCTGTAAAAATCTAGGAAAATTTTAATAAACATCTGAAATTAAAACCCATACATGTTCTATATTTTAATATTTAAACCCTTATTTTTAATTAAAATTCTTCTTATAAAGACAAATATAGTGGGGGGGTTTTTTGTTTTTTTTTTACATTTTCCCTCACTGCCATTTTCCCTCACTACCTTCAGATCAACACCTCTCATCCAATAAGGTGCTAATGTATGTTGGACTGGTACTTACATTCTGGCACAGAACACCAGTTCCATCACTGGGAAGCATTTTATCTGAAAGGTGCTCTTTGATTTCAGCTTCAGTATTTGAATCTATCTGGCTTCACAGAGCTACATACAGGTAGGTGGTGTTCAGCAATGGCCTCACTTTGTTACTGTGGCATTCTGTCCTGCTGACTTCACTCAGCAAATTTCTGACACCCCAGGCTCTGAAACTACATAAAATGAGCTTTACATGAGAAAGTATCACTAATGAAGGGCTGCTTGTTCTGCTCACAGAACAAGCACCAGTGATGTTTCCATAGGAAATTCACTCCTGGATACCACCCACAGGACACGGATGTCCATGCTGGACTTCTGGGGGCGCGGGTTATGTTCCTTCCATCCTCCAAGTCCTCTTCCCTGAAAAAACAGGAATTAGAGAAATTAACTTCAAATAGAGAAAAAAAACTGCTAGAGAGAGAATTCCTGGAATTACTGCTGCCTTTGGGTGAATCTTTTCAGGTTTGAGGCAGTGCAAGTAGATAAGAAGACATGACAAGAGATCCAAAATCCTTTAGGATTGGCAGGTGAGGGTAGGAGGAGTGAATAATTATATATCACTTAGTTAATACCAGGCTTTTCTACTTTTTACACAGTTGATGTGATGTGTCAATAAAATACAAACTTAAGGAAAAGACTAGGTGATAAGAAGGACAAGATTTCTTGAGATCCAAGAATGAATTTCAGCATGGCCAGAGCTGCAGGGATCCACAGCTCCCTCCCTCCCTCAGTGAGGATAACTGGCAATTTGGACCTGTTGCAAAGGGGCCTGTACAAAGAAATTGGCTTTATGTTCATCATTTAGATGGCAACAATATCCTGATAGGCTGTGTATACAGTACTGATTCCAGCATTAGGAATGAATGCTGATGAGGATACTTGTGCTCTGGTTGGCCTCCTCCTGATGCTCTTTGTAATTAAAAGCACAGTGAGCTGTATAGAAGATGAATTTTTGAGAATTCTATTGACAGCATATGAGCTGTCCCACCTAAATAGGAAAGCCACCCACCACCCTTAGCCAAAATTCAGGCTCCCTTGATCTATCTGAGGTCAGCATCAAAAGATCATTGAAAATTGCTTTTGAAAAATCTGAACTTAAGTGTGCTTGGCAGTTTCATCTTCTCAGTCAGAAGGACACAGGCCAGAACCAGAAATATCTTCCTTTTTAAGCATCAGGTAAAAAGGACAGAAAGTCTTTCTGTAGAACATCCTTTGGATCTTTCCTGAAAGAAAAGTCAGTCTCAGTTAAAAAGCTTATTTGTCCACATGCAATTTTCCATACCCCTCTTCTTCTCTTTCCCATGCACTATATTTACAAAATTCCTGGTATTTACAGTATTATCTAGAAATGCACACCTTTTGGTTTGCATAACAACAAAAATTAATATTGTGACAGTTGGTCTCTCTTCTTTCGTTTTTCTTTAAAGCCATTCCAGCACAATCTTGCTGCCTCTTTGGGGAATGCCTCAGCAGTGGTGAGTTTCTCTCTCAGGTTAGGCACTTGTGAAGGGGATTTGGCATGCATGGCATCAATTTGGTTCCCTAAATTTCTCTTTGCTCATGAATTGGCTGCTAATGGCATTATGCACACATCACATAGCAGCATCTAGCCTCTCTGCTTTTATTTCTAGTGTAAATGCACATTTACACAGTGCCATTGCTTCCACCTCTTATATGGGCTAGAAGGAGGGATGTAGCAAAAAGATGTGCAGTCCTAATTCTGAAACATTTAAAATTTGGAGAAAAGTGACTAGCTGTATCTATTCTGTGTGTGCCCCTAATTTAGAAAGGCCATGAAATGCAAGATAATATATACATGCAAAATAATAAATACATTTATGTCATTATGAAGGTCATACAATTTTTTTTCTTCAAGAAGATAGATGCATGTAAAACATTGTGAGTTGATTGTGCTGGTTTAGTATCTGACATGTCATTTTCTATATCAGGAAATTTTTCCTCCTAGTCACTTGAAGCTAGACTATGGAGGTTGGAGGCCTCCTCTCCTGCAGCAGTTCTTCTTGCCTTGACCCTCACTGCTTTCAAGGAAGCAATAACAATTTAGAGCAACCAGGGATCTTCTTGCAGGGATGCAGAAGATGTCCTGCAAAAGCAGCACTGCCCAGCTCTCGCTACTAGTCCTAGATGCATCAGGCATATCCCAAAAAGCCATGGTCTGCAGGGAATAATGTGACTTCTGGCCACAGAAGAGGCACGTGCATCATGAATACCATATAACATAGCAAAGAGCTAATCCAAACTTCAGAAAGGCGCCCCTGGAGTGCCTATCTGGAGACTGTCAAGTTGTAGGTTCTGCTGCTTTAAACCATGTAGGCAAAAGTCAGGTTTTAAACCTATGGACTCTCTAAAGACAACCCCAGCTTTTGATTATCAAAGATCTTTATTCAAATATCTCCACCATGCTTTCTCAGTACATGATTTGTTCTTCATTGAGCTATATTTGTCCTGACTTCTTATTATGGTATCCCACAGTGGTAGAGAGGAGAAGGATAGGAGAAGGAGAGGAGAGGAGAGGAGAGGAGAGGAGAGGAGAGGAGAGGAGAGGAGAGGAGAGGAGAGGAGAGGAGAGGAGAGGAGAGGAGAGGAGAGGAGAGGAGAGGAGAGGAGAGGAGAGGAGAGGAGAGGAGAGGAGAGGAGAGGAGAGGAGAGGAGAGGAGAGGAGAGGAGAGGAGAGGAGAGGAGAGGAGAGGAGAGGAGAGGAGAGGAGAGGAGAGGAGAGGAGAGGAGAGGAGAGGAGAGGAGAGGAGAGGAGAGGAGAGGAGAGGAGAGATCCAGCAGGCAGGACTTGTGCAGCAAGATTGATCTATTTAATTATTTTACAAACTCTTTTATAGACTTTTTTCTTCGTAGTCTAATTGGTCAAAGGATCAGCCACCCCCTGGGATGACTGGCTAAAATCCTAAAACATCCATTGTCAAAATATTTTTCTACTGTACCATAAACAAAGCTCTGCAAGGTCGCAGGTGTTCATAGTTCATAGAACTCTGCTAATATCTTCTGTGAGAGAGAAAAGTATCTCATGGGACTGGAAAGAAGCAAGAAAAATTATTGCTAGCAGCAATATTGTATCCACAATTCCCCCTTTTTGTTTTATAAGATAACAATTCTACTAGGTATTAATCCTAAATAGAAATTTACATCAGTTATTAATTCTAAATATAGCCTTAAGGGCTTTAACTATCTGACTCCATAACAAGAAATTTAAAGTTCAGTCTCTGCTTGTGGAAGGGCAATCCACCTGACGGTGGACATCCTGGTCATCTTCAGAAGAATCATTACCTGATGATCTACATTCTGGTCACCATTTGGATGGTTGGCATTCTGGTCATCATTTGGAGGTTGCCTGTTCTGCCTCTGGTGCCGTAGGTCAGGGTGAACACATTTTGAAGGTAGCCACCATACCCCGTATTTGTGGAAACACAAGCATACCCACGACCCCAAATGATAAGCTCATGCGGGCCTTCCCAATGGTTAGTAAGTAAATTCCGTACCCAGACTTTTGCCCAGGGCAGTTGTGTCTCGCCTGAAGACTGCAGTGAGAGAAAATGATTCAGAATAACAGGATTATTTGAATTTTGTGGTACTGTAAGGTGATTGATTGTATACAAAGCTTTTGCTAGTTGGCTCTGTGGGGTTTCTCCATGCATTCCCCCTGTTTGTTTTTCCAAAACACACTTCAAGGTACCATGAGCGCATTCGACAATAGCTTGGCCAGTAGGAGAATGTGGGATACCAAAGGTATGGTCTACACCCCATAGGTGCAAGAACTGCTGCGTCTTCTCCAAGGCGTAGGCAGGACAATTATCGGCCTTCACAACAGCCGGCACGCCCAGGACCGAGAAAGCCAGTTTCCAATGGGCAATGACATCACAGCCCTTCTCTCCAGTGTGAGCAGAAGCCCACATAGCTGAGGAGAAAGTGTCAATAGACATGTACACATATTTCAGCCGACCAAATTCTGGGATGTGAGTTACATCTGTTTGCCAAAGCTGCAAGGCTTTTAGCCCTCTGGGGTTTACTCCCAGTGGCAAAGGCACAGCGAGTCCGTGACAGTCAGCACAAGCGCTGACAATGTCATGTGCCTCGGTTGGCGTTAAATGAAACTGCTTCTGCAGGGTATGTGCACTTTGATGGAAGAAACCGTGCGATGCCTTGGCTTGTGCAATTTTGTCAGGCTGAGGCCCTACCCACGCAGGGTTGGCCAGCATGTCAGCCCTGGCATTGCCTTCTGTTAGAAACCCTGGTAAATTGGTGTGGCTTCGAATGTGCAGAATGTAATACGGGTGCACTCAAACCTGAATTGCAGACCACAAGGTTTGTAATAGTGAAAACAGAGTTGCATTGTTCACCTCCTTCAGAAATGAACAATCTAAGCATTGGGTTATATCTGCTACGTAAGCAGAGTCAGTAACCAAATTCAAAGGTGTACTAGTTTGAAAACAAACTGGTGGGAGACACCAAGTCAGAATAACAATTGAATAGGGAAATAAAAAGAGGGGGGGGGGAAAAATATAAAGGCAGATAACACTGGGTTAAACTGACAGAGTCAGGATACAACCGGAAACCCTGTTAATTAGGGTAGTGGTAGCAGTCCGGTACAATGGTGGCTGCAGTCCTCCTGAAGTGGTGATCCTGTAGAAAAAGGGTCTGCTCTTCCTCAGAAAGTCCAGTGGTGGCTATGTAGCTCCTGCCCTCTGGAAATCCAGTGGAAAGGTTGTCTCTGGTGTTCAGAATCTCAGATTATATCCAGGATGGAATGCTTGGTTCCTCCCTCTGGGTGGAGCATCTCACAATGGGATGAGTCATGACGCCAAGTGTTGATTAGGCTCATTAACAGAAGATGGTCCAGAGGGAGTTATCTCTGAGTCATGCGGCATGGCATTGATGGGCCATTAACAGAAAGATAGTCTGGGGGGAGAAGGCAAGGAAACACTGCCCCACCTGGTTTCAATAGCTCATGAGGATGGTAATAGAATACACTGCAACCCAGGACAAAAGGTACCTGTGAGAATCGCTCAAAAGCCATGGTAACAGCCCTTAATTCAACTAACTGAGCAGAGCCTGACTTGTGTTCCTTCAGCACCTGCCATTCCAATCCCTCCTTCCAGGTAACGATGGCTTTCCCAGTTTTCCCAGAACCATCCGTAAAGACGGTGGGTCCTTGCACTGGCACTCAACTATTTCTCGGCCGCAAGAAAAGTACGGTTGATTTTGCCAACTGCAGTAATTTATGGCTGGGCAGATGGTAAGTGATCTGCCCTGAAAAGTTTTGCAGCGCACTTTGCAAAGGAGCACTATGGATAAGGCTCCACTCAAAGTATTCCCTTGAGACTGGAATGACAATTACTGCAGGATCTGCTGCTATCAGTTGCAAACACCATTGGCAGCATTTGATTATCAGAGAAGCAACCAATTCAAACACTGTGGTCACAGTCCTTTTTGGCTGGTGAGGCAAAAAGACCCATTCTAGGATATGCAGAGGATCAGGCCATTGTGCATTCCACTGGCCAATGATACCTGTAGGATGGAGGTCTGGAATAGTAATGTAAACAGTGATAGCAATGGAGGGATCCACTCGATAAACCTGACGAGCGGAAACAGCCCGTTGGACCTCCTGCAGCGCTCGTCACGCTTCCAGCATCAACTCCCAAGGTGAATTCAGATCGGGCTCCCCCTTTAAAATATTAAAGAGCTGAGAAAGTTGCTTTGTGGTTAGACCTAAATAAGATCGTAACCAATTGATGACACCCAGCAGCTTCTGAGCGTCATTCAAAGTTTTAATCTAATCCGGGAATTGCACCTCTTGGCGTTGGATAGTTTGGTCCAAAAGTTTTACTCCTAAATATTTCCAAGGAGGAAGCTGTTGAACTTTCTCTGGAGCTACCTCTAATCCATAGGCATGCAGAGCAGCGAGCAGTTGAGGCTGTATTCCCAGCAGCTCATCCTGGGTGGACGCTGCCACCAGGATATCATCCATGTAATGGTAGCAGCATGCATCAGGAAACTGCTTGCAAACTCCGGCTAAAGCTTGGGCGACATACCACTGACAGATAATTGGGCTGTTCCTCATCCCTTGAGGGAGGACTTTCCATTGGTATCTGTTAGCAGGTTCAGCATTGCTAATGGCAGGCACAGTAAAGGCAAATTTTGGTTTGTCATTAGGATGCAAAGGAATTGTGAAAAAGCAATCCTTCAAATCAATGATCAGGATGTCCCACCCCGTTGGAATCATGGTGGGAGAGGGCATGCCAGGCTGCAATGCCCCCATACCTTCCATTACTGCATTAACTTTCCAGAGATCCTGTAACAGTCTCCATTTCCCTGATTTCTTCTTAATTACGAAAGCAGGAGTATTCCAGGGGCTAGTAGAAGGTTCAAGGTGCCCCTGTTGTAGCTGTTCCTGAACCAGCTGATGAAGGGCGTCTAACTTCTCCTTTGGTAGGGGCCACTGCGGCTCAAAGATTGGTGTGTTAGTCAGCCACCGCAAAGGCAATGTAGGATACTGTGCGTCCTTACGCACAGTGACCCCTATCAAAAATTTGTCCCAATTTGTACCCCCCAAGCTGCCAACACGTCCCGTCCCCAAAGGTTAAGGGAAGTGGTAGTAACATAAGGCCTGACTGTAGCTGTGTGTCCCTCTGGGTCCCTCACCATCACAGGCTGTGTGGTTCCTCCTAATCCTGCGATGGCTGATCCCACCGGGGCTAAAGGCCATGAGGGAGGCCACACAGAGAAGGAGATGAGAGTTACATCAGCACCTGTATCAATCAAACCTTGAAGCTGAGTCCGGGGTGAAGGGGCGTTTGGCAGGATCAGGGTACATGTGTGTACCTTTGGTACATACATCTGTGGCCTTTGGTCAGAGATGTCTGCAGTCCAGAAGGCCTGTGGAAGTCCCGTAGATCCACTGCCATTATCTCCGTGAGTTTGTTGTTCTATCCTGGGGACACAAGACTTAAAAGGCACTAATTTAGCAAGGCAGGTCTTTTCAGGAATAGTGACAGGGGGTTTTTGCGTGGAGACCATAGCGCAAATCTGACCTTTAAAGTCAGCATCAATAACTCCTGAGTGCACTAAGATTCCTTGATGGGTAATGTCAGGTTTCCCCACCAGCATTGCACTGGATCCCTGGGCTAGGGGTCCATATGCATCCAAGGGAACCTTATAAATACCACTAGAGTCTAAGACGACTGCGGCTGCGGTGTGGACATCAAACCCGTCTGATCCCTGGGTGCCGTCTCCAGCGTGGCTGGGTAGGCCTGTGCCTGTACCTGTGCCACTCTCTGGGGGAGCGACTGCATCGGAGAGCAATTGCCTCTCCTTGCACCCCGGTGGAAGTTTCCCAACAAAGGCTGAACATTGGCATGAGTCTGGGATCTACAATAGTCCGAGCAATGCCCTGGCCTGCCACACCTCTTGCACTGGAGGATCACTGTGTTCTCTTTTCGGCTCGGCTTAGGCCGTTTCAGTTTTTTCGCGTGTTTGGGTTGCTTTGGTTCATGACCAGAAGATGCGTGAACAGGCTGCAGGAATGCAGCCAAAGCAGACCTTTTCTGGTTCCCAGATCCCACCTTAGAGCAGGCCCCAGCCATGTCTGTGATTTTAGGCTCCCCTGGTAAGGCATCTATGATTTTTCTGCACTCCTCGTTTGCGTTATCTCTCACTAACTGCTTTAACAACATCTGCCTTAACCTGTTCCTGTCAACCTGCTTCTCGAGAGAAGCAGTGACCTTCTCCACAAAAGAGAGGTATGACTCTGATCTCCCTTGAATTATTTCAGTATATTGCTTTCTAGGCGCAGATATCTCTATGGTTTTCAACAGGGCCACCATGCCAACCTGTTGAGCTTCCTGCCGGACGCTAGAGGGAAAGGTATGCTGGAGATTGGGATCAGAGAAGGGACCAGTCCCATAAGAGCATCCATCCCCACTGCACGTCTAGGGTCCTCAGCAGGGAGCTGCATATTCCCTAATGCAGTCTTATTGGCCAGCTTTCTCCAGGTATTCTCAAAAAGTGCACATTGTACAGGTTGAAATAGGATTTGACCTAAGTGCCTGATATCAAATGGAGCAAGCAAATCTGTATTTATCACCCTTACCATTTGCATAACCTCAGCAGAACCGCGCCCATATTGTGCAACCTTGAATTGCAGATCCTGTGCAACCTTCCAAGCCATTACCTCATGCTTATCATGCTGGCCTGAATTTGGGAGAGCCTTATACACTGGGAAAGCTTGAATCTCCCCTTTGAGGGAGTCACTGCCATCCTGAACCACTGGCACAGCCTGTGGATGCAGTGTAACAGCTTCCTGATTACTCTCAGAATCCTCAACTCTGCTTGGCATCCCCAGTGTTTCCAATAAATCCCAATCACCTTCCTCCAGAGCCCGCATCTTAAGTGCCTCGCAGAAACAGTTGTAGTGTCTTGGACACACTGTCACAGTGCAGTCCAGGAAGGTCCAGGGGCGAGACTGGAGCAGCCTTTTCTTTTGCTGCCCGGCTGCAGTGGCTTTACGCCCTGAGGCCAAAGCCTCCTGTGCTTCACTGCCTGAGAATGAATCGTCGGGTATGAGCAGCTTTGAGGAGCTGTGAACGAACAGAGGTGGGCGGGGAAGAATCGACCGACCAGAAGAGAAACTGACAGCAGTGGCTGCAGTTGTCTGTGCAGGGGTTTGAACCTCAGCCGCTATCGAGGATGCAATCTCAGGCGGTTTCGACCGATCCGGCGCTGGGGCTGCTGTGGCCATCTCCGATGCTGCAGCAGTGCCCGGAGCCACCGCTGTCTCCTGTGCCACGGTAGCACCCAGAGCCGCTGGAGGCCGGGGCACGGCCTCTGCGACTGCCGCTTCTTTCGCCGGTCTCAGCTCCACTGGCGGCGGGGACGCCGGCGCAGTGCCGGTCGCTGACACCACGACCGCCGCCACCACCGCTGGTTCTGGGTTGGGAGCATCTCTCACAGGTGGTGTGGGCACGGCGTGCCCTGCGCAGTGGGGTGTCTCCGGCAGCTGCAACAGCTGCTTTTGCGAGCTGAGCAGCTCCGCCAGCTGCCGTGATATGTTCGGGAGCTCTGCCAACAAAGGCAGATGCTGTATTAAAAGGTCGACTGCTTGGTTCTGCTTTTGTGTGGAACAGTTTGTCGCTGTGGGGGGTGACGAGCCGCACCCGGGCATTCTTGGTGCGGCAGGTGCCTGCGTAGATGGGCTAGGAGCCACCATAGGGGTTCAGGACGCTAGCCCACTAAAACGCGGTGCTGCAAACGCGGCTGCCGCTGCGGAACCGAAAGGCAGGGCGGGCTGTGCACCATCCTGCTGCCCCGACACCCCCGCCAGTTGCTCTGCCGGCGTGGTGTCCTCGGGGGCTGAGGGGTCCCGCGGCAGCGCATCATGACCCGGTGCAGGCTCCGCAGCATCCCTCGCCTGTGGAGCCGGGGGGGGGTTTCCGATATCTCTCTATCACATGCCTCCGAATTGGACGAGCCAGCTCTGCTGTGACATGTAAACTCTATCAGCAGCTTGAACAAACCCTGCCAAGCGCGCAGTAATTTCGGCACTGACGAACCCCTGTTGCAGTGGGGATCCTGCAACATGCATATACCAAACCAGGCGTCCCGTGGAAAGGAAATATATATGGACAGACAGATTCTTGATAGCTGTTTCAGAGATGTTTATTTCTCCAGCCTCATGGCCGGAGCTCTGCCAAGGAACTGTTCCAGTCACCGGACCAAGGGTCCGTCTGCCCGCGCAGGGAACACAAACCAACCAATGGGAACGAGGCTGAGCAGGCACAGGGAAACCCCGTGTCTGTGCCCTCAGGGCCCCTCTCCCAGGGCTACACGGCAGGGGAGGGACCCCAACACCTCACCCGTTTTATTTTAATAAAAGGAGAATGAAAACAACTGGATAAACATAACAAGAACAGTTTCAAGACAAAACAAGCCACCCTCCTGAGTCTTTAAATGTCCAAACAGATTCTGTGGAACATCTTAGGGCTGACAGAAGGGAGACAGAACTCTCTGAGCATGCTTTGTGGGGAAACTGAGGCAGGAGAGGGTTTAACTTCTTCCCTCCCCCTTTTCATCCCCCACTCGGCATTGGAAAGGAATTTTTGGGGAAACAATTGGCAAAAGCATGGTTTTGTGAGGGAAACCATGGGTGAAAAAACGGATTGGGAATACACTGGGGGTAATAGGACATAGGGTAAAAGGGAAAGGTGGGATTAGGAGAGGGAGACTGTAGGGGGGGTTTACAAGGGAGATATTGTCTAACATGACTACGATTTTTAGCATATATACTGCCTTTCACAGAAACACCATCAGGCCCAGTGACCTGCGATGCTTGTAACCCTTTTCTACCTCGTATAATTTTGAATTCCACTACCTCTCCATCTCCCAAGCTTGGGATGCATTTTTCAGGGTTATTCTTTTTAATAGCAGTTCTATGCACGAGTATGTCTTGCTGGTTGTCACACCTTGTTATAAAACCATAATTTTGCTTAACATTATACCATTTTACTATCCCTAAGATCTTAGTTACTATGATCTTTTCCTTTTTCCAAGTGGCTGCTGTTTTCTGTCTCGCTGCGTCTTTGCTCTCTCTTTCGATCGCTCCCGTGTTGGAATTGTCGGGGCTGCTCGTGCCTGCGCGCTCTTCCCGGGGTCGCGTTCGGGGCTGCGCGGGCCGGGCCGGGCCGCGCTGCTCAGTTCTCCGTGCGTCGCCTCCTCTGGTCGCAGCTTCGCTGCCGATGCCGGGCGCTGTACCCACATCTCGGCCGGGCCCCCGAGCGACGACCCCCCCGCGCCCTGCTCCAGCGCGTGTTTCGGTTCGGCGCGGCTCCGCTCCACCGCCACTGCCGCCAGCCGCCGCCCGCGCGCCGCCTCTCTCGGTCGGGCATTCACGGGGCTCGCTCCACCACGCGCTGCGTGGGGCCGGGTGGGCACCGCCGGGTCCCGCCGCTCCCGCCGCGCCTCGCTCCGCCACCGACACTGCGGCTCACGTGGCTCCGCCCGCACGCGGGAACTGCCTCGCTGCTGCTCGCAGAGCACTCGGTGCACGTGGCCGAGGCCGCACGGTCCCTGCGCCAGGCTTCCCTTCGCCAGGACACAGCTGACATTGCTCAACAGTCTCGGTAACTAAATAATATTCACGAAAATATTCTTCCATCGGCATATATTTTGACTCCAGTATTAACTGTGTCCAAACGGTTTTCCAAAAGCCCTTGGTAAGAATTAAATCCCAAGAAACATAGAAAAAGTTCTTAAACAACCATGCCAGGAAGTGTTTCAGTTCTTTTTGAGCTTGAATCAAGCTAAAATTTACAAATCGTTGTTCAAGAATCATTTTAAGTTTAAGATAAATGTCCATATGCGGCTCTGAGAGCCAAGAGTCTTCCCACGGTTCCTCCATAGTTTAGATATGGAATAGCAAAGCAAAACCAAGAAGAGGAATCCAAAGTTTCCAGGGTTTACTCACACAAATCAGTCGCTTAGGGATCGGGGATCGTTCTGCTCACAATTCTCCACCATTTGTTGCAGTGGGGATCCTGCAACATGCATATACCAAACCAGGCGTCCCGTGGAAAGGAAATACATATGGACAGACAGATTCTTGATAGCTGTTTCAGAGATGTTTATTTCTCCAGCCGCATGGCCGGAGCTCTGCCGAGGAACTGTTCCAGTCATGGGACCAAGGGTCCTTCTGCCCGCGCAGGGAACACAAACCAACCAATGGGAACGAGGCTGAGCAGGGGCAGGGAAACCCCGTGTCTGTGCCCTCAGGGCCCCTCTCCCAGGGCTACACGGCAGGGGAGGGACCCCAACAAATCCCCAGACGGGAATTCGTGAAATAGAGCAGACCTGAACTCGTGCTGCCACCCAAAGTCCAGGGCAGTCTCTGAGTTCGGTAAGAATCCATGCCTGATAGCCCAGTCTAATACCTCACGGAGTGAGTTCTCAGAAACAGAGGTGTCCTTTGAACTGAAAACACCCCTCCAGGCTGATAACACAGAGTCGATTTCTAAGCTGCTGGTTACCATTTTTCCCGTCCCGTCGCACATCCCAGTCCGGGGAGGGGGGGGAAGGAAACAGCGTACCTCTAGAGAAATGCAGCTTGGCTCGCAGCGTGCAGGACACGTCGGGGTTCACCAAATATTACGGTATCCCGCAGTGGTAGGGGAGGAGAAGAGAGATCCAACAGGCAGGAATTGTGCAGCAAGATTGATCTATTTAATTATTTTACAAACTCTTTTATAGACTTTTTTCTTCATAGTCTAATTGGTCAAAGGATCAGCCACCCCTTGGGGTGACTGGCTAAAATCCTAAAACATCCATTGTCAAAATATTTTTCTACTGTACCATAAACAAAGCTCTGCAAGGTCGCAGGTGTTCATAGCTTTTAGAACTCTGCTAATATCTTCCGTGAGAGAGAAATTATCTCACGGGACTGGAAAGACACAAGAAAAATTATTGCTAGCAGCAATATTGTATGCACACAAGTGTTTTCTAAATCCCCCCTCTTTAGATAGGAACTAAACTTAGTTTATGAAAATGTGTCTCGAAGAGCTGGTATCAGCCTTGGCTCTCAAGAAGAACCAAGAGAGGATTGAAGCTTTGGATCCCCAGCTTGGAGCCTCTGGAATGTGTTTTGCCCTATCAGGGTAGGGAAAAGTACTGGGGCTAGCTACGAATACAGTAATAGGCTACAGAGGTACAAATACATATGCAAAGGATATAGAGAATATATAAAAACAAAAAAGGCAGAAATCAATTTGGTATCAGCTTGATACACACAGAAAGTCAAGATGACCTCATAAGTGATGGTTTGCGATTTGGATTAAAATAAATGCATGAAAAGTGTACAGGGTCCACCCAGTACATAAGCCTAAGGTCCTCTTCATGTGGTTTTCTCAAAGAATTGAATATAACTCTTTGCAACCTTGTTTATGTGCTAGTCTTCTGTCCATCATATGACTGAACTGTAAAACTAAAATCAGGAAACAACTAAAACCAATAATAATTAAAAAAGAAACAATGAGTAAAAAGGCAGGTAAAAATACGTAACGCAGAACATTACTGTGGTGAAAGCAAAATTTATCTTGCACTTTGACTTAGGAGCAACCATACCAGAGTGAGGTGGCAGAAATCTGTATTTTGGAGTGATTTCTTAATATTGAGAAACAGAGAACAGCTAGGCTGGCATCAGAGAGCAGCACAGTGTGAGTGGAGCAAAGCAAGGAGAGCTGAGGATTCAATATCTGTCCTACAGGTGCTTTACCTGTCTTGCTTTAGAATCAGTCTAGTTTGGTCCTTTGGGCTGTGTACCAGCAGGCAACTGGAGCAAAAAAAGATCAACTCTGGAAACACATTTTCTGGTTTTGTTACATAAAAAAGGAATCCCGTTTGCGTGTTGTGACTGCTCAGAGGCATGAACTGAAGCACTGTGAATGGGTGTGATTGAAGAATGGCCTAAGCCACAAAACCAACACAGATGAGTGACAGTCTGTGGTTGTATTCTCCACCTATAAGGACAAGAAAACAAAACTCAGCCAGAACTGTTTGGAAACTTGGTTTGGTAGATTTGTAATGTTTTTTAGGAAAAAAAAATGTAAGATGAGATTCATACTCTATACGGTAACACAGTTCATTTGGTTTTTATAGATGGTATCTCTCAGATGTATTCAGTTTTACATCTGCAATTTGTTGTTTTTCTGGAATCCATTTGGATGAACTGTGTAAAGCAAGGATTATGAAAGCAGAACCTCAATATTCACTGCGGTAATTTTGATTATGTTCAAGCTATCATTCTTCTTTTCAATACAACTAATTTAACTATGAAAAGCAACAGAAAAAAAATTATAGTCTCTTAATAAAATATATTTGATTGCTTTTCTCGGTTATGTATTTTAAGAAGCAAAAGGGTGGTGCGTAACCAGCTATAGCACCTCCTCTTAATGTTGTGTTAATCTGTTTATAAGATTGCCTGTTTGTCTCTGCAATACACTTACACCTCAAGATGCTGGTGAGTATTCTGCCAGAGTGCAGAGATAGCCCTGATTTGCAAACTAAATCAGTTTCACCTGAATATTTTCGAGAGCACCTTTGAGATAAAGAAATAAAAACAAAAATGTGTAAAAATATTCTGGTGACGCATCTTTCATATGATATGTTGTTATTCACACATAAATCCATTTTTCATTTAGTTACCTTTCAGCTTCACAATTAAAGTCGAAATGGGTGGACAAAAGCATAGTACAGGCACTGTCATTGTTTTGAGGGTTTTAGTTTTATTTTATATTTCTCAATGGTCAGTAAAATTCAGGCGGAAACCAAATGTTCAGATCTGGAGATCCTCCCTCAAATGATACTTCTATCTTCTGTAGTTTTAGCTACTAGCATTAATGAATATATAACATGCTCTTTTCAGGGCATAGGTTTGTTCCAAAGTGAACTTGTTTTCTCTAGTTTATCCTGTCATTAGCATCCTCTCCTCTGTTACCTGCTGACCAGTGCTACAATGCACTAAATATATTCACATCAGTAGTTCTTATCAGCACATGCCTTGTGTTCTTATTTGCACAATACTCAAAAAAATCACTGGATTATTGACAAGGTAGTTCCAAGAGTCTCACTGCCATTAGTAAACCTCAGATCAAATTCACACATTTTTTGATAGCTAATAAAATCTTTCTGATCATTCAACTTTTCAATTTCTCCATAGGCAGATGAATTACCAAAGACTGGTAAGAAGATTTTCCTAATGAAGTTAATAATGCACTTTAGAAGGATCTCTGTAGGTGTAGGAAAAATAACACTGGTGATCAGCTTGCTGCCTTTTGTTGTCTTGTCTATTCTGAAATTGTACCAGCTCTCGGTCAGCTGCCTTTCCTTTTTCTGTGGTAAGTCATGCAGAGCATCTCTCAGGGTTAATCATGGCTGTTCCTAGTATGTTCGTCACAATTCTGATGTTCCAGTATAGTCATAATCTGACTTATTTATAGTCGTGACCTGATATATACAGTATATTACAGTAATATATTGGGGCTGATTCTATGACTACCTTACAAGGGATGCACAAGTTATCTGGAATTTATAAATGCAGGGGTGTGACACATGTGATGGATCACCAATGTAAAAATCATGGCATCAAAACTATGTTGGAGATCTTTGGACAGTGAAAAATATTTTAAAAATTTAAAACTTCTGAACTGGTGGTCTTGTACAAAATTTGTGTGGTTTCATGTTGACATCAGCTTTACTTCTACTTCCATTACAGTTCACCTGCTACATCTCTTTAAATATTCATTGTGGCCATCTGCCTGAACTGTGCTAACTGAGCTAGATACCAGAGCCTCATATGACATACATCCCAACCTCTCCACTTTCTTCCCTTTCATCCTCTGGTGTCTCAGGCACTAAGCAGCATCTACCTGCCTTTTACTTTGAATTGGTGGCTTTTCTTGGTGATGACTTTGACTCACCATTTAAAAATGTTAGCTTTAAAGTTCACAGCACATGGGCCATGGGCAATTGCTGTCATTAGCTTTAGGAGCAGTCCTCCCATGTTTTTGTCTAAATAGAGCCTAATTTCTATTCAGAGGGCTGGGGAGGGGAGATGCTGGGGAGATGAGGGAGGGGAGATGAGACCCACCCTTAACAATTCATGTAAAGGCTTACAAAAGGAATTTCTTTTTCTCAACAGTCTTAAACCCTGGCCTTGTGCTTTAATTTTGTTCCCTCCAGGATGTGATACAATCAGAGGGATTAGGTTTGTACTTCTTCCGTTTCAAAAGGAGTGTGTTTCACTTTTACTTAGTGACACTGGTTCACTGAAAAAAATATATGTCTTTAAACTCACATTAAAGACAAATTAAAAGTACCAGCTGCAGAGAAACTTCAGAGCAAAAGTGTTCATCATATTTGCACAGGCAACTGCATTAAAGTTGGGTAGTACCAAAGTCTATGTTAAAAGTAAAGGGGGTTTGTGTTGCACAGAGCCAAAAAACATGAATAGATGCATCCGCTGCCTCAGAGAATGAGATCCTAAACCAAAGCATATTCAAGACAAACAGTTTTCATTTACTTTGACAGCCCCAGAACTTCAAAGAAGCTTTGTAGTTCTCTATGACTGTAATAAAAAATCCGTGAAAAATGTAAGCAATTCCGCCAGGTCCTGCCACCAAGGGCTGCTTCTTGATCGTGTCAGATTACAAAAGAGACTGACATTAACAGGGCATTGATTTGGTTTTGGGAATCAGGCAGCAGGTTTGACACTCTTAACACTCATTCATGTGATCCTTTAATTTTCACTCCCTGTGAAAGCTTTTGGGAAAGTTATTTTCCTCTCCTTTTAATTTTTTCTAAAACAATTTTCATACTGTACCAAAGCTAAATGTGTATCTTAGTTAGAAAAATGATAATCAATATAGAAAGCAGATCCTGTTCAATTGCATCGTGATATGCTTCAATAAGAGCATAGACAGGTTCTCCCTCTCTCTTGCTGAGTGCTGTTAACCTTCTCCAAACTATTTACGCAGGGGAGTTTTTCAAAGTAATGAATGTTGCAAAAGATGATGTCAGCAGAGAGGTTTTATTAGTTTGGGCTAAATGATAAATGATCCCATCTTACTGCCCTTCTGGCATCTGCAGGCTATATTTAGAGCCCTGGAATGTGCAGCACTTTTAGATCAAGGTTTGAGTTATATCTCAAAGCATGTGGAAATGTGTCATGTAAATTCTACATGTTGAGCAATATATTGATGAGTCATATAATATAAAAGATGACTTAAAATATCTTTTCAAATCTACACTACACCACTCTGATTCACTCTGCTTCTGCTCATCTTTTTCATGTTCCATTGCTCCCTGAAAACTCCTGCATCTCCATATGTTGCCATCACCTTTCATTTGGCCCAGATGTACATAAAACCTCAGCAGCTCAGTCCTGCAAAGCCTAAACTGCATTGCAAAGTTGGGTCTAGAGGGACTGAGACAGTTTCTGAAGTTTCCTATGCTCGGATGAGTGGAAAAGGGAGAAAAGGCCCACTAACTATGCAGCCCAGACTCCGTCACTTTGTTCAGGCAGCTTTTACCATAAGCAGATGGAAACTAATAGCAGGGTTTACACAGAATATCCCACACATAGAGGACATTGCAAAACAGTTCACTATTGTCTAATTGCTAAGACTGGGGAGTTGCAGAGCCACCACCCCAGTAAGGCACTGGATGAATCTTGGCAGGCCAAGGACAGGCCTCCATTCCACCTTGTGAGGGGCTGAACCTTCTCTTTGCTTCGGAGTCCTTGTTTTTCCCTTCTATTTTAATATCTTTTCAGGTCACAGTTTTCCCAGTGAAATCTCCTCAGTTTGCTGTTTACCCTAGTCTCAACAAAGTTGTCTTTGCCTGCTGTTTTCTTTTCCATACTTTGCCTATCTCTAGCCAGTGTGCTTTCTCACAATGTCTCTTCACATCTCAAGAGCCTGAGCCCAGATTGTGTAGCTGGACTTTATCATATTCAGCCTTCAGGTCATGCAAGACCAACTTGGGGATGTAGATTGAAAACAGGCTCCTCAGAGAAACTCTGACTGTGGACGCACTTCTGCCAGTTGCTAAGAAATTCTGAAGATAGGGATGTTTTTCTCATGACAACAGGGGTGTAGGTAGGTGTCTTTGTGAAACCAGGACTCAGCACCTGATGCCTTAGATCATGATTTTTCTTCTCTGGGTGGGAAGAGCAGGAGGTGAGATCGTTACCACACACTTGTCTAGTAATAGTCTAGCATTTGGAGCATCTACCCTGCAAAGGGCAGTATGAGGTCTGTGACTTGCTTAAAGCCTTGTCTCTCAAATCCCTTGAGAGTGCTGTAAGCAGCAGTCTGGAAGGCAGTTATTCTGCATTCTGTGGCAGCAGCCATTCTTGGATTTTTGTCAGTTGCCTGCCCACATAGGGCTGCCCTGACAGAGCTCCGGAACAGCTTTGGAGCAGCCCATGCCCCAGCATGGCTCTCTACAGGGCTATGGTGGAGACTATGAGGGAGTCTCCTGGCATTAGGTAGACCTTACTTCCCCACAGTCCAAGTGAAATCCTGCATATACACCAAAAATATGCAATCAGGCTGGAATTTCTTGAGTTTTACAGTTTGAGTTTTACATACTCAGAAATCTGAGTATGTTTGCCTTCCAAGTCTATTTGACAAGGGGTGGAGGGATCATTTTGGGGGAAACTCAATATGAATGGTTAATAGCTTTAGTCCTCATGAAGCAAATTGGTATCCCTAACCTCCCCATGAATTCTTAAGATACTCTTAAAATATTTCCTCCAAGTTTTTCATCCTATTTCTGCCCCAGGGGTTAAACTGAAGGGACAGAAGTGCCTGGCTGTGCTATGGATCTCTTCCCATGAGCACCTCAACATGGGTCTCATGGCAGGTTAAGGCACAGACCTTGACTTCTACCTGCAGCTCCAGACATCTCAGCTCAGTTCTCTCTGCTGCCAGCAAGGTGGAGTAACACAAAGCCAACTTTACACAAAGTCTGAGGCGATGTAATGAGAAAAAAAGACTTCCCAAGAAGACTCTTCTTCTTCCTTTCCAAAACTACCCTTAACTTTTAATCTTGTTTTTGGGTTTTAGAAGCATTTTAGCAGATACTGGCTAACAGGAAGAAGGGGGTTTTTTGGCAGATGTGTAGAGAAAGATCAGAAGAAACTTGTTTCTACCTTGACATACAGAATATGTACAGGCTTCAAAGACTTTTTCATGGGTAGATAAGAACTATACTGCAACAATTAGCTTTGTGTGTATTGCTGCTCTGACCCATGCCTCTGCACCATTTCTCAGCAGTCCTTTTGTTCTCCTTGTTAAGGTGTGTGTCAATACCTGGTGCACATCAGCTCTGACTTACTGACACTACTGACACCTTCACTCAGTCTACTAACACTCCTTAATTTATTTATTGCTCATCTACTCTTCCACTAACCTTGATCAAAAATTCGTCCCTTGACATTGAAGGGGACAAGACTAGATCTTTTGCTTCAAAAGAAAAATAGGATAGTACTTGAAAATACTGGGTTTGAACAAAACTACACTGAGGTGAAGAGAAATCTGGGCACAGTGAAAAATATTCCACCAGGTTCAGCTCATATATTTTCTGCAAATCCTTACCCCATCTACAGAAAATCCTTATTCTAGAACAGCACCAAGAAGAGCTGCCTGAACCTTCAGTCTGCTCTGTAACCCCATTCATCATTTTCCTTGGCATAACAGATATTATTTTAGTTTCCCTGTTTTACAGGTGTTCAGGGACTACAGAGTAGTATATGAAGTCCATGACCTCCCTCTACACAGCAATGCATTTGTTATTGATTATACAAGATGCATTCATCTAAAGGCACTTGCAGTTTTAAAACATTTAATCTATATGTTGGAGTTATTAATTCATTGGTAATTAAGATTTACTAGAGGTCTTCCTTCTGAAAGCACATTTTTGAGACCTACAGTCAGGAGATATCATTATTATGTTGTTAGCTCTTTCATCTTCTGCATGTCGTTTCTGAGATACAACAGGGAGAAGAGTAGCAATGTGTGAACATTTCTCAATACTGTTTTGAAGAGGGGAAAAGGAAGAGAGAAGGTGTTGAAATTTAATTTTCATTTTTACCAAGGCTGCCTCTGATAAAAGCTGCAAGAAGCTGCAATGCCTCTAAAATAAGACTAGCATAACATTATTAGCTAAAGATTTCTTTTCCCCACAGTGTAAGAAAAATCAGTCTTGCATGCCAAGGACTAGGAAGAGTTTGGTTCCTATAGTGACTGTTATAGCAACTGTTAGCATCCAAAGTGCCTTTTCATCTAATGATAGAAATAGCTCAAATTTCCTCCCAGAGACAGTCACTGGATGAGTGGAGTATTTATTGTCATGCATACATCTACAATAAGGTGAAACAGATCAGAAATAGAGACTGGGGAAAGACCAAAGAAAGTTCAGCTGTGATCTGGATGCAAAGGCTATTTTGCCTCCACTCCCTGCTGTTTGTTTGTAGCTCTTTTAAGTGCTGGAGATACCTTTCTGGGGAAAAAGAACAAAACAAAATAAAAAAATTTAAAAAAAACAGAACAAGACAGACGTAGAACACAACTTTTCATATATGCTGAAAAATACACTAGCCAGAGCTAAATAAGAATCTCTTAGGCAAGTCAGGACAATTATAGGTGAGACTATTTTAACTGACTCCAGGGACTGATTCTTACAACATCAGTCCAGGACACCACTGGAATGAATAATAATATAGCTGGAGCCATTGTAAATGAAAGATTTTCTTTATGTAAAGACAAATGTATGTTGCAACTTTTCAGTTTGCTGCTCTTCCTAATGTTGATAAGGGAAGTGCTGGCATTTCCAAAGTCCTGATGCAGAGCACAGGCATCGAATTCAGTTTGGGATTCCTTGGAAAAATTTATGGATTATGGTAAGACAAGTTGTGGATACAATATTGCTGCTAGCAATAATTTTTCTTGCTTCTTTCCAGTCCCGTGAGATACTTTTCTCTCTCACGGAAGGTATTAGCAGAGTTCTATGAACTATGAACACCTGCGACCTTGCAGAGCTTTGTTTATGGTACAGTAGAAAAATATTTTGACAATGGATGTTTTAGGATTTTAGCCAATCACCCCAAGGGGTGGCTGATCCTTTGACCAATTAGACTATGAAGAAAAAAGTCTATAAAAGAGTTTGTAAAATAATTAAATAGATCAATCTTGCTGCACAATTCCTGCCTGTTGGATCTCTCTTCTCCTCCCTACTACTGCGGGACACCCTGATAGGGTTGAACTGGAGGTAGTGACTGGTGTCAGGCTGGTGTGTCAACATTACTGTGGTGAAAACAAAATCTTTGTCTTGCACTCTGACCTTGGAGCAACCATACCAGAGTGAGGTGGCAGAAGTCTGTATTTTGGAGTGATTTCTTAATACTGAAAAACAGAGAACAGCTAGGCTGGCATCAGAGAGCAGCATAGTGTGAGTGGAGCAAAGCAGCGTAGTGTGAGTGGAGGGGAATTATCTCACCACTTATGTCTTTAATTGAGGATTTTTGTCAGTTATGTTAATTTGCTAAACTCATAGAACTGTATTCACCCCATGGGGGGGTGGGCATTTTCCATATCTGCCCCTGGAGGCCTCCAATAAAGACCAGCCTTTATTTTACCTCCTATACTAATATTTTCTCAAAAGTGTGTTGTTTCATTTCTGGGTTCTTTAAGGCAACATTTTGGTGTCCAGGGTTCTCAGAATTAGCACCAGCTAATCTTCTTCTTCACCATCCTTCTAAAACCTAACCATCTATCATTCAGTGAGATTTATTGGCCATCTGAAGTGAAGCAGGAATTGAACTGTTGGCTTCTCAGGATTGCAGCTACATTAGGTATGGGCTTCTGTTGTACCACCCAGTAGTCTGAGGAGCTGAAAGTGTTGCAGTGACATCCTCAATGAGACATTTTAGCTGAATGAAATCATTGATTCTATTTGCTCCCAAGTCAATGACATTTCTCATGCCACCTCTCAATGCCAATGAAAGATTAACAACAGCAGAGCAATGATGCCTTTCTCAGAAGGACTGCAATGCCCCCTTCTAGTGCATCACCTCCACCCTCCATGCCTAAAACCAAATAGCAGCCAGCCAGACGCCTGCTACAGTGAGATGCAGTGGGAGGGTAGAAAACAGACAAACCCGGGGACAAATCTTGGCTTGAGAGAAAGAAGGATCCAAATTTTCTACACTGAGTAAATGAAACGAGGTATCATGCTTCACTTCTCCTTCATGCTTAGAGTAGGAATGCTGAATTGCTTTTACTGGCTCCTTCATCGAGGAGAGTTTAGCATCCTGGCACAGCTGGTACCAAATGAAGCAGATCAAATGGCTTTAGGTAGGGGACCTTGTGCACAGGCAAAGCTGGCATGTGTCCCTTAAGTGAGCTGTCATTGCAGCAAATGGGGCAGCATCTGACATCATGGAGAGGGAAGGGGAGCCTGCTACAGTGAGCTCATGCAGAGCCTGTCAGAGACACACACAAACACCAGTTTTCTGCTGACACACTAGCCTGATACCAGTCACTACCACAGAGTCCTTGTGGACTTCATGCCTGGACGCAGGACACTCACCCCCATGTCAGAAATAACTGAGGTTCCACAGACGAGTTATTTCAGATCACCTTCCTGCTTCTTCAAAGCATTTAAACTGACTTTAAATCAACATCAAAATAGATCTGCTACCTTAGAACAAATTGGAATAGAAAAATGTTTATTCTGATTCATTAACCCCACTCTTTCTCTCATTACAGGAACCATGGGAAAAGTGACTGTGTACCTGTTGAACACACATCAGAAGAGAAGTCATGAATGTAACTTTGAATGGAGCCATTATAATCCCAGCATCATTTCTCTTTTGGTTGTGAAGTTTGTCTTAAAGTTAGCTGCAAAATTCTTTGTGTGAAGAAGCAGTGGAGATAAACACTAGCAATAGAAAACCGACTATAGTTTGAGGAACTAAATAGTGTAGCTGTCTTTTATCCACAGCAATTTCAGCTGCACAGCTCAACCTTTTCTGGAAAAAACTTTGTATCATCTGAGAGGCAAAAGAAGATAAAAGACATTCACATGCTCAGTGTACATTTTAATTGTATGATCTATTGGACCTTACATAGGATGCAGCTTGGAAATACCTAAAAGAAGATTCTGGACTTCTAGTCAACATGCTAGCCCATATTATGTGTTATTTCAAGTTGTTTTGGAGCTGAAACCCCCTGTCATCTATCTATAATAGTCTTGTCATTATTCAACTCACAGTGAACATGGAATGGAATAGAATATATTGAATAGTCCAGCTACAATGAACATCTAGTCCCACTGACTGACCACTTCAGGGCTGACCAAAGTTAGAGCATGGCTTTAAGGGCACTGTCCAAATGCCTCTTCAACACTGAGAGGCATGGCTGGGGAAGGGCTTGACCACTTCTCCAGGAAGCTTATTCCAGGTTTTGGCCACCCTCTGGGTAAGGAAGTGTTTCCTCATGTCAAGTCCAAACCTCTCATGACATAGATTTGAGTTATTCCTGCCTGTTCTGGCACTGTGTACCAGGGAGAAGAGCTCAGCACCTCCCTCACCACTTCCCCTCCTCAGGAAGCTGTAGGGAGCAGTGAGGTCACCCCTCAGCCTCATCCTATCCAGACCAGACAAGCCCAGTGCCCTCAGCTGCTTCCCAGAGCACATTCCTGCCAGCCCCTTCCCCTCCCTGCTTTGGTGCCCTTCTCAGGACACGTTCAAGTACCTTCACATCCTTTTTAAACGATGGGCCCAGAACTGCACACAGTGCTCGAGGTGAGGCTGTGCCAGTGCTGAATTCAGCAGGATAATCCCCTCTCTTGGCTGGCTGGCAATGCTGTGTTTGATGCGTCCCAGGATGAGGTTTGCTCTCCTGGCTACCAGGGCACACACACTGCTGATCCCATTGAGCTTCCTGCCAACCAGCACTCCCAAACCCCTTTCTGCAGGGCTGCTCTCCAGCCACTCCTCTCCCAGTTCAGACTCGTGTCTGGAATTACTCCATCCCAGGTGCAGAATCCAGCATTTGGTTGGTCTTGCTCAGCTTCATGTCATTGGTGACTGCTCCAGTCAATCCAGATCTCTCTGCAAGGCAAAGCCTCGTGTCCCATGGGAGAGTCGGCAGCACTTCCCAGTTTGGTATCATCACCAAACTTACTTACCATGCATCATGTCCTGCCTCCATGTCCTGGATTTTTTAAATGTTGTTCAAGGATTTTAGCATGAGCTTTTGGATTTTTTTCAAGTGTAAAAACACTATATCATCTGAATCAGTTACGGACAGGTTCATCAAGTCCTCCTAGAAACTCAGATGAATGGGAGACATAACTTCCATCTCCATAATCCATGTTCACTTTTTCCTAATGTACGATAAAAAATTGATGTACTTACATGTTCTTTTTTAAAAGTAGACCTTCTATTAATTTATCCAGTATAGAAGTGATCATTACTGGTCTGTATTTTTAGGAATTTATCATAGATCCTTTCAGAAAATATTAGTGTCATATTAACTACTTTCCTTTTTTCTAGTATTAGAACTCACTTTAAAGACAATTTACACATCACAATTATTTGTATAGCAATATCCTGTTTAGATATTCACCAGGTTTAGGTGAATACCTACTGATGTTCCTAGTTTGATTCTATGTATTGTTTTTTTCCCTACGTTCTCTAAAAATAGTTTAATTTCAAAAGTTTCTGTGTTAAAAAGAGGCTCCACTTTAGGCCTTCTCTTAACATTTTCATAATAAATAATTAGTCAATACTTAGGCCAAAAAACGGACTTTTTTTTCCTGCTGAGGTCTCTCTTTTTTGCTTCAGTTTTCTACTGGTAGTCCTCTATAAAGATAGCAAAGGGTGATTTTATTGTAAGCTTTGCCTGTTAGCATATTGCTCCTCTTGAGTCTCCTAGCCTACTTTATTGCAGCTTGATATTAACTTGCCAGAATGTAACATTCTTTTCTGTTTTCCTTCTCTAAACATAACATGCATTTTCTAAAGATTTGTTTACATCTAAACAGTTTCTTTACTTTGCTATCTATCAAGGTTTACTTTGTAAAGGGGAGATGCTTTTTAAAAAAGTCCACTTGTGTTAATTCAGAATTTTTCCTATGACTCGTAAACACCATATTGCTTTTAATTTGCTGCCTCACTTTTATATAGTTCCTTTTCTGTTGGTGGTGATTTTTTGAACAGTTAAGCTTGCTTTGACAGATTACTTTCTTGCTTCTTGTCTTGGTTTAAGACAACTTAAAGAGGTGGACATTCTAAAATGAGTTACCTCACCTTAGTTTCAATCAATCCCTTTCCACCAATAAGGAACAAATATGAGTAGATATAAGTGGAAAAATAACTGTTTCCTAACAAGTGAAACAGCAACAGCCAAAAACCCCCAGTAAATAACCACTAGATATAAAATTGCTGAATCTCATGAACCCCATGGGGACCAAGAGAAACCCAAATTGCTGAAAATACCCTTTCCGAGATGGTGACCCTCACTGCTGACTGTGTGTAGGGAGACAAAGGGAAAATGGCGTCTGACCCTCCCCCCAATATGGCAGCCTTCGCAGGCGACCATGCAGTCTGGGAGACAAACGGAAAGGATGGTGGACAAAAAGAACCCTCCTGTGAAGGTAGGAGCTTACAAAGAGGTTCAAGTGGCATATGGGAATTGCCAGCACATGTGAGGTCAGCTCCACGGCCTGCCGCTTCCTCCTGCCACCCGCTGGACTCCACCAGTGTTGGTGCTGCTGTCCTCTGAGCCACTGGTGTGTTGCGGGTGGAGAGAAACAGTCTCCTAGTATCCACATGGGGTGGCCCAGCCCCAGGGACCAGTTCAAGCTTTGCACTGCCAATAAAGTTTGCAAAGTTCACTCCAAAACAGTTTTTGATTGCAGAAATGCAGTTTTTCTGCGTTATTACAGTTGCAAGCCCAGAAACCCACCTGAAGCAACTCCTTCTGAAGTGGAGGCTCTGCCTTCAGGAAATGCTGGCAGGCACAAGAAGGAGTCGGCTCAGGTGCCCTGACCCGACATCAGCATCTCCTGAATTGCCCCGCAATTCTGCAGTTCTGGTTCCAGCCGCGCCGCTGGCCCTCAAAGAGCCAGTAACCATTTTTGGCACAGATAGATATGGAATACAATAATATTTTGGGTTAGCCAGGACACTTCTACATCCTACAAGGACATTAAATTTGATCACATAAAGGACTCTATTACTAAGTGCCCTTCAGTTGTAGCATTCAGGTTCTGTGCAGCTCCCAGGGCAAAAGTCAAGGACTCCTCCTCCTTTTGTGCTCCTTGATGAGGTGCTTTGAGGGATAGTGTTTTGTAGCACTGAAGCTGGGGTTTTCTTATGATGCTCCATTGTGATTTACACAGGCATGTCTGAAGTCTGACAGTGTTACTGCTCTTTCTGTCCATGACTCCTTGCACTCTCTGCTACCACATGGGTCGTCTCACAGTATATCCCTATTATTATGCTTCATATTCAGGCATAATGTTGAGGTCATTACTGATTCTTTGTTACCTTTTGATAGTATTCATTTATTTATTTGATTCCAATTTTCCCTAAACTGTGCCTGCCTTTTGCTCACAAGGTTTTTTTCTCTGATATTTCTACATAATTTTAATGTTGGTAACATGGTGTCTTAGTGATACCTCCTTCTCAGCAAAGCCTCAAGCCTGAACTAGATGACCTTCAGAAATCCCTTCCAAACAGCACTTCTATGAACACAGTACATTTTACTCCAAATCTTATGTTATCAAATTACAGATTTTAGTTTTTATTTGTTTGTTTGTTTTTTAATGTTCCCTGTGTGAAATTTATCGAAATCTGTCTTTTTGCTTTACTGAGTTTTTGCAGCTTTACCCTTCGAGTCTTCTGGGTAAAGACTAACAAAGTTCCTTGTTAGTTTTTGGTTTAAAACACCCTTAACTTATTTCAGAGCCAGAAACTTAATTCCATACCAGCTTAGGTGGAACACACCTCCTTATAATCACAGAATCCCTTTTTACCACACTGTTTTCTCAAGTATCTTTTGGGACTCTGCCTTTCTAATTTACATGCTTCAGCTACTGGCAATATTCAGAAGCGTTAGATCTAAGTGTTCAGTGCTTCAAACTCCTTTTAGGTTATTTCTGATATGATCATGTCCTGACAAGTTACTATGAATACTCTTGAGATAATACCGCCATCATCACAATGGACAAAAAGTGAAATAGGAATGTTATTTTTCGTTTAGGTTTGGGTTTTCTTTCCCCCCCAAAGATATACAGAATTTTGCAGTATGCCAGAAGCAAATGATAAGAATGAATCACACCAGAAATTAGTGACCAGTTTTGGATTTCATTTGCTGGGATTCATCCCCAACAAAATAAACAAAATCATTTCATCGTCTGCCACTTTATGAATTGCAAGATAGTAACTGAATGAATAGTAAATGAATTGAGTAACACGGTTTGATTCAATTCAGCATAAAGGCTGGTTGCAGTAACAAAAGAATTGCTTGGGGTGAGCTACACAGGGAGAGATGAAGGATTCAGTATGTAGAAAAAACTTTAGGAAATCCTGATCATTTAATTTCTTTACCTAATCTCATTGTACAACACTTGCTATTCATTCTCTAGATCCAATGGCATGAGCCTTCCTAGTATAACACTTCAATGCAGCATAAGGGAAGAAGAAATTAAAAACAGCAACTATCAATACACCCATATTTCACAGTAGCAACACAAAGTACAATGTCTTTAAATGCCTTTATAAGTTTGCTTTAATACTGTTTTGGAAGTATACATTACTAATCAAAAGGGTTTTTACTGTTTCCTAGAATGATAAATTAAAGTCATAAACCCCTTCAGATACGAATCCTATAGATGACCAACAAGTCCCACTACTAAAGTAATGTTGTACTACTTGAATTTAGGCAGCTACAGGCTATCTCATACCCCAGAAGGAAAAATTCCTGATCTGTTTGATTCGATAGTGTTTTTTCATAATGCAGTCTACTATCTAAGGAGGGTTAAATGCTGTTCTCATTTAAGTCAAGGCAAATTTTTCATCAGTTTCAGCAGGAACAAAAACTGGCTCATGTTTCCAAAGCTCCAGCACAGACTTCAGCTATCATTGGTCCTCCCGACATCAGTTTGCAACCTTAGAGCCTCTGATTGCTGAGCTGTCTACGTGCATAGATACAGGTGGGTATTGAGCCTGGAGAAGATGCACGTCCAGGCTACTTGCTCTTCAGGCTGTTAACAGTGAGTTCTATCATGAAAAGTAAACCCAGGGGAACAGGCAGGAAATACAACACACCCTATAAAAGCAGAACTTTCACTAAGCTATAGAATGGCTGCAGATGATTTTGTATGTGCTGATGACTGACTTGAGCCCATCATATCTGACATCTAGCACAGGCATCACAAGCCTGAATGATTTACAAAAATTGAAAAAAAATATTTTCATGCAAATGAAATCCTCTATACTGATTCTGCTAAGAAATAAAATTTATCCCACCCTTCCCCAAAAAAGGCTTGCCATGTTTTCCTCTTCCTAACACATGCAATGTATTTTCATTCATTCTTCCTTGGTACTTAGAGACAAGTAAGTGTCCAGCTTCATCCTTCATTATCAGTAATGAAAATGTATTACATCTGCTTGTTTTGTTGATGCAAGATTAACAGCTTTAAAGCAGCTTGACATACTCTTGGTATAGACAATGGGGTAACAGAGGAGAGCTGCAAGGGCAGTTGCTTATGTGGGCAAGCGAGACGAGAACAGTTACCTTTGAAAGAAAGCAAAAAGGAAAATTTGTGTGCTAGAAACATGCTCAAGTGCAGTTGCATTTTCACCACTGCTAAGGAAGTCAGTGCTGTTTCTGTGAATAACACATTCTGCGCAAGCCAAGCATTTAGGAATATCTGCACTTTGCCTGGGGAACATGATTTAGCCCAAAAGTAGTTTATATTGGCTTCATCTCTGGACTAGACTGCAACATTATAAAAAACCCATAGGTATTTTATATGGCACTGTTGGGGTTTCAGTTTAGTCTTAGTTTTTTTTTCTGTTAAAGGAATTTTCTCCCATAGGCATGTTGCTAGGGGACAAATAGCTGTACTTAAGAAAGACAAAAAGGGGGGTGGGGTGGGCCTGGCTACTCCTTTGTCTACACCTGGGTGTGGGGTCAGTTCGCTCTGAGCGTCCGGAGAGAGAAGCTGCAGAGAAAGGAGCTGCTGCTTCTTTCTTTTTGGCCGTTCTTTCTTCCTGCTGGAAACAACGCCGGGACCCCAAAAGCCGCTTTCCCTGCCCTGCTGGATGCCGAGCTGTGGCTGCCCTGCCCCGCTGCTGCTTCGAGCTTTCGCTACGCTGTAGCCCTGCTCGCCCTGCCTGCCTGGGCCTCCGTGGGGTTTTCCCATCTGGATACATCTCATCTGCCACCCGGGATTTGCGTTCGTCCCTGCCGCTCCAGCCTGCCGCTCCAGCCTGCCGTTCCAGCCTGCTGTTCCTGAGAGTCCGGGATCGGCTGCCCAGCGGTTTGTGAAGCCTTTGTTCCATCCTTCCCGGGATCCCAGGTCTCCATTGCCGCGTGCTCCCCGAGCTCGCTCCGGAGCGCCCCCTGCAGCCGCGGGGGAACCATCGCACCTGCCCTGCTCACCGGGAGCCGCCAGCGCCCCTGCCGGCTGCGAGCGGAACTGCACCCGAGGGGAAATAGCCTGACAGCCGAGAAGGCTGGGACTGGGTTTGTGATTGTTTGCTGTTACTGCCATAGTTGTTGTTGTTCTGTTTGACTGGTTATATACATATATATATAGAGAGAGAGTAAAGAACTGTTATTCGTATTTCCCACATCTTTGCCTAAAGGCCCTTGATTTCAAAATATAATAACTTGGAGGGAAAAGGGGTTATATCTGCCACTTCAAGGGGGGCTTCTGCCTTCCTTAGCAGACACCTGTCTTTCAAAACCGAGACAGGCACAAAGCCTAGAGCATGAAAAAAATGTTCTTGATTATCTCTGAAAGACCATGTCAATCAGAAGAGGTTTCTGAAGAGTGGAAAAAAGTAAATCTCACTCTTCAAGGCTCTAGTTCTCATTTTAACCATATCATCAGCTTTAGAGAGCAAGTAGGATCTGGAAAACCACAGGCTTGTTAGACTCAATCAATCCCTGGGAAGGTGATGGACCAACCTGGAGCAGGGGAACTGGATTAGATGATCTTGAAAGGTCCCTTCCTATCTCAATGATTCTCTTGGCACCACTGAAAATGTTGTCCTGGAAAGTTTGCCTCTGAAGGAAAATGTTTTCCGTAACTTGACACCAGGCAATGAACTCCCCCAGGAACTAAGGATGAACAAAGACCTGTATATCCCACAGGATATACAAAGTACATACTTTAACACATAAACAGCACAGTGTGTTTGCAGATAATGACCGAAAATCACTACACAATTCAAAAAAAGGCACTCACTCCACTGCACATATTCAGAGGGGAGTGGTGAGCGGAGAAGGGTAGAAGGAGAAAAGAGAGAAAAAATGATTATGAAACAATGTAAATGGAACATACTTCCCTTAGCATGTCACTGGGAAGTTTTTTGATACTGCAGAGAGAATGAAAGTCTGCATAGCATAGAACTAAGTTATGCCAGAAATGTATTCTTGGCTCAAATGTTCAGGGAAACACAGGGAAAATGCTTCCCAGCTTTGGGTTTGCTTAACTAAAGGTCTTCACGATTTTGAAGAAATTCCTGATGAAGACTCAATAGAGACACACTAGAGTTGGACACTGAAAAGTGCTTCAGTCATTCTTGTGCCAGCATGTGCGAAAATAGCTGCTACTGAATGGGTTCTACACAATAAAAACACTATTGTCATCTGCACCTTCCAATGCTACTACTTCATTGTAAACACAAAATGATAAAATGTGAGACAATTACTCATTTTTAAGAACATTCCACTTAAACAGATATTTTAAAAATCCACAACTTATTTATTGTGGCTCCCATCCATCACTCTCACCAGAAACAGATAAATCTGTATCCTATGAACACTGTTTGGAACATGTCATCCAGCTGACATCTTTCTAAATGTCACAGCTATCAGACACCAAGATATCATTACCTTGTCAACCTACCTGGACTTAAATCCTACTGGGATCTGACTAAAAGCAAGGGGAGAAAAACCCTATCAACAATTAATTGCCCTCTGCAGCTCTGGCCACTTCCTAGCCCTTAATTATACTACTACACCTCCACCTCTGGCAGCTCCTTCAGGCTGGAGGGGTATCAGCCTCCACTCAGCACATTTCTGACTCCTGCATCATGACTGGTCCTAAGCACAGTCCAGGAGCAGATGCCACTGGCAGCCTTGTCCATTCAGATGGCAGACTCCTGGGTGAATGTTGCAGTCAGAACATACCAGAACCCCTAAGATCTGCTGCATTGCAAAAGCTTATTATGATTCCCATTCATGGAAGGCTTTTAAGGCTAAATTTAGGTCATTCCCACTATGACTCATTGGCTTCTCTTAGAACTTCTCACACACTCTTCTACATTTGATGCCTCAGACACTTCAGATGTCCTGTCTTCTGCATAATTTAATATTTGATTACATTAAAAGAAAGCACACATTGTCTTGAAGAACAGAAAAAACCATCATCTTGGGATATTTCTAATGCCAAAAGTAAATTAATCTTTCACGGCCCAATAGAATAGGAAGACAGTCCCAAAAGTATGTAATTAAAGAGTCATTCTCTAAATGAGGTACTTCTTTTCTTACAAGTCTTGTTTAAATTGTTTTGAAAGTACAGCAGTTGATTTATAGCAAGTCTTTGGCAAAGATGCACTCAAGGGGGAAGCTTTCTAGAGAGGAAGAGACCCTGATGTTATGTCTAGCATTTATAAACAAGGGTAAAACTTACACTGCCTGAATAAGAGGCCAGAATTGTACAATGGAGAGGGAAAACTGGCTTCTCAGAGAGATTTTTCTCATTCAGATAATTCCCTTTGTTCAGCATTAGGTAAGAATTTTCCTGCAAGTAGTTTTCCAAACTGCTATCAAGTAAGATAGGCAGGGACCAGTGCAACCAGCCTGCAGAGATGACACTGTATTTCCAAGGTGACGAAAGACGAACAATACTTGAATGCTAAATCACAATATTTCAGAAGCAGGAAATCCACCATGACTTTTTATTTAAGAGATTATTTCCAGTTCCCTTGAACTACAGTAAGGACTCTACTCAGCAAGCAGAAAACCACTGTGGTAGTGTATTCAATAGCAAAGAGTAAAACTGTGCCTGCTTAGAAGATTCCAGCTGAATAAACATTAAGCCTAAGATGGAAAGTGATTAAATTCCCTACAATGAAAACTTGCTAGACCAACCTGTGCATTCTATACAGAATATTGAAAGTGTCTACCCAATTATCAGCCAAAATGTAGAAAAACGTGTTGCAGCATAGTCTTTTACTAAAAACACATTTTGAAACGTAACAGACAACTTGCTATTTCTTGTTAGTTGCTTTCCAGTAGTGCTTGACAAATCCTTGGCAGTAACTGTCCATGAAAACAGTTATTCCAAATATGATATGGATCCAAAATATCGTATTTTGATATGGATCCATGGAATATGATACCATATAGAATATGATACGGATCCAAAAACAGGGAAGCCAGCAACGAATTTTGTTTTTGCTCTTGCTCTGTAACACAAGACCAGTGTCAGACACTGAGCTTATTCATGTTCCAACATGTAATACCCAATGTGTTCAAGGTTTCCTGTAGTGCAGCTATAGAGAACATATCTTTGTATATAGAATGTCTTGAAGGATTAACTGACCCACTGAATCATGTCAGGGTGGGCAGCAGACTCTTGCCCAAGCACCACATACAGCTGATTGAATGTATTGCTGATCCAGTAGAACAATTAACCTCTTCTTTTGCAGAAGTCAACCTTTATCCTGACGCTGTCCACTTTACCTGAGCTCTCAGCAGGACTAAATAGCCTCATGCTCAGCAGGCACCTCTAGCTTCCCATCTCTTGGGCCCCCCAAAATCTTCAGTGTATCCCAATATTTTCACCAAGCCTATCACATAGCATTAAAGGTTTAAAATAATGAAACAAGGAGAGATGAGAAAAATCATCCAAAGACTCACTTTTAGCCTGTCACAGGATGAGTGGGAGCTTCAAACAAGCCCTGCCTTAGCCTCAGATTTTGTCAACAGTTTAAATTTAAAAAATCACTTTGGCCCGCAAGTTATAAGGATGGCAGATCAGGTCTATGTATAAAAATGAATTTTTTATTAAACAGACAAGAGATAACAGATGAAACATCTTACTCAGAATTACTTACTACACAGTATAAAAGTAAAGAACTACTAGTAGATTACAGCATAGCATATAATAACACTGCACTATATCAAGGTACCTATAGTTAAGCTAGCAAAAGAAATAGTATTGATTAGGAGTCGAATGTAACTTACCACTGAAATGACGATAATGTACACAGATTCCTTTATTTAAGCCCTGGAGAGTAACTGCAAAGCAGGCATCCCTACTCATGAGAAAAGCTCCCATACATTTTCAGGAAAATGTATAGAAGATTTCTGCTTTGTTAAAGTTTGGTGAGGTTTTCGTAGTTTGTGAGTGTCTGTCAGTCAGACAACTTACCGGGCCAGATCTCACTTCAACAGCAAGATGTTTATCGGCAGCTGGGAGATTCCAGACCAGTGTTAACCCCATGGCACCAAAATAACTCACTACAAGACAGCTTGTCTTGTTTGAGTTATCTGACAGGTTAATGAGATAAGTTCTTGTGGGGGTGAGATGTCCTGCTACAAACCAAAATAGTTTTCTGTCTTTTGGTATGACAAACCAGTATGTACTTACTTGATACATCACAAATCCTTTCAGTTGGCTTCATTGGTCAAGAACTCACACAGAACAGGATGTATCAGAGAAAAAATAGCTTTTAAGTTTATTTTAAGTTTACCTTAGAAGTACGAGAACTTTGACATCTGAAGTAAGTGCTGGTGAAACTGATTAAGTGCTACTCTACTTTTCTGAAAGGCTCTGCAACTTTACAGTTATTTCTTGGGCAAAATTATTCTTCAGAAGAAAAGCTCTTGGGTAGCTGAATATTTTAGACTCTAACATCAGTTGTTTTCTACGGTGTAAAGGCTTCTTAGGAAGAAGAGTGAATCAAAGTCAGGTCTGTACATTTCTTGCTGAATCTTAACAAGCAAATTTGGACTTCAGGAACATGAAAAGGGTAGTCCCTGAAGCCCAAATGAAAGAAGCTTTGGATTTAGAGAAGATTTTGATTAGATTTTCATTGAGTGATTTAAAATTACTTGCATAATGCAAAGAATATGCCAGGGTATAATGCAGTATTGCTGATGATGGCAGACTAGCAAACTGAGTCACAGAATGCTCAAATGCTTTAGGGAATTTAAGGCCAAGCTGAAGTAAAAAATACACCTTCTTGAAATTATCACATAACTCTAAGCTACAGGACACTTTGCCATATACATGTATAGAAGCAATTTGAGTTTTTCCTCCTGTAAGCTGACAGCTTATTGCATTCTCAGGATATAATATAGAAAAGCTGCTTAAAGCTACTGAAGAACGGGGGTTTAAAAAAGTTTTTAAACTTTTACAGGCATGGCATGCAATAACTTAAACATCATGGTGAAACAACCCTTGAGCTCACTGCAGCATTTAATTTACTAGGAATCTAAGCAGCTTTCCTGATCAGTATAGTGAAGAACGGATAAACGAACAATATACCTGAGAATGTGTACTACCTGCTGAAAACGAACAGCTGCAAAGCCAGTCACTAATTCTTATGAGTGAAGCTTGATGTGTGCAGACTATGCTCAGCACTACAAACCTCCTATCCTTACGTTATGCCACCTACTCCATGTTCATTAATAATTTGCACCATTTAAAAATTTTTCCTCAGCTGTCTGTATTAACACAACAGATTACTATACTTTTAAGAGATCTATTCTTTTAATGATTGTTTTGCCTATGTAATCATGCAGAGTAAATCCTAGCATTTCTAAACACATAAAATTTTATTCCAGTATTATACAGATCTGCACAGTGGACAACAAAAAATCATTATTCAGATTGCAAGACCAATTGCCCAGAGGATTTAAAAAGAGTATTATGAGTATACATAAACCAGAAATCCAAGTTTCCACAGTAAAAATTATTTTAAAGTGTACTTACATGGGAATAAAGTACAGAAGAAGGTACTTTATTAGAGGTACTGTATTTTCCAGTTTTACAGATAGACCGCAGTATCCCTATACCATTGTTTTAGAACTTAGTATGTTAACTTGTTTAAACTGTACAATTTGATGGCAAAACAATATATTTTTATTTTCAAACCCAAGTTATTAAAAAGCAGAAAGATAACTGGGGAGTTCTGATTCACTTTTCTTAAGGAAAAGACGCTTATATTGAATTTAGTCAGCATATATTATAAACAGATTACATTACTGTGAAGACATTCTGAAAGATCACTTCCTTTGGATCAACAAAACAGAATGCAGTTCAAATGAAAAGTATGGTCTTGTTAACATCCGATTGACTTAACTTAGCTGTTAATTTTCTAAGGCCAAAAGAAACTTCTAGAGATCTTACCTTTGAAAGGTCAGATACACTTTTCCCTTGCACTTAAATGAAATCATACACTTCAGTCACACATAAAATAAGCATAAAGACCTACTGCTGACATTTAAAAATATAGTTTCTGGATGAGTTGAACATGAGAAAAGCTCACTTTAAACTATTGCATTGTGAATATGAATTGAGAAATTAACCAGTTTCTAATGAACTATGAATGTGTAACCAAGGCAAATTGCCAATGTATGGAATTCGTGGTTAACAAATTTGTTAACTGAAGATATAAGCTGGCACACAGACAACTTCAAGTTCTGAAGCAATTCCACTGAAAGGAGTCAGACTCCTATGGGTCTCCAGGTAAACAGGTTCCTAATAGACTAAATCAGGACTGAAGTAGTCTGGTGAGCTGAATTCACGGCAATACATTTTTCTTTACAATATCTAACCATAAGTCTGATGTGGATCCAAACTGTAAAGCACATTAACTGATAGCAAACACAAATCTCTAAATTGTATGGGTTTTTTCTTCCCATTTTATTTTTTTTCTGTTCCAGTATGAAGTAACAAGCTGAGCAAAGGAACCATGACATATGAATTGCATAACAAAGACTTACCAGAGAAAGGTTTTCACATTTTCTCTTTCCCCAAAATATTCAATAAACAGGATAAATTACAGGAAGCACTTTTAAATCACAATCAAAATTACATACAGAAATGATGTCTAATGGAAAAATACAGTGGCTCTGCATGGTCCTAACAGATCTGGTGTCACTGACTGACATGGAGAACTAGGTAACTGCTATTTCTTCATCTCCAGGATTGCACTTCCTGGCCCCCGGTGTTTGGCACTACATATATTGCAGAACTGGACAGAAGATACCTAAATCAAAAAAAGAAAACAGGAAACTCTCAGAGAAATGTAGTCACATCAGAATGTGTGAAGATGAATGAAAAGTGCTAATGCCCTTCTCAAAATTACTGCTCACAGTCAGGCTGTTCCCTGTCAACATAGTCATGGACAGGTGAGGGAAGACAATATAAAAAAACATAGTAAGGCAGGCTGTTTTGGAGCCAGAGGGTACAACTCGCCACTCACTCCAAGGGCATTACCACCACCTGCCAGGAGAGTAAGGTCAAATTTCCTCCACACCAAAAATGAAAAGTACACAGTAAAAAGCATCACTGATTATCTCAATATATAAAGACGAGAGTAAAGTCACTTGGTCAGCTCCAATAACCACTGGATGCCTTAGTCACAGCTCTGTCTTTGGACAGTGCTCCACAGATTTCTGACAATTGAGATCAGGGCCCAAATACTGTCATTTGACATCAAATATGTATTTATTGTTGCTCTGTGTTTAGCTCTGTGTGTTTTGTGCATGCACTATTTTCCTTTCAGTATGTCACCAATAACCAAATATCAGTAACATGACTGATC
This sequence comes from Corvus hawaiiensis, assembly GCF_020740725.1. Classification (NCBI taxonomy): domain Eukaryota; kingdom Metazoa; phylum Chordata; class Aves; order Passeriformes; family Corvidae; genus Corvus; species Corvus hawaiiensis. The sequence goes on from NC_063213.1 coordinate 25,250,135, forward strand.
ACCTAAGATCACAAAATACAATACAACAGGAGAAATTTGGCTCTTTCACATGCAGACACCCATGTATTCATACATACTGTCTATGAATAGATATCATATAATATCAATGTAACATTTAAAAATCCCACCTAACCAGTCACTGACCCCAGAAAACTGAGAATGCTAGATAAATTTTAAATTATTTCTCACAATAAAATTTGGGATAAATATTGAAGAAATATTTACTAGTGGGCTTTCTCATACAGATGATCTAATACATTAAGCTTTTCATAACATATTTAAGTATACATGCTGTACCATATGGCTGCAAGCACTTTGTTTACTTACAGAAGAAGTGATTCACTAAAGCTATTTTTTCACTACATATAAATTTTCAGAGACAGATACAGAATCTTAAAAACTTAATTTTCTATGTGATTTTGTTACCATTTGAATGACTTCGTTCCTAAATTTAAACCCTGTTATATCTAGAAGTTATTTTTTGCTTTGTGTTAATTGAAAAAACCAACCAAGCCTCCCAAAAACTTATAAAGAAAAACATGTTTTGAGCATAAGGATGATTACAAAGATATTTAAACATTCACTCTGAAATGACTGATTTTTGTCTTCCAGGTCAGAATCATTTAATATGGTTCACTTGAGAAAATACCTTTATTCTTGTCTTTGAGTATGTTTAATTAAAGTAAAAGCTGGAATGGAAAAGAATTAATTAAAAAATTAGACAGACTGTATTCCCTGTATGTCTCAGAGCTGGATTACATATTCAGGTTGCAGAAAGTGATAAAATACTGTTCAAACAGCAGTGATTTCTTTCCACATTGGATGAACTTTAGTGGCCATGTCCTTGAATTCCCTTTCCTTAGTCACATACTACTATGTGGTATCATCTCAAGTTATTACTGTAATCATATAATTCCTCATAGACCCATGTCCTTCCCCACAGCTAAGGACAAAAGAAAATAATGTATCACTTTATCTTCAGCAAAGGTGTCAGACATATTAAGCTGATTTCTTACTGTGTTAGGTACAGGTAGGCACTCTTTGTGAAACATGTGTCTGCAGTGGAACACTACCACATTGAAGGACTTGGATGCATCTGGGAAACAGAAAAGAAATTCATTCAACAGGGCAATGAAACAAATGATTTAGTGGCTACAGCAATATATGCCCACATTCTATTATACACAGAGAAACTTCGAGTAACATCTCTCAAAATCGTTTCCAAATTATTCTGGCTCATTCACAGAAACCATGAAGAGTGATGGTTTCAGGTAATGTATACCAGTGATGGAGTTACAAAACAATTTTATTCTGTGGCTTAAATGCTGTATACCCTTCCACCAGGAATTTTTCATGTCAATAAATGCTACATGCTAAATTTGGGCAGGGACAACAGTAAACTACCACCAAATAATTCAGCTGCTTTGAAGAAAAGTTAGCAGAAAAATTCTTGCACTAGTGTGAAGAGAACCAGAATACTGAGCAGTTCTAGTGCCTGCACTGCATGGCATGATCCTGAAATTTGGCACCAGGCTGCCTAGGTGCATGATGTGGGTTTTCATTCCCACATGAATATTTAGCCAAATTAGAACTCTAAATACAACATCCACATATCTAAAGAATAACCACCTTATTCATGAACATCATTCACATTCTACTTTGGCTCTTTTTTTCCTCAACACACATACCTCAAAGCACTAGCACGTTCAACTCTGCCAGGTTTTCCTGTTCTGTATATTGCTGCACATGATCCCAGTATAGTTGTTTTTATTTATTTATTTAAGTGAAAAATAGTAGAAACCAGATAAACTGTAACTAATTCTATCAGGTTATTAACATTTAGAAAACAAACAAATGTCTGTACATATGCTTTGTCTTATATATTCTTGTTTGAACATGCCACGACAGATATACTCTTAGTAAAATTACTTCTTTTTAAGACACCCAACAGCTACATTGATATTTCTGGACTATAGTTGCCTTGCAGCACATACATCTCCAAAATAACATCCTGAATTTCTAGTTTCAAAACTAACTTTAGAAGGTGTTTTAAAGCTAGTCGGTTTTAAGATGTTTCAAACATGGCAGCCATGACTGAAGCCAAGAACTCTCCACCATTCAGACAAAAAGTACATTCCATAAAATTTTATAATCTTCGAGTTCAGTCTAAATCATCGAACAGAGGAGGACAAGATTTGGTGGCAGCAGCTTAGTTTTGTGGTTCTAATAATCTTTGAGAATACGTATGTTGATGGAATTAAAAGTTGCCTTGAATTCCATGTATTCAAAACAGAAAATAAGGAATAAGTGAATAAAAAGAGGTGAATAAAAAAAGAGTATCTGGGTTTACTGCAACAAAAAATGTCCAATTAGACTCCACTTCCATGTCACAATTCAAAAGCAAGCTTTGCATAGGAGATTGAAATTTATACAGTGATCACCAAGGGAGATTACACATTTTTATGAATAAATGCAAACTGTAGCTCCTCTTAAAATACTAATTAAAAAAATTTACAACCTCTTTTTTTTCCTAGAAAAGCATCCTACCTGAAGGAAGTATTGGAGACAGACATGATTCACAGATATTCTCCTCTGAAAAACAAAACAAAAGAAAACTAAGAACAGCTTTGTTAACAAACTCCATGTTTACTTTTTTATAAAGCAGCCATGAACATACTGCCATTACAGAAATGGAGCTTGGTCTTAAAGCATTTACTTAAGATGCCTAACAGAATCTATTAAAAATTGAAGAGCAATATTGAAGTAGCATTTCTAACAACAACATGATAAATATTTAGATCTGATGATGGCAGAAGTGCAGGACTAAGGCTGCTTAGGATCAGTGCTGTAGAGACAAAAGGCAAATTGAAAAAAAGGAGCATGGGATGGGTGGCTGTTAACTGCAGCATTTTGGAGCAGAAGCTCTGGTACTCTGTCCTGTCAGCTTTTGTCTCTTGCTATTAACACTCAGCTAGTGAGAATTACAGCGCTGCTCACATGCATCATTAGCACCTTGCAAAATATTTTCAACTGTTTCTGACAACCACCTTGTATCTTTTGCTTTGGTTGCAGATTATTATCGTCTGACTGTCCATGTTAGCACCAAACAACATTTTCGCCTTTACAGACAAACTGCAGGACACAATACATTACTGGCTTTGCAGAGATTGATCAAGAGAAACAGCTGCATGCTGGGTCTTGTAGTTTTTGAGATACAAGTAATTCCTTTGCAAAGGGGAAAAGCATCTAGTATCCTACCACACTCCACAGATAAGGTAAAAAACCTCAGGCTTTTGGGCAGCTTCCAAAGCAGACAGTCAGGGGGTAAATAAACCAAGCTATAGTCTTAAACCTTGAAAGTCATCATGTTTCCTCTGTACCCACCATCCACTAGGACACCCTTCATCTGAGTTCGATGCATTTTCTTCAATAAAGAAAGAGAATCAGCAACGAGTATCTTTTTGCAACCTTCCCGCAGCAAGATCTGTTGGTGCAAAGAACATAAAAGACAGTGGTTGTTGAACAGATGGGCATATCAACTATCTTGACAAATCACCACTGTGTTTCTCTGCTGCCACAGTGAGTGCAAGGAATGTTTAAGACTTTTCAAGGTATTACAAAGGAGGCAAAGGAGGAACCTATTGTTGCCATCACCTCTACCTAAATGAAAAGTCCACAATAAAAAAACCCAAAACCCCACAAAACAAGAACAAATGTCAGGAAATAAAATCCTTTACAAAGATACTGTTACCATAAATTATGAACATCTTTCTATGAGATGGTGTTAATAAATTACAACAGTGAGGAATTTTTACAGTGCCCTCAGAATTAATTTCCAAACCATTTCAAAACAACTTCTATGTATATCTTTCCTGTCTTCTTCAGAAAAGATATTTGATAATCATAAAACCTTCGTAAACAGAGCAATTCAAAATATATTTTGTTCCAACATATATCCTGCTGAGGTGTCATTTAATAAGCAGTATTAAATGTCCATGCAACTAATCAAAGGTCCCTAGTTCATTCCTCTTTAGCAGAAGTCTCAGCTTCCTTTTGACTTATTTGGTATTTTTCATTAGATTGACTTGTCATTGCCTGAAACTGTTTTGAAACACAGAAGAAGCAAGGGCATAGAAATTATACAGAGCCTTATTTCACAATACTTAATGAAGCAAGTTTGGAAATATGACAAACCCAAGTAAGTATTTTGGAATTTTTTCTTTCTCCTCCCAAACTGATGTTTGGAAATTTCTTTTCCAAGACAACAATTCCTTTGAAAAGTGCTTTCCAAAGATACTCACAGTCAATTATAATGTGACCAACCCTACTAAAAGAGAGGTATAAAGAAGCAATGTTCCTTCCTTTCTTCTGATCATTTGTATTACAGGAAATATTGAGCATTCTAAGATAGTGCAAGATACAGCGAATGCAAATACCTAAGAAGAAATACAATAATAGATTTTATAGCCACGTGGACACGGTCCAAAACTCTACCTTTTTACATACACACTATGCAGTAATAAGGCCACACTACTAAGAATGACATGCAGATAAGACCACAAATCTGAAGTACATTGAAAAAATTAACATTGAGTAACACTATGAGCATTTAAAATTGGGCATATCAATAGGTGAATGACAGTTTTCCAGTGTTAGAGACATTGAGCTATAAAACATTTCAGAGCACCAGCAACTGAATGCAGATCTACGAGACAAACACTTAGAAAATTAATCATTTTTATCTGTTGATAATCTCAGGAACAATCTGGCTATGTCTTTCCCCTGCTAACTTTATCCAAAGGCAACAAAGAATGTAAAATTTTGTTCTAAATAAAGAAAAATGTTGCAAGGTTTGAAAAAAACCCAAGAAACTTTTAGCAAGGACAACTGAATGAGACTGTTTCAGAAAGACAGATGAAACCCCCCCCATGCTGAAGTAAAAGGAGTAAAACAAGCATAGAGTCATAGAATATCCTGATCTGGAAGGGACCCACAAGGATCATCAAGTCCAACTCCTGGCCCTGCAGAGAAGAGCGCCAAGAATCACACCATGTGCCTGTGAACACTGTCCAAATGTTTCTAGAACTCTGACAACCTTGGTGCTTCAACCATGTTAAATGAAAGGAGCAGAACAAAGATACAGTGGGAAGATGGAAGTGTGTCTTAGCCTTTTCTAATTAAAATACAGTGTGCCAATAGGAAAATTTCATTAAAAAAGAAAAATGAAGAGGGAAACAAAAGACATCACTAGATCACTGGAAAACCTCAATACTGTTTGATGCCTGAAAACCCAGGAGTAACAGAAACACCTGATAAAATGCATCTTTTAAGAAATATGCACTTTCTGCCATTATTTAAACAACACTAAGATCTTTCCATACCACATTTAATGACTGTCAGACCTTATTTTGCTAGAAATGGAATACAGTAGGTAGCTATTATTATAAAAGGAAAAATCACAATGCATAATGTAAAATGTCAATTCTCAAGGTAATATATCTCAACACTTCTGTAGAAACTGAAAACCTCAAAGATGGATAATTTAAGAGTTACAGAAAGCAAAGGAGAAGGAATTTGGAGTCAAGAGAGAGGGAGCTTCATTAAAAGGGAGGAGAAGTAGGTAACTGTGGACTAAGATTAAGTTGAACTAGTTAAAACTGACATTGGGCATAAATCTATAATGAAATCACTTTCCAAGAAGAAACAGAATTGAGAATGAAACTGAATTTTACTTATCCTTTAAAAGCATATAATTGTGAGCACAAGCAGGACAGCATCATGCACCTACAGAAAGAAGTTTTGTGCAAAAATAATGCCTTCATGAAATTAATGAAAACTGCTAAAACCAAAACAGCTATTGCAAAAAATAGTTTGTTTTCTGGCTTTATTAGGGAAGATATTAGGCATAAACCCTTCTATTTAATTAAAACAGTCTTGATTTACAAATGCCTAACATTAAAGAAAAGCACTGCAGTATGCAGTTAATTTGAAAGGGTATATTCAAAGCTCTGGGAGTAAATTCAGGCCTTGATTCAGCTTAACCCTCAAACAAGTCCAACTTTCTCAAGGCCACTCACCAAAATTCTTTCAAACAGCATCACTACCACAATTAAAAGCACATTATTTTTAATCTTTACAGCCTTGTCCCCCTGTGCAAGCTGCCACCTGCCCCCTAGTGCCTCCAAGGTGTCTGAACAGCATTTTTAGTTACATTCAGGACCATAACCTAACAATTTTTCCAGGTGCTATTTCAAGCAGCATTCATTGGATTATCCCTGGGTTCTGCTAGTTCATAAACTCTATTATGAATGGATATATGTGGAGTCTGTGAATGGATCAATGTCTCTTACCCATCAGAGTTACTGCAGGTTCAAGCAAAGTGCAAACTAGTAAGTCAACATTTGACTAAAATGCCTAATCCACAAAATCTATAGTACTATATCTAAACAAATTGCTTCTGTATTTTAAAGCTAGGGAAAAAGTAGACTTAGAATACCAACATCTTTCAAAGTTTTATTCTTACAAATGCCACAGGGTGAAAAATGAAGCATTTCTTTATAAAACAAAGAGGTATTTAAGCGTCTTCCAATACCACAATAATTTGCTACATTTCATTCAGATACAAACCAAAGCTGAAAAGACACCTATTTTATACATTTGGAAAGCTTAGCAGGCTTATAATTAACTCACAAGTCTACAAATAAGGGGATTTTTCTCCCAGTCTTCTTTGTGAAATGTGTGATACAATGCTTTAGAAACCTGGAGAACGGTGATTTAATTGCACTTAAATAAAAAAAGCACTAGGAATGTGTAATTTCTAATAAGTAAGCAGGTTTCTCTTTAAGCCAACATGTCTAATTTATCTATAAATTTATGGTAGCAACGTAGATTTCAAAAGCAATAAAAAAGCTTCAGACTACACTTTTTTGATAAATGCTCCTATTAAAATTCAGAGAACTATAATTTTGTTCTCATTGTCTATGTCTTCATAACTTTGTTGTTTGTGAATGTTACTGTGTATAAACACTAAAATCAGTATTATTTCAGCAGTAAATAAACTTTCATCACTACAGTCAAACAGTGTCACTTGATTATGTACTATGGCTTTAATACATGAACTCAAATGTTGACAAAGAGAAAAAACCGAAATAAATCATCCTCAGGGGCGAAAAAACCAAAAAAAATCACTTCAAGTTTTAATCCCAATTCAGAAAACCACTTAAATGAGCACTTAAATATTTCCCTGCTTAGGGGAATAGTTAGGAGTGTGCTCAGTTTTAAGTTCATGGCAGAATTACATTTCCTGAAGTTGGAAAATAAAAATGGGTATTCTGGAAGGCAGGTTAATAGATCCCTACTTGTAAAGCAGAGCTGTAATGTCAGAGAAAAAAGCAAATTAGTAGCGCTTACTTGAAATAGTAATCTAAGAAAAAAATTGTACATGATCTATGTTTTGTTTTTGCCCAAAAGAATATTTAATTCTGCTTTAGTGCTATGCTTGGTTGGTTAATAGTGATCAGATTTTAAACGTTAACCACACAGCTGAGGTGAGCTTATAGTAGCATATAGAACAGTTGCAGCAGTTCATCTAGTGGGTGGCAATTTGTTAAAGTGATGCAATCAGTCTGCAGTCTGCCAATGTTAATAAAAATTATTCAAGGAAGAGTCCGTATTAAAAAAAAAAAATTACAATCAAATTTGCATTAGTAGACTTTCTTGTTGGATTCTCTAATGCATGCTGTGAGTCATACATCCTTTGGCAGCCACTCAGTTTGATTTACTTGGTTTTGCTGGGACGGAAAGAGTGGTTTTCAAAAAGACAAAGTCTGTCAAAGGCCCTGCTTCTAACTCCTACTCCTCCATATTTCAAATCACACCTAAGTACAGTTTACTGGTATGAAAAATCAAGAGCATAATAGGAAATTTGCATTTGCATGCTTACATAGGCATAAAACAGTCTTATCAGGGCTTGCAAAAGGAACCCATTAATTAAACAATATAATGGCACAGTGGTAACATTGTTTGGGAAGCCAACATTATGAAAAGACCACCACAGTTTTTGTGTTAGGCAGTGACTTGCAAGTCAAGGAGCAGGTTCTCTTTTCGCCTGTGCTCCTCCATGGATCTTAGCACAAGATTCTTTTTGCCTTTGAAAATGAGAACAATGAAACTTACATGCGTACAGATTTCAAGATCCAAAAAGATGAAGTTATAGAAAATCCTAGCCAATGAAATCTGTATTTCTGAATGAGTTCAAAATGTCTGGTAGGTTTCATGCTACGTATCAGGAGGTTTCTACCAAAAGACAGAGTTGTGCCAGGCCAGAATGAAGGCCACTGACTTCTCAGCATGAACCTACACAATGTGTAGAGGTATGACCAGGCATTATACAAACACACCAAAGACTCGTTTTAAAACAGCTAATGAGGCAGCAATAACAGTTCCACTAAGGCAGAACTGCCCTCAGCAAGGAGAGGCTGCTTAGACATTCACCTGAAGTCCCAGCCATGTCCTGGAGCACATGCCGAATGCAGAAACAGTCCCTTTATAAAATCTGAGCTTGCCAATTGGCTACTTAGGCGAGTGTGCAAGACCAGCAATAAGACCCCTAAATTTCAATGTAGATATACCATCTGTTCATAAACAGTGCACTTTACATTGCCAGTAACACTTAAAGAATACTTATTTTAAACTATAACTTACATTTCTCTAATGAAGTATTGCCTTTTATTCGGCTATACTTTTTTCTATCATACAAGCAAGCCAAGCACAAATTACATTAAGCTTCCTTAATTTCTATTATCCCTATGAAATCTAAACTTTAGCCCTAGAGCTATCCAATTCTACTTTACAATCAATTAATTTGAAATCCATTAATTATTTCAATGCTAACAGCAAATCATTTTAGGTATCATTCTCAAGGTTAAATACACCCTTTCAATTCAAAAGTAATTCTGTTAAAAGGTATTTGAAGAAAAAAATTATACATTCATCCCCAAAATATGACCAAATGATGTCATCAGCCTTGTCTGAAGCCACACAATATATTTTGTATATGTGTAAAGCTATGCTTACAGCACTTTCTCAGTCTGCCTGCAAACACAACAAATACTACATTTTGATTTGATGAGAATGCAGGAACAGGAAGATCAATGGTGGTATTGACAGCAGCAAGATTAACATGCAACTGTTGAAATGCAGCATGGTATTTAGCTAGCATCATTTTGGAAGGACACTAGCACCCAATGAAGTCAAAACCTGGAAGTAATGTTACAACATGCATTATATGCAAACATGTATCTATTTATCCGGGGAGGTTCCTTGCATATAACAAGAATTGAGAGATGAAGAAATGTAAAATGCTCCTTTGAAATAGACAAGGTTATAATCTGAAGTTCATATAAAAATAAAATAATGGAAAAGCCTTAGAAAGGCTTAAACACTGCCCTGAAGAGAGATACGGGCTTTTACTGGCCTGGCAAGACACCAGCCGTGACCTTAATGCAATCATCAAGCCCATCTATTTGCTCAAAATGTTGAAAGACTAATAGCAGATGTGGAACAAATGTTTGAGGCTCAGAAAATTGAAGTTTCAGCTGCCTACTGAGCTATGTTTTCTTGGATTCTGCATAGTCATACTGGAGGCATTCAAACTCCTCTGTAGCTTTCTTTCAGTAGAGAGATGCAGAACAGCATGACAGAGAATTCAGGTTTGGGACTCCTTTTGTAGCAGGGAGATTTAAAATATGCAATGCAATACACCCTACTGGCTACTTTCAGGGAACACTGAAGGGTATGCTTCTTGTAAGTTCTTACAAACATGTCTCAGAACCAACCATGTAGGGAACTGCACATATCTGTATAATTATCTAGGATAAGAACTCCCATAATCCAGTGAACAGTCCTTTTTTTTTATGCATAAACAGCAACACATGCATAGAATATTCTGAGTTGGAAGGAGCATTGAGTCCAACTCTTAAGTGAATGGTCCATAATACAGGGATTGAAACCACAACCTTGGCATTATTAGCACCGGGCTCTAACCAACTGATTCTGCACCATTGACATAAATTTGATTTTAGAAGTTCATCTTCCTTCAGTTAGTATGACACTTAACATATAGCTCTAACACCTGGTGAATGTTTCAGTGAGGGCATGTTGCATTCTGCCTCCATTGTGCCTCTGCATTCATGTGAGAGAATGAAAAGTAATCGTCATGAAACTGTCCAATACTGGACAGTTGGGTAGTGTAAAATCACTCAAGATGCTTCCATTTCTACTTACCCACCAGGCTTATGACAGTATGAAAGACATTTAGAAGGGCTAGAAGCCATCAAGAGATCTTGGCAAATTTCCACTGTTTCTGTCACAGCTTTGTACTGGCCCATAGTGTCCATGACTGATGACTGAACAAATCATGATAGCCATTTCTTGTGCTGTTCAGTGACAAAGAGGTTTTGCTGTCTCTGTGAAAATTAGTATCACATGAAGAATGCAACATCTACCTGCAAGTTGTAGTCCTGAAGAATTTTCACTAGTGAGTCTCTCAAATTAGGAATCTCCATGCCTTCCTTAATGCGGTGGATCAAAAGAATAGGATCAACATGGGTTCCAATATTGTTCAACAAACCAGTAATAAAAGCTGTGAAAACCAAGAGGCAAAGAAATTAAGAAAAATAATCTGGCAAAATACCTGATTAAAGGCTACTTTGGTGACAAGCTGCAGGCTTTGGCTTATTCCTTGACAGTTCTCTACTAAGTGAAAACACTAGGTCTCTTTAAGAGTCTTTGTATGTTTCTCGCAGCTGTGTTTACTTGAATACAAGCCTTTGGGAAAGAGAGGAAGATACAGTTTGGCAATTTACAGAACTTCCAGCATATTCAGCAAAGTGGTAACTGAGTCTCCAGCCCAAGCTTACAAGCAAATAATGCATTTTGATTCAATAAAAAGAGCATTCAAGCAAACAGAGTGAGAAAATTAACTACCTTTTGTGGGAATTCCATTCCCAGTTCCAGGGTTTAAAACCAAATTTTCACGCACCTAACCTGATTTCAATGTGTTTCTAAACACTGGTGAGAGTGACATGATAGAAGTCTTTTGCTTTTTGAAGAGCATCTGGCTAAAAAAACACACTAGAATGATGACTCAAGGCTGTGTTTTTTCTTTAACCCCCACAACTGAGGAATATCACTAGAGTTGCTCTGCATATAGGCAGAAACTGTAACATATAGGAACTGAGAGAATTCTGTACGTTTTGAATCCCTTTTGCTCTAAAGATGTCACTGATTGTAGCATCACTTCTAGTGATGCATTCAAGTATGGGTAATTTGAGAATGCCATTCTTCTCAAGGCTTAACAGATTCTGGTAACTTCTTCCTGTCAAAATTAGCAGCCAAGGGATGAAAAGATATATATTCTCACACTAATTCAACAAGACTTTCAATCCCCCAGAAAAGAGGTGCCAAGAGAGACTTTAAAGTCTTGATTTAAAGCCCTAGAAGAGGTTGCAAAAACTAATGGAGTAGATAGTTAGGAAAATTCTCTATTTTCTTAGTCATTTGAACTTCTTTGAACCTGCCTCCTTGACAACACTGATGCTTATGTTTCTGAGTCTATCCTTTTAACTTGGAGTAGCTGTTAATATAATGGATGAAAAGCAAAATGCACTCATTATTACCAATCTTACCTTTATAATCCAGAAACAAAATAAATTAGTTGTTTTGCTGAGGGGAAGAAAGGTGTGGGCTCTTCATTTTCAGAATCTCGAAGGGAAGAAGTTGTAGTAACACAGTACGCAACATTCTCATCATGCTTGCAGACTGTGTTTTGAGGCTGTCTAAAAATAAAGTCTCATTCTGCTAGATTAAAAGCACTACTGTCCCCTTGATTTGTCATTAAGGGCATAACTATGCAGAGCTTATTCAATGTTAAGCCTCCAAGTACTCATTGTGTAGCACACCCTCATGCTGCCTTGCTGCAAGTTTTACGGACAGTAGGACAGCTATGTTGTGCTTCACAAGCCAGACCACCTCCCTGACCATACATAAACGCCTTCTCTAACATACATGTGAATAATTCAGTCCTTTAATTGCAACAGCATTCCACACATGCAAGGCTTCCAGAAACTATCCTACTTACGTGGTTTGTCAATAGAATATAAAATAAGATCTTCCCAAAGTTCTCCATCATCTTGTTCCTTGGCAAATTCAATAGCTTTATCTACATCTTGCAATTCTTCCATTATCATCTTCAAGGCACTGCGGCTATTACCCATTCTGCCTGGAAGGAAAAATAAGTAAAAGAGATTATAAATGCTAATTGCTTATCAGTGTTCAGTGCTCCTTCAGTAAGAATTTTGTAAGTGTGAAGTTGACTCAAACTAATTCAACTAAGACCAAATCTAGTCTATTCAGATGTAGGAATGCAAATCAGTATAATCTGAACAAATGCTTGGAGCAGTTTGCTGGACTGGGACATGGAGGCTTTCTCAAGGATGTGTTGGGTCATTTGTGGGGTTCTGAACTGCAGCAACACCTAACATGAGGGGGAGTGTGTGTATGTGTATGGACATAAACTATAACATGAAATACCAGCTTCAAGGGCCCACATGGGCCCTCTTAATTTGCCTTAAGTATAGTGCAGCCTACACTCATGAAAAATAAGAGGAAACAGGTGGACGTAGGAGAAATTATGAACTGTTCTTTTAAATAAATTCATTTGTAAATCCTACTCTCCAGTGGAATGGTCCACAAAATATCTTCTTACTAAACCAGAGATTGTTTAAAAAATGCTTACTATTCTGTTCATGACTAATACATAAACATACATATAAGTCTTCCGATGCCTCTCATTCAGAGATAGAATTCTTAGTCTGCTGAAGGAGTTAATTTACAATTAATTTCAAGGGGAAAAAAGATAGAAAGCAATATAAGCAAATCTTTCACCTTAGCAAAAGATAATACTAAGCTGCTGAGATGTACTCAGAAGAAAACATTTGTTTAATTTCTCCTCTCTTGTCAAAACCAACAGTATTACTCTTCTCCTGGAGATTGTATCAAAAATACCTCCCCGCCCAAGGTGTTCCCCATAGCCTCTGCAACACTTTCAGAGCCCCAGAAGAACACCAAGTAAGAAACACAGTAACAAAATATATAAAGTTAAGACATCATATCCATCCAGTGCTTTGTTTTATTTTCTAAATCATGTTATTTGGTTGCACTGACTGCATACAAACTTTGTCTCTGTGAAAGCATGTAAAACGATACTAGACAATACATTTTAACATCATAAACTTTATTAAAAGTTTAAAAGTGGTGTAATTTATCACAGTTACTTATTCTGAGTTACTTACTCAGAAGGTAGACTGTCTCTTCTACAAAGTTCCTCTGCTGGCAGATCTCAAGAGCCTTGAATTTAAGAGAAGAGAGGAGAGAAGAGAATACAGGAAACCATGTAACATGAAATTTTATTGATCACAAATGCTGCAAGTGGCTTAAAGAGATTTTTCCACAAAGTTACATTATTCATTTTGACAGGAACACAGCTCCCGTAATAGGCATTGTCAGGTCCTCTGGCCTTAATTAAGAAGAGAAACTCCATGACTTCCAAGACTCTTTTAAAAATTCTTCTCTGAAACTGAATAAATCTGGGGACAGACAGGTATTTCAGTCTGGACTATGTCAATCTCTGCCTTTAATTCTACTGGCAACTTCTTTATTCTGCCTCCAAAAGTTGGTTAATAAAAAACATTAAGGTTATCTGCTGTCAAGACTTGCTTCCTGTGGGTGGACTTATGTGGTCCCTAGTGATGGAAGTCTGCTTGACATTCATTAACAACACAAGGCTGAAGATCTCCTCAGGGTAACCAAAATGGTTTCAGGAGAGAGAGTGCCCTCTGAATTTTGTACCAAGAAGACAATGCAAAAATAATAAATATGAAAGAATATGAAGGAAGCATTTCTTGTAAATTTGGTTTAAAGACCTGAGGGCTAAGTATCATTAGCAGCTACAGAATCTGTGTGTAGTTGGAAACCAGCACAATTACCAAAACTATCAAACTGATGACCAACAAGTTAGAAGTAAAAGGAAATCGGCAGGGCTGGTATGCCATGAACGATGCCATGTCTGTTTCCAGTTTGGAAACAGAAAACAAACTCAAGATTCATAGCATTCCTGTAAAGACAACTGTTCACCAATAAAGACTTTCACACTCAGAAATCAAAACTTTAAATACATGAAGTACAACTACAAACAAAGATGTAGGTAAGAATTAACTTTTCCTTCCAATTCTCATAATTTCAGATGGGTTACTATGAAGATTAGAGATATGAACAATGAATTTTGGGCTAGGGGTAAGTCAATTACCAACCAGATACTTCAGGTGAATAAAGGTATGAATAATACTAATAAGTTATATACACAGCTGACAGCCTTCTTTTTCCTCTCCACTTACAAGGTAAACTACAAAGCACCAGGTATTCAGTAGTTGTAGATGCTGCACATTTCCTGACTGTCATGCTCCCTCTAGAGGGAAACAGGAAACATTCCTGCTTCTCTTCCAGCTTATTTTTAAAACGTTCTCTAAACTGCGCTTGAATAAAAGTGGCTTACTTCTAGACAGCACAAATTATTTCTTCTTGATGAGTTTATAATTTCATTAGAGCAATAATGAGTGGATTTTTTCAGACAGAAATTGCTTTCTGCAATTTATACACTGTGTTGGAACTTGCTTAACAGGAACTGAAAATATTGGTAACTGGGAAATTCTTAGTCCCCTTTTCATTTTCTTAGAACAAAGATCTATATGTCACAAGAAGCATTACTATATGACATGCATGGTAAAAAGTATAATTACAGAATTATTAGTAGTATCTTTTCCTCTCTCTCTTAGCTTCTTACTGAAAGAAGTTAACATTTTAACATTAAGGTTAGAATGACACATTTTTTCTAACATCCTTCTGTCTTGACTTTGGTGATTACTGCACCACACCTTCCAGAAGCTGATGAGTCTCTGACCTGTTCTCACTCATAGCCCATATCTTCAGCAAAGCAGTGCCAGCAATGAGCATCAGTTTCACACAGCATTTTCTGCACCACCCATCACTAAAGATAGGAGGATGGATGTGCAATAACTAAAACTAATTTGCCTCAAGATTAAAAAATAATGCTGGTAAGGTTTTATACATAAAACCATGATCACATGAATAATACATAAGGCAGAAACTAAGAATCAGAAAGTTAAAAACAAGTAAGTCAATACTGTAGATGAAAGTTTCTGGCTGGAAACCTCTCAGTCTCACTGCCTAAACTAGTCAATCTCGTTTCAAGTAATGGTTTCAACAAATCCTAATTCTCCAATCCTAAGAAAGTATTTTCCAGTAGACAAAAAAAATGCAAAACGAGAGAGCTACCAGGAACAGTACTGCTTTTCTTTGGAATGTTAACCATGTAAAATACAATATTCAATATTACACCTGAAAACTACTCCACTGTGTCATCATTATAGCTGCATATGGATGAGCATCCTTTCACAAGGTCTGCTCTGCTCAGCCATTAACAGCAATAAATAAAAATAATAAAATACTGACCCATCTAAATGGGAAAACTTAGAATTTCCATTTGTTTCACAATAATTCAAGCAGGGGAAACAACTCAATATTGGCCTTACCTTTATGCATTTTGTAATTTAACAAGAAAGAGTAAGGAAGGAAAATAGAAAAAAAATATATATATTAGAAGGTGGAAACCTGGTACTCTGTAAAACCCAAAGCGTATTAGCCAGAGTACAAAGACAAAATACTTTTAGCCCTGTTAGTTCAGTGACTTATATTGTATATATTATTCAAGAGAAACTTATGACCTTAGAATAAAAAGATAGAAAAACTACAGTTACAGCTACTGATTTTTCAAGATCTAACACTGACAGCTCCGAGATTTGGCAAAATGCTTGTCAATTTCTTGTAACCATAGCCTATTGTTCAGTCAGGCTAAGCACTGATGAGTAGATATGCTGTAGCTACTCATCAAGTGTGAATTCAGAACTTCTGCATAAAAAATACCTGTCAATTCCTGCCCTGTGAGCTGAGAGAGGAAAGTCTCAGCTGTCATCAGCTCCGCAAACCAAACTGCAGGCGATGGTCACAAACTCAAAGGATCCCTCATATTGGCAGTAGAGGGCAGTACCAGACACAGCTAGAAATTCACAAGACTACAAGCTGCAGACCAGACATAAAAATCAAGGACCTGTGCTTAGATTTTTGGGGCTTACCTTCTCCAGTGGGCAGTGTGTGCTGTCTCTGAGAAATGGTAGTAAGTTTGGTCGATCATATTCAGCATAAAGGCTGATCTGTTTCTCATGATATCGTTGGCCTTTATGGTGGTCTCTTTTGAAAAGCTTGTGCAAATACTAGGAATCAAAAAAGAATCAGAATTCAAACCCACTTATTCAATATTATTAATGGAATAATAGAAACTCCTGAATTGGAAGGGAACCACATAGATAATCAAATTCCAGCTCCTGGCCCTGCAGAGGACAGCCCCAGGAATCACACCATGTGCCTGACAGCATTGTCCAAATACTTCTTGAACTCAGACAGGCTTGACACTGTGACCACTCCCCTGGAGTGGGAGCCTGTTCCAGTGGCCAGCCACTATAGTGGGCAAAGCTTTTCCTAATATCTAACCCAAACCGCCCCTGACACAGCTTCATGCTGTTTCCTTGGGTCCTGTCGCTGGTCACCAGAGAAGAGATCAGTGCCTGCTCTGACTCTTCCCTTGTGAGGAAGATGTAAATAGCTATCAGGACTCCGCTCAGTCTCCTCCAGGCTGAACAAGCCAAGTGACCTCAGCTGCTCTTTGCATGGCTTCCCCTCTAGACCATTCACCATTTTCGCTGCCTTCCTCTGTATGCATCCCTGCTGTAAACTGTCACTCTGTCTCTTGCCTTTGCAAAGCTCTTGGGCTGTGGACTGCACTTTTCATAGATCTGCTCCCCATAATCAGATCTCTAACCCATAAATCACCTCTCCACCAGATGAATACCTGAGCCCTATCTGTAATGAGCACCAAGTTAAACTTCCCTCCCTAATACAGCCCAAGCCCACAGTCACACATTATATACTCCACTGACAGCATGTTCAAACCAATGAGGGGTTTTTGGAATAGCAGTGTGGAGCCACAGCCTTACAGTGATACTGTAATTTTGCACAAACAAGAACAATCCAACAGTGTATAGAAGTTACAGCTCCAGAAAGACAAGCAATTCACTTTCTCTATGGATCAGCAAAACATATTTTAGAGCTGCACCCACCAACCAACCCCAATTTTGGGTAGGGAAAAAGGAGGAATAATAGCAAGAAGTTATTGACCAGAAAAGACAAGTGCCTACAATGCAGTAAGGAGGAATATGTTAATAAGGACGCAGTATGTTATCAAATTCTCACAGGTACACATTTTAAGATCATTTAACTACTGTAAAGATTCTATGGCCATGCTAAAGGGCAAATTGGCAGAAGTAGCTACATTGGCTCTGATGACTTATGACATTTGAGTTCAGGTGCACTTTGACAGGATAAACACACCATAAAAGAGATTTCCAGCAAAGAGTTTATTCAGCTCAACTTGACATCAGCAGAATATAGGAATACTTACCACGTGCTGTAACTCAGGCCTGTTTTCTAATTCTTCGACAACTCTGTCAATCTGAAAGAAAACAAACCTGTGATAAACATCCCATTTACAAGACTGAAAGAAGGACAGGTAATACAAGCTAGCATTGAACTGCCATGCCATGAATTTTTTATACTCACAGAAATTTTATCTTCATTATCCAAAAGCATGTCTACCGCTTTCTACAACAGAGAAAGAGAAATCAAGTAGGAAACAGGTACACACATTTTCTCACACTCTATATAGTATTATGCTTATCCACTGATGGGTGTCAGATGGATATTGCAGACCTACTCTTTTCAGCAACAGAAATTCAGAGAGCAATTTACATAACATCAGCATACCCTGAAAGTACAGCATTACAGTATTCTTCCAGAGTATTTCTCCTAAGTTTCCTCACTAATAGCAATAAATGCTGTGCACGTACACTGCAGGTGAAGTATGCCCACTGAATCATCGTCAGTCACAAAAAGCCACTGCCAAATGAGGTAGAAATACTATTTTTCCATTTCAAAAGGGAACTGCAGGGTGATGGCTATGCAAGAAACACACAGTTCAACCTGCCTTACAACTGGATTCCTCCAAACTACCTGCACAGCAATACCTTTAATCAGGAAGACAAGAGCATGTAAGCCAAGAAGCCACCAGGATTCAGGTTCTGCTTCCTCTTTCAAGAGCAAAATTTTACTTCACTTTCAAAAAATAACACAGATTCCTGATATGATTTATTCTGTGGGATTAAAAAAAATTATACTTTTTTTCTCCATGTAGTTTAGAATGGGCATACTGAAGATCATCACATACAGTAGAGATGGCTCCATATTTTAGCTCCAGTGCTTAAACAACTATTGCACTGAAAAAAGAGCAGATCTACTTGGTTATCTTCCCAGTGATCATACCAAAACTCATTTGCTTGGGTTTTATAGCCAGCTGGAAAGAAAGAAGACAGAATTCAGCACGGAATAAATACTTCCTGATTTTTGGAACTTAGGTTAATAACCTTGCAAACTTTCAGTAGCAGATTAATTGACTGTGGTGAAAGGAAAATGGCAAGTACATTTAATATATGCCTAAATAAATTCATTATCTCCTTTCTTTGACTTATTAATACTACTATTTGATTCAATATACGGAAAGAATAACATGGTCAAATGATACTCTGTGTGAAATGATATTTAATGTTGTGACTGGAGAATCACAACAATGATCTCGAATCTAGCACTTTTCTCACTGAGAGTGACAAATGGAAACGGAAAGGAAACAGAAATGGAAATACAAAGGAAAAAAATAATCCTTGGGTCAATTACTTTGCAGTCTAGGCAAACAATCTTTCTTATCTCAGAATGTATCCAGAAGCAGCAAACACACTCTCTGCCTCAACACTAGCTCATTTATTTTTAATCTGTTAAAATATATGTAGTGGAAAGTGAATATAAAATCATTAAGATCACCTCTGAATCAAAATCCATGAGCAGAACAATTTTGTCTCTGATAGAACTGAAGAGATTGTGCTTATGGATCAACTGGAAGACATCTTTGTGCCTCAGAGTTAGGTAGATTTCTAGGGCTCTGCCATAGCGCTGATCGTAAGTATACCTGATAAAAACAGATTATAATACATGTAATGTTACATACCTAAGTGTAGAAAAATCACCTATGAGAGAAAATATAAACATACTCTAGTATGTGAAACATTTTAGGATACTACTTGATTTTATAAATATCTAAATAGAGCTGTGATTCATTTTTGTTAAAGGGAAATAAACATCAGGCAACATTAATTTCACCTCCATTTATATTGGCCTTCATTTGTGTTCTGACCTGTGGTTTTCTGCATTTTTATTTTTCATTTTCAGCTCACGGGGAAGACACACAAAATGCTAGCCTTTCAATTCTTGGAAACTGATTGGAACACTCTTCAGAGCTAAAAAACATTGTTCTTTTAAAACTTTGGGGCAGATTGTAACATAGTAATAGACAGCAATTCTTCTTTCTTCAAACAAGCAGTATGAAAATAACACAGTGATCAGGCTGAGAAAATCAAAGAGCTTTATTCCTGTACAAAGTGACCTAGAACCAGATCAGTTTTGGCACATTTTCCAATCACTTATTTCCAGCCATGCAGTAAACCTAAATGTACTACTACTTAAATAGTGGGCAAAACCCCTCACCATTTTATTTTCCCGTGGGTAACTCTGAAATGCACACTTCACAGAAGAGGTTTCCTCTGACAGCATGAAGAGGAATGCTAGCTATTTACTTTGGAAAGAGGAGTAGAAAATCCAATCTCATGCTTAACAATTTGCTTTCATACTCAATGTGAACTTTAAAAAGAAGGGTAAAGAATTGCTAAGGTGTGCAATCAACAGAGTGGAGAGGAAAGAAAGCCAATACTCTGTAGACTACAGCAAAGAAGATTTCTGTTAAGAGAGCTAAGCAAATATGGATAAACTACAGCACCCTATTTTAAGTGCACTTTTTGTAACAGGAAATGAAAACTGTACTCACAATTCTGCAAGTGTTTGTAGCAAAGTCCTGTTCTGTGGATCTTTCTTCAGGTGATCCACTACAGCTTGAACTATGATTGTGTTGTTGTACAGATCTCCAGGCCACTCTTTTATTAGGGTTGCAAACCCCTAAAAATATAAGAGATTGTAACAGAAATAGAAAGAATAGCCTAAGGAGCATTTCAAAACATCAAAGCTTCAGCTAAGCCTCTGAGATGACACCTGCTGTGCTTAACCTTTAAGGAACTTTCATGTGCCCACAGACATGTACAGTGCAGAACACAGATTTTTCCTTCTTAGGGCAACGTTATTAAGATTCATGAAGCTGAGTCTCTTTCAGGTGCTGTAGGCTTTGTGCATCACCTCAACCACTTATGCTACATTAAACAAACTAAAAGTAACAGTCTAATAAATAATCAATCTCACAGTATTTTCATGCTCTGAAGAACATTCTATTTATTCTCTTAAAATTAATATTCAACTATTAAATATTTTCATTATTGTGGAACTGTCCACTGATAATCTGCTTGAATACATCTGAGAATTTGCTGTCAGAATTCTACATTGCTAAGGATATTTGGCTGGCAATAACTATTGGACACATTGATGTGAACACACCAGGCTGCAGTACCTCATAGTCACTTTCCAAAAATTCATGCAGGACCATTTCATAGATCAGAGGTTTCAAAACTGGATCTCGTCTTGGCAAGTAACGACTAATTGCCTATTGGAACAAAGAGAACAAAGTGTCAGACAGGGAATGACATGTAACATCCTGGTATACTGATAGAAAAAAAAATTGTTGTGAAACAAAAGAATAAAGCTATAAGCAAAACATGGCCCCTGGTCATCACCTGGAAGCCTTATAAACTCATACTTGTAAGCAGCAACCTGAAATGATTTACTTTAGGATTATACACATTGGAATTGTATAAATCATTTGAAAGAACTTTCATTTGAGAGACAGGTGGCAAAATACTAATTAGAATGGGAGAATCAGCCATTGTCCTTAAGAAACCAGTAGTCATTTAGAAAACAAAACCCATATAAGACCCCTCTAAATCCATCCATCCATTTCAAAATCCATTTTGTTAAGTCTTGGCCTCGTAAAAAGGTATAAGGATTCATTAGCTGAAAAATGCGTTGTAGTGGATGGACACCAGGCACCCAAAAAAGCCACTGTCTCACTTCCCTCCACAACTGGACAGAGGAGAAAAAATATAACGAAGGGTTCGTAGGTTAAGAAAAGATCCAGGAGGGATCACTCACCAAATACCATCACAGCAAAACAGACTCTCATTTGCAATAGTAACTGAATTTATTACTAACCAAATCAGAGCAGGATAATAACAAGTAAAATAAATCTCAAAAACACCTTCCCCCATCCATTCCTCCTTCTTGGGCTCTACCTCCTTCACCCCAGAAACACAGGGAGACAAGGAATGGAGACTATGGTCAGTTCATCACACGTTGCTTCTCCTGCTGCTCAGGAAGAGGGGTCCTTGCCCTTCTTCAGAGTGGGCTTCCTCCCACTAGGAGATAGTTCTCCATGAACTTCTTTAACTGAGTCCATCCCATGGGCAACAGTTCTCCACAAACTGCTTCAACGTGGGTCACTCTTCCATGGGATGCAGTCCTTCAGGCACAGCCTGCTCCAGCGTGGGCTCCTACATGGGCTGCAGAGGGATCTCTGCATCCCCTTTGTCCTCCATGGGCTGCAGGGGCACAGCTGCTTCACCATGGTCTTCACCATGGACTGCAGGGGAATCTCAGCTCTGGTGCCTAGAGCACCTCCTCCTCCTTCTCCACTGACCTTGGTGTCTGCAGAGTTGTTCCTCTCTCATATTCTCACTCCGTTCTTCTCTGGTTGCAATTACAACTGTGCAGTAACCTTTTTTCTTTCTTTTTAGATCTGTTATCACAGAGGTGTTCCTATCATTCCTGATTGGCTTGGCCTTGGCCAGCAGTGGGTCCATCCTGGAGCTGGCTGACATTGGCTCTGATGGACATTGGGGAAGCTTCTGGCAGCTTCTCACAGAAGCCACTCCTGTAGCACCCCCACTACCAGAACCTGACCATGGCAAGCACATTATATGTGTAATTGTGCATTATGACTTACTTTGGGGTCACTACATTCTATGAAGGGCTATTTTTACATACCCAATTGAAAATTAATTTGAAAGTATATCTCTCCATTGAAAGGGTGAAGACGTGATCTGTTACTGTATAGAAGGTGTTAAGGAATTGCATTCCAGCAGGCAGAAGATGAGAAGTTGCCAGAATAAATCAGCTCATACTCTAGAATTTCAGCACAGCATCTAATTAGCACTACTATTCCACGCAACTAGAGGCCAAGATTATTTCCACTCACCAAAATAAATCCTACTGCTACCAGCCGTGTCGGGATTGTAGGGTTTGTAGCTGAGGGACCAGCACCAAAGAAATTCCTCCAAATGCTCAGAGATGTTGCCTGTTCCCCACTACTGTCACATGGTACAATAGCATTTTATTACTGAAGTTGCTTGAACAAAGCAGGAGAAAAAACATCTCACTACATTTTAGACCTCTCCTCTCCCTGTGCTGTTTAGGCTTGGCCAGTTTTTGAAATGTAGTGCTGCCAACATCAGCTCCCACCAGCTGTCACAGAATTTATCAGTTAACTCAGGGCATAGTCTTGCCGGCTGCTCTGGGGAATCATATTCCTGATCCCTTCATAAAAAGTCTCTTCAGACCATAGAGAAAGCAAACTGGACATTAGCTGGAGACTCAAAGGCAGAAGACAATCTCCAATGGCAGTTTTCACTCCCACTTTCTACCTTCCTGCTACCTTCTAAATGAACAACCTCCCCCAACAGACTGTTACAACTCTTGGCTGCAGTTTGGCCACACAGTGAGCTGTGGAGAGGTGCCGTTGCCTTGTTGTGTGTGAGCCAGGCTGCTTTGTGAAGGAAATTTCTCCTGCCCCATGTCCCATTGCTTTGAAGAAAAAACATGGCCACCTCTTGCAGTTTGACCACCATGCTCAGCAAAGACTAAGCATACAAGAAGCACGTAAGAAGCATACAAGTTATTTAGTTATTTTTAAGCCTTGGCACAAAGGTGAACTAAGACCCATGCTGGAGGTTACAAACTCTTCCTGTTTTATGTTTAAGCTGCAGTTAGGGAGCAAGGTCCGACAAAAAGGCTTCTGAATCAGACTGCCTTTGTACCAATTATTGAACCATGCAGTTAAAGTAACTTTAAATAAAAAAAGGATACTATACACAAAAATATTTTCTTCCCTTGTTTCTTTTCAAGGGAAAAGAAACTGCTTTCAGACTTTCATCAATAAATGTTAGGATGAGGTATACACAAGAAAGCCCATATAAAAGTTGACATGAGATAGACTAAACCATTTCACCAATAAGCCAGAACAACAATTACTTGTTTCTCAAAGGATATCTAAGAGATGAAAGAGCCTGTCAGGCTAGTGCTGCTCTCTGCTATGCCCACTACAGTCAGGTGAAGTCTTTCAAATGTCTTCCAGCCTATGTTTTGGTTAATGCACTGCTGCTGCCAGCTGATCATCCTGCACCACTGCTGAAAGTCACTGCTATCCCAGCAAACAGAATGGAACGTATCCCTCATGCCACAACAGCCAGCACTCACACAGTTTGAAACCTTCCTTTGAATCCATCCACCTTCCTCAGCTGTTTGAGCTGAGACATTAGATTTTATACTGAAGTGCTTGAGCACAAGCATGTAACTCCCTCAAGCCACCACTGCTGGAGGAGGAGAGGAACAGATCACTGCAAGGCTCTAGAATCTTGAAACTTCCACAATGAGGTTTGCTAGATGACATTCACTGAAGACATGAGAGACATCAAGATATCAAAATGCAACCTTTGGTAGCCAAACAGGACCACTTAGTATGGAACACTCAAAAACCCACTAAAATCACATGCAAACAAAACACTCACCCCACAGACTTTGACACTGGGATATCACTAATTCCTCTGTGCAGGAAGGAAATTTTAAGCCTTTAGTTTACTGTCACCTTAGTTATTGGCAAATCACGCTAGATTCGAAACATCAGATTTCAGGGAACAACTTACATACAGTGCAAATTCTTCCAAGAAAATTCTCTTTTGAAATAAACTCTGTTTCCACATCTCAAATAGTCTCCTCATCAGGGCTTAAAGCCATTATAGGCCAGTTACAATACGGTGTTTAGTATCTGCAAATCACATAAGTAGGTAAAAATTCCCCATAAGTGATCCCAAGCATTACAAGGACCCTTTCAGTTAGATCTGGCTTAATTTAGTTCATCCTTTATGATACTCAGACATCTTCAGAAATCTGGGAAAAGCTATATGCGACTGAAATACTGAAATAAGGTGGGCATTTTCTAGAACTGCAACTTGAAGCTGAATAATGTAATGGACTGCATCTCATGTTTTTCTGAGAATTCCTGGGCCTAGGCTCTAAGAAGAAAAAAGATATTCTAAGACCTGAAAACAGCCAACTGTTTAGAAAGGCAGTAATTGAATAGAGATGCTTTTGCAACAAACCTGCAAATATTTTTATATTTTACTGTCTGCTGGATGACATAAGTGGAGACAAGACAAATATCCTTTCCAGACATTTGCAGCCAAAAACCAAAATGAACCCCAAAGGACTAAGAAGCAGAGTATCAAAAATTCACCTGTACCTGCATTCAGGTCCTTTATTGGACTGAAATAAAGAAACAGAAACATAGGTTTTCATCTTCCAAAGTAGTAAAGAATGCACCAAACCACAAAGAAGTCATACTAAAGGCAAGGCTGTTTTTGCACTGGAATGGCTCTAAAACAGAAGTCAGACATTTCTGCAGTTCTTAATGCTGAAACACTTTTGGTCTTTGAACAGAATTAAATAGCTCAAAACCAGCAAGGGACTGCATGCTGTGAGATCTTAATAATATCTCCTTTTTGGCTCATTGAGTTTGAATAGGAAGACATAAAATTCAGAAGTATATGTACATATGTTACCAAAGGAAGTGTGCATAATGTTTTCAATTGGTTTAGCAGTGACAGTACTATGGCTTTATGTCCTGGGCAATTTATTAACTGAGAATCTCACATTAAATGTGTACTGTTGCAGTAGCTGGCTTGTGACTAGGGAAAACACAAGACAGTGCAGACTGCTCCTCTTTCTTACCACCATTTCTAGCACATAGCATAGGTCTTCACTGTTGCTTTGCAATTCTTTGACACTAAAAGTTGCAAGGGACCTGGATTTGCCAGAATGACTGGCACCCACAGAGTCTATTTTCCTTAAGATTTAGGGTAGGATTTTTAGGACATACTGGAAATGAATGAAAAGTAAATGGGAAAGATGTATTTAACTGTGAGCATCTTTGCAAGTAAAAGCCTCGGGGGTGGGTCTTTTACATGGAAACTGCCAACAAGTAAAATACATAGCACTATGTCTCCAATCTTGTTTTAAGACTATACACATCAATTGGACAACTGTCTAGAAACAGAAATCTGGGGCAGAAATACCAGAACAGGGCTATTAAATGTGATGCTTTAGATACTTGGTCAAAACAGTCAGTACAGCATACAAGTTACTTGAGTGCAGACACAGAAATTAACTTACTTTAAGCTGACCTATTTCTTTGAACTTGTAAACTTCAAATTCCCAGAGTTCTGTGTTTTTGCCAAGGATTTTCTGGCACTTTCTGGAAGGAAAATGAAAGAGATGAGAACAAAAGTAGGTACAGAAAGTCATACAAATGTGACAGCATTACTATAAGGATTCCTTTCTTATTCTCCTTATCATGACACTTGCAAGAGTGACTTATTTTGGTAATCATCACTTTGAGTATGCCAGGTTCTCCTCCATTCAAGCCCTAAAATTGTGTTGCATCCAAGAGGACTAACTGCTTATTATGTATTTGGCTTTAGTGATTAGGGCCATATTAGCTTTCACAGAATCATAGAATGGTTTGGATTTGAAGGGAGTGTAAACATCATCTACTTAAAACCTATACACCATGGGCAGAGATGCCACCCTCTCCATCAGCTTTATGAGTGAAGTTTTTAAATCTCAGCTGAGAAAAACTGAACAGTTAAAAAGATATGCTTACTCTTGCACATACATGAAAACAAAAACCTTGGGTAATTTCTGATCCTTACTTTAGATTCTCATACTTGACATTTTTGTTTATACCCATGCAAACCCAAATTATTTTCTGATGGTCTTACATGCAATGACACACTAATAAATTTAGTTTATCAAAATCCAAAGAAAACCTTAGTTTTGAAAATCTAGTGTGACTTTGAAAAGTCAAGACTTACCTTCAAAATATATGTCTCAATTCCAGTTAAAGTTTACATTAACTTTTAGGTCACTACAGGCAAAACATATACAGCACTGCAATACATCTCTATGTTTTGAAACTTCAGAAACTCCAGAACACACAGAAAAACAACATCTGTAAATACTTCAGAAACAATAATTTGTTTTTGCTTTTTCCCCACACACAGACACACTTCAGCCAGCAAAGAAGATCTTTAATACTAGGTTACCGAGCAGCCAGGTCATACTCTCCTTTCTCCACTAGGTGATTTATATAGGCTAAGCCAATGTCCTAGAGGGAATAAAAATAGAGAGTTAGTTAAAAAAGTTTGTAAGTGAACTACTTGACTACTGCAAGAACTACCATAACAGCGGTGCACACAGCTGGAAAATCAAGGCTCTGAGTGTATCTCCTGATTCTCCTTTACAAGTAGGGCCCATAGAACAGTCAACACAAAATACTTCCATAGACTGCTCACAGGGCTCTTTTAAATATTTCTCATAACCTCACTGATGCTGAAAAGTCTACCACCCCTAATTATTAAGGATTTTTTGAAATGCATAGCTGATCTTGCAGTGCTTGAATTAGTTCAAGAAGAAAACCATCAGTCATTGTATAAGATGTTCTTTGTCAACACAAAGTTTGCAGAGGAGGGTAAAAAGTTGGTTGAGAATATAAATCCTAGTGCTGCTC
This sequence comes from Corvus hawaiiensis, assembly GCF_020740725.1. Taxonomy (NCBI): domain Eukaryota; kingdom Metazoa; phylum Chordata; class Aves; order Passeriformes; family Corvidae; genus Corvus; species Corvus hawaiiensis. Next base: position 25,277,325 of record NC_063213.1, read on the forward strand.
AATAAAGTGCAGGAATTACTGAGAATTTAGCAAGATTATTAGTTGTTATTACATACTAAATTTCCCTTCTCAACAAGTCAGTTGTAAAAAGTTTCTCGTAGGCATTTAATATATATTAAAATCTTGGCATGAGCCTCCTGCTGTAATCTCAACACTCACGTCCATTTTGACACAACCCAATGTACTCACTGCATAGCTTAAGAATCACATCACTAAAAAAAGCACATTGTTTCTAGAAAGAAAAAAGAGGAAAATAGAAAAAACAAAGCTGTACAATGAAAAAGAAGTCCTTGTTTCTTACAAAAAATAAACATTGGCATCTTCTGAGGCACAACATTTTTTTGATCAATATGAAGGACAGTACTGATCCTAGTAGAATACGAACAGGGGTATGCAACAACTTCAACTGGTCAATCTACGACAAAGTTAGAAAAAAAAATGCACATACGTAAGATTTTAGGATTTCATTACACTATAGGAACTGCCTTCGTATTTTCAACTTCATCGTTCTCAAGAAAGAGACTGAGAGAAATCTTCATTCTCCTGTGGACCAGCTTCCCAGTGAGCAGAGATGTATAAGGAACGGATGTAGATCTGGTTGTTTAGGATGTCTGTGCTCTCCTCAAAGAGGTGCAGAGCAGCAGTGATAATTACTGCCATCTGAAAAACCCCCAAGGCTACCAGACTTGTCAGGTATCCTGAGTGTGGTGTCACTAGGTAGTGAGAGCATGAGTCGTTTTAAATCAGTGTACCACTAATCCTCCACTTAAGGATTGGTGTCAACATTTTGTTTCCTCAACACATTCTGTTGGCTTTTGCTTTAGAGACCAAACTCTCAAAAACGCTTGTATTTCACTGAATTTAATCATTTATTGCAGAGCAAATTTCTGCAAACCACAAGAAAAGCTGTGGGGTTTTTTGGATTTAGTTTGTTTTCTGTTTGTTTGGGTTTGTTTTCTTTCTTTCCTCCAGGACCTCCTTTAACAATTCTTTACATCTTTTGCAAGGGTCACAGAGCAGCTTTGTTAAGTGCAAACTCTGTGATAGGTATGCCATTTAAATCCTGATTCAACTTCTGGACTACACAAGAATAAAAGTTTTTTAAGACATACTGATATACAGCGTGCTTATTACATCAGTAATCTGGCCAAAGAAATTAAACACATCTTTGAACACTTTGTACAAATTTCAATTTAAAGCAGCAGCAGTATTAGTGAATTCAGACAAAAGCAAACAAACAAAAGCTAAAATCAGTGATGCTTTTGTGTCTATTACATCATTCCCCCTTTTGTTTTAAACACTGATACCCTTTGTTGCTCTGTGAAAGGAACTATAAACATGGGAAATGACTATACGTGAGAAAAGGAGCATCTCTTAAACTCTTTACAAAACCCTGTCACATGTACAGGGTATAAGTTAAGGAGAAATTTGTCACTGCTGCCTGCAATCTCTAATAGTGCAGTACTGTTGTATTGTGTGTGTTACTACAAACAACAGTAAATTTAATACAAAAGTAAAAGCAAACAAAAACCCCTATCAGCAATCAGAGAAATGGAATTATCTTCCTATCAGTGACAACAGCACCTTCATAAAATGCAGATCCTTTCATGTTTCACAGACTAACACTCCTGTTCTGCAGCTGAAACCAAGAAAAATCAGATGCTAGTTGGAGTATGCCTAGCAGTTATTGCCTGGTGTTATAAAAAACAGGGAATTTATTTGTTGCTTCTTACAGCATTCTAAAAGAAAGAAGATATTTTGTTTTGAATAGAAGTTTTGAGTCTTACCAAAATCTTGTGCTTTTTTATCGTTTTCTGACTGATCTCAGCTGCCATCAAAGCTTCCTATATTCAAAAAGGAGAGAACAGAGATACTAGTCAAATACACGAACTTTCAATACAGAAAGCTCTAGAATTGTATAAATCAACTGTTTTTCAGAGTAGGGTGTTTGAAGCACTAGAATTTTTAATGCCATGGTTGGATGAACAGCTTTGAATTCATACCCAAACAAAAGCAGTCAAGCAAAGAGAAAACTACTTTTGTTTCCATCTGGGTTCACTCTACATTATTGTATTAAGATCAAATCACAAGATTACAACAAAACACACAATGCAATCAGATTTGATCATTTTCAAATGAGACCACTTCACTACCAAAACCCGTGAAAAAAATTAACAGGAAAGGGGGCGAATGGGGGGAGGCTAACTTCCAGTTCCCCAGCCCAAATGTCTTCTCCAGTCAGAATGATTTATATTTAAGTGTCATTTGCTGTTCTACCATTTTCAAATGTACAGAAAAAAAAGCTGGTGCTTTTACAAATAAAAATGAAACCTTTAAGATACATCATAACACGCCTATCTACTAACTTGAATGGCTTTCATAAAGGCACACACAGAGCTGTCACTTGCAAATTACTGGAGTCTTCAAAGACCAAGTGCCGTGATTTACATATATTGCAAAACTGCACTCATCGTACAAGTTTGCTATTCAAATGCAAAAGCATCCACATGGATTAAAACAAATCTGCATGAGAAATATCATGATTATATTAGCAAAAGCAATACATGCTGAATGGCTTTTCCACTTCTTTTTTTTTCTTACAATGGGCACACAACAACACATAAATAAGAATTTGCAAGTTAACTTTATGCATCGTAACCAATGTTCTAAGTCAATAAACGTAGGACATTAGCATTCAGACCACTGTGTGCATGTTGATATGGTATGTAAGAATTTATTATTATTATTTTAGGCTTTTAGATATACATACTTAAACACACCAACATTTATGCAACCAAATGTTTTGTTTTTTTCCAAGAGAGCTGTATACCCTTGTCTTTTAATATTGGATCAGCTTTATTGTGAGCAACACTACTTTCAGCATGCGCAGCTACAGTTCGAGCCCATAGTATTTTACTTTTCGAAGCACAGCTCATTAATTAACTCTTCTACTGTTCTAAAGCCAAAACCCAGCTTTTATAATTTTCAGTGTCACCTAATACATATCATAACTGATGATGAGAGCAGTATTTTCAACATCTAATTCAGCTACCTCACTTGGGTGAAATTCTGATTAGTTGTTTCAGTAGTAAGACTAACACTGTAAGAGATGGAGGGATGTATAGTTAACTCCCACCCTTTACAAGCATTTAGTCAATGACTGTAGAAACAGAAACTGTCCAATCCAAATGACCTAGCAAAATCCATCATCCTACTCCAATTTCCAAACAAGGAAAGTCTGAAGGAAAGAATGATGTAAAAATTACTTCGTATTTCTTCTTTTCAAGAAGCCAGTCAATGTGGTCATCTTGGTCCCGCTCTTTAGCCACAACCACATCTCTTGGGCTGATGATATAAAAAAGTGATTCACCTTCCGAATACTCTGCAAATGCATACACAGTTTTACTATTATTATATTTTCTTTAAGTAAAGTTCTGCTTTTTAGTACACCCTCGAGGGGAATTTAAAAAGAGGAAATGCAAGGAAGACAGCAAGGCTACTCCTGCAGGACACACTTGTTTGGAAGCTGTATTCTCCAATAAATTAAAACTGGTTTAAATGGCAAAGTATCTTTCAAAAAATCACTACAGCTTATTGCAAATTCTGATTCATCCACTATGTGTAAACTTTATGATGGTTTAGAACCCATTATTATACTTTTAGAGGACTATTACACTACACAGCCTGCAATAAACTTATCCTTCCCATCAAGGTCAAGGCCATCAAAAGCATAAATGATAGATGCCATAACCCCTGGGGATACAGCACATCATTACAGCAATGCATTTGCAATGCTGCAAGTTAAGGCTGTATGTATAATGTATTTTCTTATACCATAAGCCTTTATTTTTGAGTAAACTCAAAGAAAAAGTACTAAAAGGTAAAATCAAATGCAGAAGATGACTGTTCTGAATAGTTACCATTTGGACAGAACCATGAAGAAACACCAATACTTTGTAAGTACAGAAGAGAAAACCACTCACTGTCCAGATCAGTTTCTATAAACGCATACAAATACACTCCTGAAGTGATAAGCAATTCACAAAATAATGCTTGTCTTAAAGCCATACAAAACATTTAGACTAGTCAGGTAAATTAGAATATTCATAAAGCGTAAAAATACAGCTGTGGACATAAATGTTCTGCTTTGGAAGATGTATAATGAAACCCCAATTCTATTGATAGCAGCACAGGTGTTTTTGAGGTCAGGAGGAGATACACTATATTTCTAGTGGCTTAAGGGCATATATGTACACAGAGAGGTTTGCCAAGCCTATGATTTGAAGCATGCTGCCAGAGGAGATGCTTAAAATTCAGATTCATGGATTTTAAAAGCCAGAGGAAATGCTTCTGTATAACACAGGCTACATAATTTTCACCAAGGAATTCTGCATCAGCTTTGCCACGCATTTTTCTGAACTGCAACATATAGATCAGAAAACTAAAAGATGGCGTATGTTGTGCCGGGGGTTAATGTCCCTTCCTGTTACATAATTAAACCTATCTTCTAGGTGTAACTTGCCAAAATCCAGTTCCTATTCACTCAATTTTATCAGTTTTGATGTCTGTTATATAACTGGCAGCTTTGTCAGTACAGGGAAGCTAAATATCAGTGTGCCCCTTTTAAGCTGACCCAGGTGCATCTTACTGTTGAAATGACACTTATTCAACCTTTCCCTCTAAAGCAGCTTTTCCAAACATTGTGCCACTCATTTCGTTATTCCTGAAGCCCTTTGTGTAAAAAGCTCCTGTGGATCACATGTTGAATAAATCTCCATCAAAGATATTGCCTTCCACAATAATGGACATTACGTGAGATATATACTTCTGCCTTCTCCAGTATGTCTGACCTAAGAGATGGCATTAAAAATCATGATGTTTAAATACACAAATTTGTTTTCTTTCATGTGACCAGTTCTTGTTGATTTCCACGCTACACTTTGGTGTCATAAGCAGTTACAGCTATTCAAGGAGATGACAAAAAAAGGACATAAAAATGAAAAAGGAGGCTAAGTACTCCCAAATTAAGTATTTTTTAAGCAAGGTATGAAAACAAAACAAAACAATATTGAGAATACCTACCTAGATGATAATCACGACATTCGTTTTCCTGAAATCCTCGTACTGTTAGTGCATCAGAAGAGATTTCTTCACAGGACTCAGGTAGGGGTTGTATAATATCGAGTCTAGGCCTTGCACAACACTCCACTTCCTAAGAAAACAACATCTTAGTTGCTTCCTACATTATTTACCTTAGCAATACCAACTGGTGGTCATCTACAAACAAGGCTGAAATTCAACAGCTGCAAACATTCACAAAGATCCAGTACTTTGCACTGGGTACTCAGCTGCAAATCATACAAGTTGCAAAGCTGTGCTCCACAGAGTAATTGCATCTGGAACGCAAATGAAAGTTACTCCAAGTAATCCAAGTTACTCTTGGATTGCTTCTGTTGAAGAGATCAGTGTGGAGAAGGAGGTACAGACAAGACATAGGTCTAATCCTATCCCTGAGTTTTCTCACTACTTTTCTGCTCTTGGTCACAGAAGTTTTCAGGGCTATCACAGATGATTATCAGTTGCTTCATTCAACAAGCAACAGAACAATTTAGAACCCATACCCAGTTGGGCTCATGCCCTGAAGGACAGAGCTCTGAGTCAATGATATTCTGGTATCAAGATGAATTTGTTTTTGTTTTTTTTAAACTAGCGTTTGATTTTAAGCAGACAGCAGCAGCAGGGAAAAATTAATCTGAGAATAATACAAAACCTTTGCTGTTCTGAGGAACTTAGAGTAAATGAACTTTCAAGTGCAATGTGGGTAGTTATGGTAAGATGACATCATGGATTTTCACCTTCTGTCCAAAGGAAACTGCTGTCTTCAACTAGCTGCATTTTTAATTAAGTCAAGGACCAAGACAATCCTATATTTTCTACTTCAGGCTGTGAATTATAGCAAAATACCGAATGAAAGAGCAAGGACATACAGAAAGTGAATTTAAACAGCTCTAACCTACCCATTTGGAAGTAGCACCACTTGGGTCTTTTCTCAATTTAACTGTTCCATGAAAAAAAAAACCCAGAACAAAAAAAACTTTCAAAGCAAGTTCAACTGAGATCCAATTTGTAATAAGTAGGAAGCTGTCATTTGCAAGCTGTGAAATCAAGTGTAGGAAGACCAGTGTTCCTTGTAACCAAAGGACATTTCTAGCGAGCAACAATTCTGCTGCAAGCTCAGGCAGTTTGGGCTCCACACTATCAAGACAAGTGAGCCAAGACACTAAGGAGTTCCCATCACAACAGGACAAAGATGCATCATTAGAGACAATCATACTTCTGTTCCTTCTACAGCTACTTCTCAGAGAACTGAGAAGTTAGTGAAGTACAAAATTTGGAGTTTGTTTAAAAAGCTAATTAAAAGCAAATACATGAAAAAAACTTTTTCCTATGTTCAATTACCATTATATCACCTGAAATTCCCTTTTCATCTTTCTTTCCTAAAGCAATTAAAATGACTTTAACCTTTAGCAGTCACTACCTCCTTTATACTAGCTCCTTTTTCATTAACAGTGGCTTCCCAATTTCCTTGCTCCCTTGCATTTCAATCCATCTTTTCCTCCCCCTTCTTATCCCATATGCCTGCTTTCCTTTTTTTATCACCAACTCTCCCACACTAGAGGACTACTGCACTGACTCTTTTGGGAAACACTGCTGTGACATTATTTTTGTCCTTAATATAAATAAATAAATAATAATCTGACATCCTGATGTAGAACTAGAAGCTAACCCCATTGATTTCAGAAGGTTCGAGCATTTGTTTGAACCTACAGCATTTCATTGCCTAGCAACTTGTGCACCCAGTTTCTTAAGGTTACTATGGTGATGGTTGTCTAACGAAGACATGCTTATCAAAGAGATGATCAAGAGCATCTGCCATTCTCACACCACAGCTTCAAGGATTTCCTCCACTGCCTTGCCTTTTATTTGGCAATATGAAATCAATGTTGGAGACAGACACAGCACTTATCCGCACACAGTGAAAACGACTGACATGAATTCTAATTTCTACCTATCCACGCATGGATCTGGGTGTACACAACTACAGATCTTAGAAGGGAGACAATGATGCCACTCGCTCACAATCATTCATTTTGCCCCGCAGTAACTCTTATTGCTTGACTTGATCAACTTCACTACTCTCATTTCCTTTGAGATGCAGTGTCAGCAAGCTCCTCTTATGGCTAAACAAGATTCTTCATTTCTTCTGGTGCAGAAACATCAGGAAGAAAGAGAGAAAAGGAGATAAAAAGGGGCAGGGGAGAAGAAAGGAAGGAAAAAGAAGCAAGAAGGGCTAGCTAGAGACCTTCTCTGTGTTCTGCAAGAAAAAAAGGAACCCAAACATGATTTCTGAAATGTAAGCACATTAGTCTTCAACATCACCTCCACTAACCTTGTTTTATAGATCAGAGACGTTTCAAGAACTGTTCACTACCGGCAGACTACAAATTTTTTCTCAGATAATCAGATAATTTGCATGACTAGTTTAAGGCCCAACTCACAGGGCAAATTAATGTTGTGAAGAAACTCTGAGATAAAAAATCTACCGTTTTTTCGGAGATCTCCTTTACGTATGAAAGTATAACAAGCTGGTCACAGATAGGTGCAAGTCCACTGATGTAGAATTCAGTGTCAAATTGGAAAACTGAAATACAGGAAAGAAAAACAGACTTAAAAAAATGAATGTGTCTGAACTACTATTAAGAAAAACTCACTGATTTTCAGTGACAATCAACAGCATACAGCAGCACTTCCGAGAGTTGAAGACTCAATACATATAACAAACCCACAGATTTCCCAGTTGGATCAGATGAAAATCTACATTTAACAGATTCAATTACATTAAAGCTTGCAAAAAGAAATGTTTGTGCTCCAGGATATGCTAGAGATTAAATATTTTAAATGAAGGCTCAGTCTGATTTTCAGTAATCACATTGGAAAAGGAAGCAAAACCAAAATCAAACTCAATAAAACAGGCAATAACTAGTACAACTTCATTGGTTTGCATATTCCCAGCAAGTTCATGTGGCCATAAGAGAATCGCACCTGCTACATCTATTGGTATGATATATGAAAACACAAAGATCATTATTTATTGATCATCACTTTAAACATCACAGAATAATTTATAGATATACTCATTACAAAGAAAACACAGTTCATAGTATCTTTTCTTGTTCATAAAACTGAAAACATAATTTTCTAAAATTGGTCTTGAAATCGAGATAGCTATATGAGGATTATTCAAGAAAGAGAAGAAAAAACAGAGTGCTGAACTGTATTTACAAAATGACTTACTAAATGAGACCTCTACCACAGAAACAGCTATTTATTTTTCTTTGGCTGGATTTACAAGGCACCCCTTTTTTGAGAGCTCCTCTCTCATGGGGCCCAAACCAGGAATTATCAAAGTATTTACATTAGAAAGCCTTGTAACTATAAGCTTTTAAAAAAACATCAGATACTTCATTATTTTCTTCCATAGTTTTAGGAGAATCTAAGCATTAGTAGGAAATAACATGTTTCCTTCCTTACTGTTTAGCGTATTACATTACTAATATATATCTATCTATCTACTGGAAGTTACTAATTATTTTAGCAAGGCAAACAGAAAATACAGCATAAAGACATTAAAAATAAAGCTAATTTTCTTTAACTAAGATAATAAGAAGGAACGGGAGAAATAACTGTCCTCTCACAAAGGGAGAAAAAATACAATGAAACAGAGTACATGTCTGACATCTGTCTCTCAACGAATAAGCAAGTACTGCTTTTCTTTTAATGACTGCTAACACTTTGGCATCACTGAGGGACCACACTACAACACAAGGGTAGAGCATTCAATCCATTCACAGAGAATAGGCTCACATTTGTAACCACGTATGTAATTATCTTGTTCTAGCCTACAACACCGATGAGATTACTTTGACTGTGTCACACGTTGCTCTCAGTGATGATTTAAAAAAAACCAGTTCAAAACCAACTACGTATCTTATTCTCAGTTTACAATTTAGTATTTGGCATTTTAAAATAATATGGAAGGCAAGAGGAAAAACATGGAAAAGAAAAAACAAAGTGAAATCCATAATACTATCAAAGAAACTTCAAATTCAGCTTTATAGGAGGGCCAAGAGAAGGCTCTCAAAGGCATGTAAAATACTGTGGTTTGTATTTGAAGCAGAAAACAGCATGGTGAATTATCATTAATCCCTTATAATGATTATAGAGACAGCTTTAAAATCCACGTGTGTTTCTTTGTCTTATACTAGAACTTCAGTCCCTTTGCCAGTGAACATGCTTGCAATGCCCAATGTAATGGTGTATTTAAGACCAAGCAGAAGTATTGATCTGTGAATCAAAAATAAACAAACAAAAATCACCACTTCAAGTTTTATTTTTGAATAGAGTTTAGTTTCCTTGGTTTCACTTTCAGCTTTCTCTCAGCTCATCCTTCTCAAGAGGCGTTGTTGAAACACAATGCTCTAGCTCTGCTGCTACAGCCCTGAACAAAGAAAAACTGGCGTAGACAGTGCTTCTTGACCTGATAAAAACCTTTGATGCTGTAATCAAAAAAGTCTTACCAAAAAAAGAAGATGGAAGTTATAGCTGCACAGAACAATAATAGGTTAATTTGACTTACTCTCTGGACACTGTGTTGTGATCAAGGAGGAAAAAAAATCCAAAATAAAGGCAGTGCAGATATGCTGTTAATTTGAAAAGGATCCAAAATAATTAAAACAAATGTAGTATTGAAGTAAACGGAAATGACTGAGGTATGGCCACGTGTCATACATGTTTATGCCTGTCATAAGAGAAGATAGAAGATATGCTGACAGTGGACCTACTCCATGTTCAGCATCTATGTACAGCTGTCAAACAAATTACCAGGAAGCAAAATGAAGAAACCTGTAAACCTCTTTTGCTGCTCATTAAATGAAATGTATGAAATACACCAAACTACAGAAATGAAACAACATATGCTACATTATTTACCTAAACTGTATAAAACCACGTTCTCTGGGATTTAAAGATCCACACATATGCGACACACTGAAACTAAAAGGAGTCTATTTTGTTTAGTCAAACCTCTAAAAGCAGCCCCTGCTTTACCACAGCAGATTTTAGAGAGTAATATTTTGGTTACAGTCAGAAGGTTTTACCTTTGATTTCAATGGGCACAATGTTTCAACTAAAAGCATTGGTGGTGGAGATACCATCTTGAGAACACTTAAGGGTAAGCTGCACTGTGGCCTATAACAATGAATACAAATTTTGCAGATGTTTTTAGTGTGCTAGGTAATTTATCCAAACCAAAACAATACAAAATGGCATGCTTTGATTAGCTATTATCTTATGCATGGAGTTGCACTTGATACAAAAATATAACTTTTTTTTCTTTTCTGACAGCATGTGAATTCAGTTCCAACTAGAGGACAAGAAAAGGTCCCATATAAGTATCATTTAAGCATCAAAGCTGATTTTCTGAAAAACTCTTTTTTTCCATTGAACCGAGAAAATTTTGTTAACCAACAGGGAAAATACTCAGTCTTGAAGGACTTTGGGGCTTAGAAATTCTGAGGTTTGATAACAAAGAAGTCAAAATCTTGAAGAATTTTGACTCATTTTATGAAGAAATTTATAAAGGATAGGTTTGGTTTGTGGCAAAACAGATGAACAAAAGTCTAAGTAGAATCAATTATATAACTAGGTTTGGGTTTTTTCTTAACCTTTTTTTGGCTTCTCAGAGTATAGCAGACTTGGTTCAATGAAGTGTTTGCATAAATCACCTTATGAAGTACATTTCCTGATCATCACACTCATCAATTAAGCTTTACAGTCTGTGTATATAAAGAGACATATGTTGGTACATTTCCCATTAATCTCAGTTTACAAACAAGAAGATAAATATTCCGATGTTTTCAGATTGAAATGTGCAATCTCGATGCATGATTCTCACTTGCCATGCAGGTGTGAAGCTATTCCCTCATAAAACATACAGGTGTGTTGTTACAAACATAGCCTTAAAACATGTAATTTTAAAACCAGAAATCTGCTCTGTGGGAAATTTGGTAGAATGCAAAGGGAGACAAGTATTCAAGAGACATTGCTGCTTGGCTGGTACCTGGAATTAACCTGAGATTCCTCAGATAAAATCTGGGCAAAAATAAATTGAATAGAAATTCTCTAATCAACTTGAAGTCTTTTACATATTTCTGGTGTTAATCTCTATTTTCTGCTATCATTATGAGGCAGATATAAAGTACTTCTCCATAAAAGTACGTAAAATCCTGACAAGGGCAAGGAAGACTAAACGACTTATTTTCCTTTCAAAAGGCATTATATTAACTGAAAAGTCTAATTAGTTATTTAGCAACCAGCCTTCTCATGGGTTCCAGTTGAGGAAGGGTTCCCTGTTCAGACCAGAAGCTGTGCAGCACTACAGCTTTTGTACATGCTTCAGAAGTGAGCACAGAGGTCAAGCACTCTTTAAAAAGGATCACAATGGCATTTAGTCCACGTTAAGCCTGTAATTCAATACCAATACTTTCTAATCAATACACTACTTCACAGCAGTAGCTGACAGAGCAAAACTGATAGGATCTGCTCAGCTAACATATGTTTAAACCTAAATAGAAACACTCACTGGAGTTTATCTTTGACACTGAATGAAGACTCACAGAGGCAATGAACTGTAGCAGAAACAACAGCAAGGTTACTGAAGAAAAGCACCACTAATATACTGAAAGATGTAAATAAAATCAGCAATGTCACATGGATCTCAGTGCAGGAGACCTGTATAATTAATCTATTTTCTCTTACAGGTAATCACAGCATTATCTTCTTTAAGATAAAACAGCTAGAACAGTTCTGTGGTGTAACTCTCGCACATTTTGGGGTGTCTGGTTTAGCATCACAGTAGGTACTGTAATTATTTTCCACCTTGGAGTAAGTATAGCTAGTTCTTAAGACAGAAACAGAAGATGAGGAGGTACGTTGTTAAACAGGATCCTATGCACCTAACTTGCAAAGCAGGAAATACTGTTTCCTTATTCACTGGACTGCAAAGTACTGAAGAAACATTTATTATCTACTAATGCCGTCACAGTTATCTATGACACCACCATGGAATTTAGGGGCCCTCAGAATGGCTCTAAACCAGCATAAACCTGAAACTGTTGACACATGAGAAAACACTGTTTTATCACAGACTCTATATGTATTACCATGATGACCAGAGAAGCAACTATGAAGCTTCCTGCTCCACTTCTGATTTTCTTTCCAGGTAAAAAATTGTAAAAGCAGGAAGAAAAAAATCAAAATCCCCATACCTCTAAGCATGACAAAAGTAACTCTGTGTTAAGTAAGTCTGTTGACAAGATCTTATGACTCAAAATATCTGAAGGATACTCAGTTATCCTTGCATTGAAGGATGATATTCTTGCCTTGTATAAATTCTTTATGCAAGTATATCAACTTAAGCATCCACTTTGGGTATTAGTGGTCTTGCAAAAAAACTATACTGGTTGCAGGTCTGATATAAAATCAGACCTTCCAGCTATGCCTTTGAAAAGTAAAGTTGAAATAAAATTGAAATAGATGTTATGGCATGACACACTGCTGTCAAGAAGACCTTCTATGTGACTATATGAAAGACAATTTTAATTTATACTGACATTTGAACAAACAATGTCTCTCTCTTTTCCCTCCCAATCCTCCCAAGTTCTAATGAGTACTGTGGACAGCATTTGGCAGTGCAATTTCAGTGCTTTGACCTGAAACCAGAAAATAAAATCTCAAGCACATCATTAACAGGCTAAGTGAGATAAAATACCGGTCCTCTAGAATACAGAGAAAACTACAGGCCAGAAATTTTACGACGAAAAAGTTAAATCCACAAAAATCTTTATCCTTCATGTCTGCACCTAAATAGCCCGATGACAGCTTTTTATTTTTTTTTAATCAAGTTCCAATAAACAGTCACGTAAGACTAGCACCATCCATATAAACATATTATAGCTGAAGTAGAAGTTGCCCCTGTTCACTTGCCAGTATGTGACCAAACCCATTTAATTATTTTCAGGCACCCCACCAATCTCTCAGTATCCAGAGTCCCTGCAGAGTTTAAGTCTCCTAGCTGATTTTCAGAAGCTATTTTAGAACAGTCCTTTCCTGAAATCAGAAACCAGAGCATATATACACCTATGCCATGCACCATTCCAAACGGACATGATACAGGATGTTGCTTGAACACTCTATCTACAGTCTCATGTTATTACAGTCAAGGGAGCACCAAAGCTTACAAACTGTTGCCCACTCTGGTCTGCAGAGTCAGAGGGCCTGCTTATCGTCCCAGCACTACCAGCTCCTAGATACTTCCTTTCCTCAGCACATGCTTCTGGGACAGTTGTGACTTTTTGTTTACATCCCCACTTCCCTTCCAAATTTTCTTTGAATTCCACTTTACTTAATACACACATTTTGTCATGAGCTTTTCCAATAATTAGCAATAATAAAAATTTATTCACATCACATGAGATAGAAAAATAAGAAAGCAAATGAAAATATAAAATTCAGAAGCCAAGAAAGGAAACAAAAATAAATAAAATCAATTTCCTAGCACTATACCAGAGATTTTAAGGGGAAAAAAAAGGGAAAAATGTTATAAGTAGTGTAGTCAAACAACATATAATCAAATAAAGTAGTATCTATTTTCTCTTTACTACTACACTGTAGTAGTAAATCATTTAACCAAGATGAAAACCCAAGTTCTCTAAAGGAATCTGTATGTAGGGAAAGTTAAGGCATCCATTGTTCACACAAGTATCTCTGATTTTAGATGATCCCAGAACTTAAGGCTCTCTATACAAAAACCCTCACACCTATGCAAGAGGGCATTATGACAACCTCAGCAATTAAAAATGAGGAGACACTTATGTTACAACTGCATGTTGTCTCCGAAGTGTAACAGATTTGTTATGGCTAGAATGTAAAACCAGTCATTCAAAGCTTTTTGAAAAGGAGTGCATTCACAAAACCATACCTATTTCCACATAGCGGTTTGGAAGGTCACGCATTTCACTGGCATGCCGTTCTTTTACTGAGCAAATCTGAAACAGAGATTTGTATCGTTACAATGAAGAAACTGGAATTCCTAAAACGATACTTCGCATCAGTAAGAAAAGGGATTTCTGGGAATTCTCGGACATGGATTCCTTTATTTTGAAAAACACAAGTTGTGAAACAGTATTGACGCATCACTAAAGAAAAGCACACAGGAAAGTTGTGGCTGTAGTTCACAGCCTTATAAATATGCTGGAAGAGGACCACGTAAGAGAAATGTGAAAATACCTGCCCACTATGGTTTCTTCATAGAAGCATTTATATATGAACTTGGTCTTGGTGTATTCTCACACTTTGCATCTCATTACCTTTCAAGGTACCGGATTCTTATTCAGTAAGTTTGCTATTTGGTACTCCCAGTTATAGGAGAGGAGTATATACATATAAATAAATGCAAATAACCAACTGTTGTGAAGTACATGCAAATAGAAGGGGGAAGACAGATGCCAAACTTAGGACAAACCTCCTCATTTATAAAACTCTAAGCCTAATGCTCCAAAAGCTTTTTACACGTCACCTACCTCACTTTATCCTCCCTTTCCATCTATTCCTATCAGGCACTTTTAATTTCCCACTGTGCAGTGATGCAGCAGTCTGTTATTTGAAAACAGCTAACAGGCTTGTAACAAACACATGTCAGGTGCTGGTCTGAGCAAATTATAATCAGTCTGCACCACACAAGTTTGAAATGCGAGTTTCCTGCTGAAAGATAAGAAAACCCTAAGCAGTCTGTCCTCCTACCCACCCATTTTTTTTCCCCCATGGTTGACCAAAATCATGCAGCTGTTTTAGCAGCTGCAACCTCCTCAGCCCCCAAAGCAATCCCCTCCAACAATATCTCATGGTAAGTTGTTCTTCCTTAATGTTAATCAAAAGAAATGAATTCAACAACACACTAAAAGCTTTCAGAAGACGAAATCCCTCCAAGGCACACAGGAGTGAAATGTCCCTGAGGATTACATTCACTGCATGCTCTCACACAGAGACCTATGTGACCGCTGGGTGCCTATCACTCCTCCTCCTCATGAGGGTCAGTCCAATGACATTTCTACAGCAGCAAGAGTTCTGAACACTAGTCAAACCAAATTCTATTTTTTTTGATTGTCTTTACTTTTCAGAAACAATCCTCTGTTTGTCTGTGATAACAGCAAGCATTTATTACAAAGACAGGTATAACTGCACCTTTACTGAATTTCCCCAGCCAATAATCAGCGTTAAATTATCCTTCCAGCAAAGGCTGCAGGGATACATATCTGGGCGAAGGCTTATGTCATCTCGAGGCACATTGGTAATTCTTTGCTTGGAGATCATGTCAAGTATCTTCACGCCCTGAAAGTTTAAAAACAAGAGAACTTTATTCAGTATGACAAACTCCTGCTCACCATTTTGTACGCTAAGGCGGTCAGAGCAGTTTATGGCATAAATTTCAGAGCAGAGCTGAGTGTGCCAACAGAAAAAAACTGTTGATACAAAAACCCACCTAATCTAGGAGGTGACAAAAGGAGTAAAGGGATCAGAGTAATTTAGATATTTTAAATTCACATGCCAAATAAAAAGACGTAATAAGTAAATGAGTGACAGACTAGCAATTCTAGTCATGAACCAGTTTGGCTTATTAGGCTGGTGCTACTCCTGGAGAAATAAAAAGAATCCCAGCTTTTTCACAACAGCCCCAGTAGAGACACAGAAATTTCCACCTTGGAAAAAGAAAAGCAACAGCTCATTAAGATAAATAAATTCAATCTCAAGATATGCATTTCTACTTATATTAAAACAGAAAAGCAAGCATATTTAAACAATGCTTGCTTTTGTATGCTGTGATTTTTTTACTCCCTTCTCAGGAAATCTCCTAAACTAACAGAACAAAAAGTTAAAAACCAGGAAGATTAAAGTCATTTGAGAGACGGAGGAAAAAAAGAACCAATAATTAGATCTTTTTCACGTCATTTAGACAAGGTAAGCTATAACCTTTCCAATAGCAGAATGGAAATTAATTTCATGTTAAGTAATGACTTGTTCTTGGTAATTTAAAACAAAAGTCTCTAAAATAAAACATTTTAGTAGGGACTTCTTTTCTGCTCACAGAGCTTAGAGGGTGAGTCTTCAAATCACAGAAAAGGGGATGGAGAAGACCTTGAAAGGTCAGAATCCATGATGCCATGCCATGTCAGGATTTTGTTGGGGTTCCTCCCCCCCGGCGTGGAGTCCGGGGGGAGGGGACCCTGGAGTAGAGGCACGGCCTACGGGGTCTCCCTGCTCCCTCGTCACATGTACCCTAATCCTGTTCCCCATTGGTTATTTTGTGTTCCCCTGTCCAGGAAGGACCCTGGTTGCCCCATGACTGCTCAGTTCTTCGGCAGTCCCACAGCCATGTGGCTGGAGAATAAAGATCTCTGAAACTTCTATCAAGAATCGGTCCCTATTTCTTTCCACGGGCCTCGCTGTCTGATGCATGTTGCAGAAATCCCCACTGCAACAGGATTTTCCTAGTGGCAAAACTGATTTAGAAGATTCCCCTGCCTATTTCTGTTTCCTATACTGTGAGTTTCTATGTTCCCAGCTGTACAAATACACGGACACAACTGTTTAAAAGTCATGGGTGGGGCACAGTCTAAGCCAGGTTTTGCCTTTTTTTTTTTTAAATCACAAGGAACAGTAAGAGGTATGAGGGTGGGTGAAAGGGTTTTTTTTCAGTGATTTTTGTCACTGAAGAACTGTGAGCATGGAACACACTTCTACTGGCATCTCATCAGCTAGCAGACATCAAGGTTTCAAAAACAAAAAACCAAACAACAACTCACACATAGCATCTGCAACATACAGAGCCCAGATCTCTAGGTAACATAAACAAGGTTCTTATGCTTTGTGTTTTCTAAGCTCTTCTGACAAAATTTTTAATCTTGCTTGAATTGCATTTTAATAAAGTTGCTTTTTATAAATCTTACTACTTTGTCTTCAAAGATGATTTTCAGTGACCCGTATCACACCTTCTGTTTTTCTACATGGCAGCAAATCTTATATGGGATAGACCAGCTCATGTTTAAAGTGGCTTTCAAACCAAGGATCCTCTTTGGCTGTAAGTGTTGAGAGACAGTTGTTTAATATAGTAAGTTTTACATAAGAGTAAGATATTTAGAGTTATATCATGTGATATAGTATGCTCTTTGCTTAGGTTTACTTGCTTAGCGTGAGTAGCTGAATTTTTTTGAAGTCTTAGGCTGTAAACTGTGAACTTACACCTAGATATGATTTTGGCTGGCAATTAATTATTAATTTTTCTTCTTAGTAGCTGGTACAGTGCTGAGTTATGGATTTACTGTAAGAATAGTGTTGATGACTCACTGATGTTTTAGTTGTTGCTATGTAATTTGCTCTGCCCATGAGCAGGTGCACAAGTAGTGAGCAAGGAGTCAAAAGGGGCACCTGTCAGCTCTTTGGAGCTGCCCACAGTAAAAGGACTCCAGTCCTTGCAGTTAGAGTCTGGGGTGGTGTGTATGTGACTCCTTGAATGGCGTGAGAATGCTTGGGCAGTGGCTTCTCCTCTAACAGGTATGGCATTTGCGCTATGAACTGAAGGACTTCCACAGTCAACTTCCTATCATGAAGGAGCTAAAACCTGTCCAAATGGGAGTCCAGCAGCCAAATGCCTCTAAGGATTTGGTCCTCAGATGTCTCAGTTTGTAAAACTTGTGCTATTAGCCATGCAGGAAGAAGAGAGCATAGCAGCAAATATGGGTTACCTATGCATCTGGAAAGCAGAATTAGACCTTGACTAAATATAAAAACTAGGTAACCAAGCACACACAGTAAGAAGCAAGGCTATAAAGACTTTCTCTGATTTTGAAAAAAAGAAGTGTAACACAAAACCTTGCTAGAGAACGGAGTTTAAAAAGTTAAAGGGGAAGGGAAAGGGCAATAACCAAATATATTAATCTTTCGGAGGAGGTAATTTCATTTTTCTTTGAAAGATAGGCCCTGACCATGGCTTTTTGTCTCTGACAGATGGCTCTCAATGTTTTATTAGTATTCTGTGTTCTGATTGGCACATCATCTCTAGGGATAGCTCTCATCCTATCCATCCCCCGCATATACCTAGAATATGTATTTAATTGTATGGCTCTGAAAAGAACAAAACCTTCAAAAAACCTAATGTTATATCAATCAAGCCCTCCATGAAGTTTCCATTCTAAGAGAGTTATTAAAGGGAAGCAAATAAACAAAGGTCCACCTCTAACAATTTCACATCAAACTGGTTTTGAAAGATAGAAAAGAACAATGGCTTTAAAATATTTTAATAAATGCTTCCCTTTAGGATGGAAAAACAATAGAAGAAAAAAAAAGCTAGTGTTTCAGAAGTAGAAGTACTTTCACCGTATTTTAAAAAATACTTTGGAATTTAGACATGATACACACTTAAAAACATATCCCTCACTGCTAAAAACATAGAGCCGTCAATTAGATATACAGTGATAGGTGAAATGCAACACTCAGAATGAACGCAATGGTTTCCTATAAAATTACACTTAGCACAAAAGGGGCCTATTTTCTCCAAAGTCTAACTTTTTCTAGTGGCCTAACAAAATGAGAAATTATTACTATATTTTTTTATAATCTGCAACATTGAAAGTGCATGTAATAATGTCATTTCAGTACAAATTACAAAATCCAGACAGTTTACTTTTTTTCAGGGGGTGGCAGGGAGTGGAGATACTTTATTATTTATATAAAGAAGAATTACATTGGCATTCCTTCCTTGGTTTGCTTCAATAAATTGCACTAATCAAAATTCTAATTAGCAATAGTGTGCAGTAGTGACCACCACAGTGGTATGTAGAGCTACTTTCCTAATTTCTTCAGAAGTGGCAATCATATTGGAGAACTCTGACTAACCAGCACGAAACAATGGAAGAAATTTCTACCAAGAAATGACATATAAACCACCATCCTTCAATGCCTTTTGTACCCAATTCTACAAATGCACAGTTTTTCAATTGAATATTTTGGCAATTAGCATTGAAAAATTTCAATAATCAGTGCAACACAGAGATATTTTTGATCATGTAATGGAGGTGAAAAATACTTACCATATTATTAGCCCAAGCAATTAAGTGTCCTCTCCATTTTACATTTCTTATATTTCCTTCTCCTTCATGTAAAACTGAAGGCTTCCATCTATTCATCCACCCTCTTTCATATAACAGCAACTATGAAGAAGTGCAACAATAAATATTTCTGTGACACAGTGCAGTATGCAAACATGGGAATTATTTTTTCTTCATTATTCCATACTCTGTTTGCATTTAAGGGCAATGAAAAATACACACCTATCACGAAACAAAAGCAAATACAATCAAACATTTTGATACAGTATATGTACATCAAGCATCTCGTATATTACAGAATTCCAGTTAAGTTTCAATAATATTAAGAGGAAAGCCTTTCATCAAGTTTCTCCAAAGAATAGTAATTATAATTATTTACCTTTTAAAGATAAAGAAATTAAGGTATTTCAGAACCTAAGCCTACAGCACTAGTGACAACACTTCAGAAAACTGGTAAAGAAACCAGGTCACCTCACGATCTCGAGATCCAACAATCTCGTCATAGGCTGCTTACCGCCAAAAAAACTAGGTAGTCAAAGAAAATTATCAAAGATATCCAAGCCTGTGACCTTTTTCTTGGCTCCATGCAGAACTACACAGCCTTCCATAGGGGTCTAGAGATGTTGTGTTTTAGTCCCACATCTGCAAACTGCACTGTACCACAAATGCTGCTGATTGTAAAACTTGTGTCATTGGTAATCCCAGGTTCTGCAACTAAGGAAGGTATTTTAGAATATCTAAATGCATAAGAGTTGTTATAAGATGCTTTTCAGCAGCAAAGAAAAACCCATCTACATGCAGAAAGTCTGCACAGAAAGACAGTCCAACTGGTTGGTTGGAGCATGGTGCTAATAACACCAAGGTCGCAGGTTCAATCCATTTATGGGCCATTCACTTAAGAGCTGGACTTGATGATCCTTGTGGGTCCCTTCCAAATCAGAGTATTCTGATTCTGTATGTCTCAGAAAGTTATTTAATAGGATTACATGGAATCACTCTGAGAGATGCGAAGTGCAGCACTTGGAGGGGATACCTAAGTCAGGAGCCGAAGCATCTACAGAGACCACACTCTAAGGTATCAACCCTGCTAACTTTCGCATGAGTACACCCACATATGGACATATGCACAACCTGGACCTGAGCTCACACCTCACACTGGAAGGTGTGAAATAGCTGCCTGCAAAGATTTCTACCACGCTAAAACCCAAATGGAGTACTCTGGTTGCTAATATTTCCTGTCTAAGATCCAACTGTACTCACTTTTTTATATATGGTTTCCCGCCACTTGTACTTGGATAAATACGCCAAATGTTAGGACACTAGTTCTTTAAAACTAGATCTTTTAGCAAAATACGAGATTTTAACGGCAATTATCAGACTGCCTCTCTCTCCTACTAAAGCCAGCAGATGGCACCAGAAGACAAGTATTTTCTCCAAGAGTTTAAAGCAAGCACCAGGTAGGGTAGTCTATTGAGAAGTTTTTGTGTGAAGTGCGCTGCAGACATCAAACACAAGCAAAGTGATTTTGCGTCCTTTACATAGGTCACATGAAGGCACACCTTTTAGACAGTATAGATTTTTCTTCCCACATACGAAAAAGCTACTGAGTAACTCTCACAGAACATGTTATTTTTACAGCTACGAGGGCAAGCCACTGAAAACAGGCTAACATCTATGCTCATAAGGCAGTGCCATATGGAGGGATTTCCATTAGAAGACTGGTAGGTAGATGTTAAGCACAGGAGCAGCCCTCAGCGCAAATCAATAATCTCCACTCAGATGCTAAAGATGTCATTAAAAACTAAGTGCTATGCTAATCCAGATTTGAAAATTACTTTTTTCCTAGTTTACTAACCCCTAAAGAGAAGCTGGACAGAAGAAAAACTGCTGCTTGGATGCTTCTTTCAGTGCCATCCAATAAAGACAGCAGCAAAATATATGGTATTTGCATTGTGACTTACTGGACAAAGATGCAAAACCTGATGTGGATGATATGAAAGGTTAAACCTGGCTGATGTCAATTATATTAATTGTACTTGGAATTTTTTCTGCTTGTGACTGAACCATGATTTAAATTAATTTATTATACTCAAGATCCAGAGCAAACCTGGTATGACACTTTGCATCTTTTTTGTTATTCATGGTTTGTGAACATCATGCCTTTTCATGACTCTTGAGTAACAAACTGCAAGGAAAAGTAAGTGATCTGAGAAAGAACTGGTGAAGACAGAAGATAATTTGAAAAATCCTTCAGTCTGTGCTCAACTCTAAGAACACAACTAAATTTTCAGACCAAGGCAGTAGAAGACAACAGGCTGATATTGCCTATAATAAGGATGTAAAATGAATCTGAATCACTGTAATACCCTGAATTCCCTGTTTCAGATCAGCAGCTGAAATAGGTCCAACACTGAGGCCAAAGGCCACTCCACACTGTGGCTTCAAAAAAAAAATATATTTATTCTCAAAACATGCTTAACTAATTTATCTTCAGTGCAATTATCTGTGTGCTATTGATATATATATACTGTGATTTATTTATTATTTCTTAGAGCAATGACACCTGGAAATTGAATTTGTGAACCCAGAACTTTCCTATGTGTTTTGGAATGGTTGTCTACTGAAGGCATCTCTCTCAAAATAAGCAGACGAATTTCTTTCTTAGTCTTCATCTCCACATTGAAATGTTTATCACACCAGAAAGTAATTTAAAACTTCAAAAGAAGACATGTAAGAAGAAATCCACAGTTTCTGGAGGGGGTCTTCCTACCACCTCCCTCTCTTTTTGGTAGGGGAAAAATATTTTAGGACTTTAATTGCCATAAATCCTGTACTATGGTAGTCAGCATTCACAGTACTTATATTTCAACAGCAGCCAAAATCCCACTTTCTTGCCTTCTCTGCAATAGAGTTTGTTTTCCCCATTTTTCATTTGGCTCATAAAACTTTCTAGTCCTTTGTTACATACAATACAGTTGGGCTTAGAACACACTTCCAGTGTATCTTGCATGCACGCAATTTGATAATACAGATAAAATAAAATAACCTTTAACTTCAAGGTCCCCACCCACAGTGCTTCATAGTACATCGCAATCTTCTGCTAGCTCACTAATTATTTTGCGAGTCTTCTTAACTGCTTATGATTGTCCACCAGATCATCAAGAAAAATGACACACGGAAATGTATGAGACAAGAAGATGGAGCAGGACACTTTTTGGTTCTAAATTCTCTCACCAATCTCTTGGATTAGTGAATACATCTCTTCATATCTTTCACTAACAGGAGATTAGTCTCCACCTAAAATAGCTCAAAACTCTGTTTTAGAGTGCATCTGCTAAAGAGAATAGAGGGCTTGGATTTAATGCAGCCTGTCATGCAATTAGCATTAACACTAATTACACGTAATCCCGGTCTTATACTATGTACAGGAATTCCCAATCCTCTGAACAAAGAGGTGAATGATTGCAGCTTTGGTAGTATCAACATGGTGAAGTAATTCAATTTAATGTATTCTCACTACCAATTACTAGCTTCAATATACTGAAATAAAAGATGTCTGTTCTCACAGAAATTTCAAAGGAAACACACTTTTACCGATGCCTAGCATCACTACTTTGTTTCAACATAGCCTTGTTGGAGGTTAGGGTTTTCCCTTTTGTTTTTCTTTCCCTTAAGGAATTTCTGCCCATTTTGGTGCTACGGAACTATAACGACCAGGTACTTAAGAAACAAAAGAAGTTGCCAAACTCACGGGAGGAGGGCATCTGGCTGCACTTCTGTTATCTGAGGGTTTCTCTCTGAGGGGCAGAGATACTCGAGAACTGGGCTGGGGAAAAGAGGGCTGGGGCAGCTATTACTTTTCTTGCCTCTTGGCTTCTGAGGAGGACGGTGGGAACTGCTGCTTGGGGGAGGGAATTCGCTGCCATCGCCAGAGCCCAGCCCGGTCCTGCTTGGGCTGTGGGGTGAGCCTTTGCTCGTGACAGCAGCCACTGAACTGAGACCTTATCAACACCCTACCTCACCAAACAAAGGACCCTTCACCATCTGCTCAGGTGCCTCAAGGGAAACCCTGGGATCCCCGAGCCCCCTCCCCTCCAAGGGAGCCTCTCCTGGCTGTGTTTGGGAGCCGGGCTGCCGCTGCCCAGCCCTGCCGTTTCTCTGCCACTGCTCCGGGTTTTTTGCCACACTATAGCCATGCACCCCCGGCCAGCCGGGACACCCCGCGGCTCCTGCCACAGCTGCCGAGTGTCTGATATATCTCGTCTACCATTCTGAGACTTTGCTCATCCCTGCCTTCCCAGCTTGCTACTCTGAGGTTCCTGCTACAGCTCCTTTTGCTGTCCAGAGGGGGCACGAGGATCAGCTTCCCTTGTGACTTCCTAAAGGAAGCCTCTTTTCCCTCCCTCTCGCCACCCGAGCCGCCATTACCCGTGTGGAGAGGTGGCTGAGCTCGCGCCACAGCGCCCCCTGCAGCCGCGGGGGAATCACCGCACCTGCCCTGCCCGGCCGGGAGCCACCAGCGCCCCTGCCGGCTGTGGCCGTGACTGCAGCAAAGGGGAAAGGGCCTGACAGCCGAGAGAAGGCTGGTACTGGGTTTCTGGTTCCGTTTGTTGTTGCTGCCATCGTTGTTGTTTGTCTTGTTATACATACTAGTAAAGAACAGTTATTCCTTTTCCCATATCTTTGCCTGAAAGCCCCTTAATTTCAAAATTATAATAATTTGGAGGGAAGGGGGTAATATTTTCCATTCCAAGGGAGGCTTCTGCCTTCCTTAGCAGACACCTGTCTTTCAAACCAAGACACGCCTTCTATGTAAAGATTTGAAGAAGTTTTAGTGAAGTGAAGAAAAAAAGGCTTAAACTGCAATTTGTAACTGAAGAGCCACTTTTCACTTCCTTACTGCAGAACTGTTGGATTAGTTTTTATTTCACAAAATTAAAATTAGGAAAAAAGTCCCTTTTAAGGGACAAGTAATTTCCTTGTCCTATTCTTTGTCTAAGTGTGAAGATAAGCCTACCTGTGGCATTTGTCCCGTGTTTTGGCACCTCTGTCACCACTTTCACCTCAGCTAGGCAAGACCACAAAACCTAAGATGCTATTTCCATGGTTACAAGTGATCACTAGAGCTAGTTATTGTTTTCAGCATAAAACCAGTATTTACCGACACAGCCAAGATTAACAGATACCAGAGAGTAGCACAGAACAGCATGCTGCATGAAGACTTACTGTTTAATAGTTCCTCCCTAGGAAAACATATAGCAGCAATAAAAAATTACACTTTCTATTTGAAACAGACGATGGACTGGATGAGCTCAAACAAGGCAGAGAATAATGTAAGCCTCAAGCTTTCAGCTGAAGATGAGCTTTCAAGATTTCGTCACAAAATGTTGTCTAAGCAGCTGGGGTGTGAACAGAGAGGAGGGCAGTG
This sequence comes from Corvus hawaiiensis, assembly GCF_020740725.1. Taxonomy (NCBI): domain Eukaryota; kingdom Metazoa; phylum Chordata; class Aves; order Passeriformes; family Corvidae; genus Corvus; species Corvus hawaiiensis. The sequence continues at coordinate 25,302,033 of NC_063213.1, forward strand.
AGTGCAGTCAAGGGAAATCAAGCAAGGAGGCAGAGGCAGACAGCAGCATCGGGAGGTTATGCGATGGCAACAGTGAGAGATGAAACAGGAGCTACTGCTGTAGTTCATGGACAGAGAAGCTAGAAATTTTGAGATACTTAATACAAACAAATGCCATTGGACTTTTATTAGGCTTCACTTTTAATAACTCAACTGCCACATTCCAGCTGTTGCCTATTCACAAAGAGCTACAGAATTAACACCTTGAAAAGCAAATCCTGCAGTCTTGCAGGCAGAGACATACATTTCATATACTTAGATCCTCTTTGCTTGCCACCTCAGGCAATGAAAAAAAGGGTTCTACGCAGACATTTGCAAAATACACAACTATGGATTACATGCACATAGGACTATGATCCATTCACTTTACACAAACCAAATTTATTACAGCACAAGGAGAATTTTTGTTTCAGTGGTAAAGAAGAAGTGCATATCCAAATACCCACAAAGAAGAAATGTAAGCAAAAAAAAATATGCTTATTAAGCAAACAGGACATACTACATATCAAAGTCTCATCTGCTCAATAATATGGGATACATCTGGGCATTATACATTGCAGCAAGGACATTGCAGACCGGTATTATTGTGGTTTGCTTGCTGCTACAGTTTGTTTCCTACTTATGATAAATTATCCAATGCATGGACAGAAATTGCCATAGTATTTACTCCTTTTTCACTTAAATCAGACCTTTGAGTATTTACTGACTGACATTTTGTAGCTTACAAAGCAATCTGCCTTTCTTGTCTGGTACTCTTCTACCCAACATAATGCCAAACAGCTGACTATCTGCTTTCTAAAAATGGACTGTGCTGCAAACAGCATCCTGACAATTTAATAATTAGTCGAAGTAGTTCAGTTATTATGAAGTACATGTCAGAGGGTTCAGAGGTAAGGTCATCTACTTACTCACCACGCAAAGTGCATCTGCTGACACTAAAAAGCAACAATTAAAAAAAAAATCTGAGATACTCCTTGGCAGACTTGACTTTAACATACAAATTCCACTACCCCTAACAGCAGTCACAGATCCCCAAGAATGCTGTTTCTCTTCCCATTTGTGCACCGTTTGCAATCACCATCCTTTCTCTGTGTATGTTGTTGCTCCATCTGGAGTGGAAAGAAATTTAGACTGTCTTGTTTTGCATCTCAGGTAGAAGGTACCATGGGTCCAGGCCAGGATTCTGACACTGAAATAGTTTTTTTTTTTTCTTTTTAAAATGAGAAATTTGCCCCAGGTAACACTAAGTTCTCCCTGCTTTTATAAAAGACAAAGAAAAAAAGAGTCTTACATTTAAACACCAGCACTGATATGTTTAAATGTTAATCCTGGGAGGATAAGTGGGACAAACATGATCAGACACACCTGTATTCAAAAACCAGTTCTTATAATGTATCTTCTCCAGCAATAGAAACACATACAATATTAAAAAATGTTTTTAAATATATATATATATTTCCTATATATATATATATATATATACACAAACACACACATATATATATGTATTAAAAACCCCATGAATATATTATATAGATACAGACACAGATAGATATATAGAGATGAGACTGTTGACAGTCACAGGGTAAATCTGCAGTTTTATTTTGGTTCTCTAGCCCTTAAAATGGTTCAGATTGGATATGCAAATCAATACTTATTATACAAATCATATGTCCTAGGCAAATGAGGAGACCCATTCCTTTTGAATATTCCGTATCCTTTATGATACGCAATACTCTACTCCTATAATTCAGAATACATTTGCTTAATTTGTGCTGGGTCCCCACTACCATGCTAGGCAGAGAAGCCTCAAGAAACTGCTTCATTAGCACACATTCAGCAGAGTGATTCAATCATTTCAGAGAACTCACTCTCCTAAGAATTTCACTACAAAAACCTTCGTGTCTAGTTAGTGACATTAATAGGGACGATGTCTCTGCCGAGAGAGTAATCTCAACTTGTCCTGCTCGCCTAAGTTATCGTTACATAAGACACAGTAACTGATACCTTGACTTTGGAACTGAAATAATCTTCAGTCTTCTTTCTTTGTTAGTTCTGTCTTTTTAACCCTCACAACATAATGAGTACTTGAACTTCACAATAACATTCATTTAGTTGATGTATTGGGAAAGACCAGCACTCTAACAGTTAAATCAAGAACACCTTGTTTTCAGCTTTACCACCCTCATTTAGTTGGCTTTTACCCTGTTATTTTTTGAGATTAGACCCTTTTTTAAAAGGTAGAAGGTTATGGCCTTCAATCGCACAGTATTTGTCTTTTCCCTTGCTTTGAAGCTCTATTGTCTGCTTTGGACAGAAATGCCCTGTTATTTACAATATACAGTATCATCATTTCAGGGTTACTATCATCTGCCAAATCTGCACAATGGAGCTATGGTTAATTGCAGAGATCAGGAGGGGGATAGGGAAGCACCTTCTTTTAGTACGGTACCTAATGCTTCTCACTGCAATAGTGTCAATTTCCACAGTACCTGTCTTATTTCTAGGCACATATAATATTCATTCACTAAAAAAATGTGTGAAATAGGCTTTTCCAACCCAAAACAGAAGGCAATGATATTATCTCAAGCTTAATAGAAGTTATTTTCTTTTAAAAACTAGTGTTCTAGTAAGCAAACAATTTAAATAGGTTAATTAGTTCGTAATACATTTTAGAGAAAAGCTTCTCTACATGCCTACTTAAGCAAAGTTAAGCAACCATATAAACATATGCACAGTAGAGTTAAGCTTACAACAATTCACAATGATTACCCCAGTTACCCCAGGGAGCACTGCTCTGAAGTCAGCTTTAGGTCAGGCTGAGCCTCTAAGACGTAGCAAACCCCAGTATTACACAGCCAATTCACCCAAGTTCCAGACATCCACCTGTGTAGAGAACTGAGGACCTGCACTGTGCATCCCTGAAGCATGTCGCTAGGGTTTTTTTCCCCCTTCTGTCTCTAGAACATTTCCAGGATGCCCTGCAGAGGATTTTGGAATGGAAAAGTATATTTTTTACACATTTTATATTGTTATGAAGAATATTTTTCTAAAAAAATAAAGGAGAAGCAAACAAAAAACCCCACTAAACTTTAAAAATGCTTATATATATTATGTCACTATTCCCAGAAACCAAAAACAAAGATAGACCCAGCAAGCCTTGGGATTAAGAGTTCACATGATATACACTATGTTTTTTTAATGCACCTCAGGCAAGGAGCATAGCATGAGAGAGCTTTAAGCAAAGCTTTTCTCTTACGTTTGATCCAAAATGAGGATACTCTTACTGTTACCCTTACTTTGGTGTGGATGAGGACAAAGGCAACATGCCTCCCACCACTACCAGCTATCAGGGATGAAGTCACTGTATACATGCAAAGGCTAAAAGTGCACAGACCTCAGGAGCCACAGGAGGACCTGTCCCCCTCCCTGAAGGAGCTCCCCCAACTGCACAATCTCCAGACACAGGGAGAGAGAGGTGAGGTCCACAGCCTGAGGCTGTATGCTTCAGCCTGCTTCTCCTCACTCTTGTGTTCAGCTCCCCGTTGCCTGCTGCCTCCATACTACTCTTCGACTTTATAGTTAAGGAGAGGTGTAAATGTTCAGGAAAAAAAAAAAAGAAGAAGTAGCTATATTAGCAGGTGGAATTTAGCTTCCTGAATTTTCAAAAAGCATTTTGTTGTTGTTTTTATAAAAAAAGTACGTATGCTCCTCTTGGAGGAAAGGAGAGAAGGGGAAAGGTTTCTACCACAAGGCTAGAGGTTTTATTTGTTGGTTTTGTGTACCAATAAAATCAAATTACAGATGTCAAGGGACATTTGTTTCAATGCTAAATACCTTATGTTAAGATGTCAATTAAAGGTTTTCTAAGGAGGAAAGTTCCTCAGCAAAGCACGAATGTATTAAGAATGAGTATACCATTCCCCAGAGGACAGAATATAAAACAACCTGTCAAGTAATCAAAGATAACCAAAGAGAATGTGTTAACTCCCTGATGTTTTTTTCTGTTTGGCATCAGGTGAATGCAAGATCTTTTACCACCTGACGGAGCCCCGTTCTATTAATTCCTTGCTTCTCTCTTTTCATGCCCCTTTTATCAGCACTAAAAAGCTTCACAAACTGGTGGCTGACACAGAGACACACTGACTGTGCATTATTTTAAGGACAACACCAACTTCTACCAGACAGAAAAAGATGTCAAGCACACACGCCACTTAAATAAATAAAGCACAGTTATGCTTTGAAACATATTGAACTGTTAATGAAAATTAAGATGTATTCAGCACTAGAAGTCTGTAGTTCTTACATGCTGGTAAGAGAGAGCAATGGCATTTAGTTTGATGCATCTATGAGGATTGTTCATCCTAAATTCGTAACAGAAGGCAACAGAAAATTCCATGAATTCAAGAAACTGTTCCAAATAAAACTTTTCATATTTTGACTGAAAATATGCAATGTGATGTGATATAAGGTACTTGTAGGACCTGGAAACAGCTGCAATTTGGAAGCCAGAATTGTATCCTACACTAATAAGACACTTAATGCACATTTAAAACACCAACTGATCCAAATAGAAGACTACCTATCTGTATAGAGATATAAGTGCTTAGAATGGGGTGAGCTCTACTATACCAAGAACTCCCCTTAGTTCATTTGAAAAAAAACCAACAAAACTGTTCACCATGGACAAGAGTCGATGAAGATACTTGGGTTTATTTCCTTAAAATAAAACTCCCAACAAACAAACAAAACCCCACCCCAAAAAATCACCCACAGGTAACCCAAGATCAACATGCTTTGTAAAAGATCAGTATTAAGGTCTAACTTCTGCTCCCACTTCAACAAATTAAAACAGAGAAAATCTGGCCTAGGAAATATAAATGACTTTTTTTCAGGCTATGTAGACAGAATGGTATTTCTACTCTGAATCTCAACTTGTTGCAACATGTTTTTAACATAAAAAGTGCACTTTCTCTCCCCCTGAAATCACTTTTAATTAACAATGCTTTAGAATACAATGCTCAAAGAGAAGGAAAAAGCAGAAGTCTTTGTTCTAGGTATTAAAAGCCTTCTGAGCTATTTCAAAAGGCTATTTAAAGGTAGCCAAAGTTCATTATGACTGCTTACCTTTTTTCCTCCTGTTACAAATTGCTTGAAGTGGGATCTTACAAAATGAGGATGAACAGCAACAATCTGGGGGTGGTGGGGGAAGGGGGAAAGAGAAGATTGTGGCTTAAATAAGAGTTTACATTAAGCACCACATCACTTTTTACACTACATAACCCTTTGTCAATTATCAAGTATTACAGCTGAGTTCTTTCTCTGAAGTAAAGCCTAGTTGTTTCAGACAACTGTTTGTTTGTTTTTCCTAGAAGAGAAGAAAATTCTTCATATTATATGCTGTATGACAAGCGTGACATTGAGGGCCATGTTACACTGAATAGCTACTTTTCTGTATAGCAGGCAGCAGAATTAGGACCAAACAGAACAGGACTGTTGTGAGCAAGAGTTACCCCAATTAAATCTGGTCTGGGCCTGCCTGCACACATACCTCAACCCTGTCAGAGGACAACACTGTGTAGTATCTTACACAGTCTCTTTGCCTTATGTGTTACATGTCAAGTGTGGAGATCCAGCTGTACGAGCAGTGAAGGCACTAGGAGGCAAGCGAGTCGCATCTGGCATGCGTGAAATGTTAATGATCTCATTCCTTTACCCCCCCCCCCCCCCCCGCCCCGCTCTAAAGAGCAGCTGCAACATTGAAGACACCAAGTAGCAAAACGCAAACATTTACGCGCATCACCTTTTCTCCTGCAAGAAATGTTTCTTGTTAAAAAGTACTAGATTTTCCCATAGACCTACTAGAGGTCCTTTTTTCAACAGCCAGGCAGACAAACTTCTCTAAAGCCGAGTTAAACTCAAGTTTTCCCTTCAGATAGGATACATCAATATCACTGCCCATTGCCTTATTTTGAGGCAGGTTTAATGGATATGAACTGGTTCCAAAATATTGACCTCACATTTAGCAGAACCCTCAGAATTTGTATCACAAATCTACAAAGAAATATATTGGGATGGGTAATGCCTGAAACAGGACAATTTCTCTTTAACTGTCCCTTTTGTATTTGAAAAAGTCAATAATACTTTTTTACAAAACCAAGATTGGCTTTCTTTCCACCTAACCAGATCAAAAGCTTTTATATTGAGATAGAAAACTATTTTCTAGTGACTTAAATAACATTGTAAGGAAGTGGTATTCCTCTTTCTCATTTAGATTGAATGTGACCTTTCTGTTATTAAAGACACCACCACCACAATTACTAAAGATTAAAACAAGCACTTACTTTAATAGGACAGTCAAACGTTTCATGAAACTCTTCTGCTGAATATAATCCAAACACTTGCACCTGAAAAAGTGTATTGAAAACCAAATGTATTTACCTAATTTACACTGAACAATTAACACTGAAAGTAAAAACCTAACAACTAGAAGATTAATTTGAATGCTAACAGTGACATCTTTTTTCCTAAAGGAAGACACAATTAACAATTCAGAGCTATTTGATACAGCTTGGTCTTCTACTGTGACATATCTCTAATATTTGCAGCAGTACAAAAGTACTTTTGTGAATATTTTCCCTCACCATTTGTTACAATCACAGTAAAAACTGTAAGTTCCTTTTGCTTTAGGCTGATGAAATCTGTTTAACAGATAGCAACCTAACTATGGTAAGAACAACAGAATAACATTCAGGAGAAAATAAATTAAAAATTCTTCCTTTCTGAGAAAGAATGGTAGGATTCTTTTCCCTCCAAGCAATACATGGTTTACAGAAGAAAAGAAATTTGTGACAATAAAGCAAAACCACCCTGAAATCCAAGTCCCATATATTTCTAGGCATCCTCTTCTCCTCCCAAGCACATACAGTGCTATTTTGTTTTATTCCATGATCACTGGAAATGTCTTTCTCTGAAGAATCCTCCCTTCTCATTTATGTCATTTATATGGTATCAGTACATTTAACAGTCAGCAATGGAGTCGCAACCGTAGGCAATCAGAATATCTATCAGAATTAATCCATCTGAAGAAGTGTCAACATTGAATTTAAAAAAAAAGTTTCTACTGTCAAGAGAATTAACAGATTTCTAAAATGTTTCCTTGCCTTTAGTTCTGAACAAGTACAGAGATATCAGGTGTTTATGAAATATTATTAGACTCATATTATATGACTACAGAATAAGGTCTCTCATGATTATTTTAAGTACAACCCTCTTTTGGACTCATTTCTCTTCATTTAAAAAACAATATTCCCTTTCCTAATTCTCAGATGAGACAGTTGACAATCCAGTTCCTGCAGAATTTAGGAATAAAACGGGGCTGAAGACTTATGGCCAGGAATTAGTAACTGATTTACTAACTATGATTTCCAGAAAGAATAATAACTGGTTTGCTTTTTCATTATGTTTTTAAGACGTTTCCACCCGCTGTCAGAAGTCGTTGAAAACTCATCCCAGAAGGAATGAACACCTCTGGAAGAAGGGAGAAAAGAAGAGCATCCCATGGAGCGATCAGTGAGGAAATGTATCTGACAGCAAATCTACTTAAGAAGGCTCTCAGACAGGCTCTCATTATTTTCTGGAAAATTTTCTGGAGAAGGTAATCCCTTCAGTAACTCTGCTCTGCATGTTCAGCATTGGACTCTTAAGTTCTAAAAGACCCTTTAACCTTATTTCTTTCTTCTCATCATGATTCCTTCAGGAGGGAAAATAAAAAAATATTAGTAACAAAAAAATATAAATCCCTTTTGAGAAAGACCTGAAGAATGAAGTCAGTAAATACCAGTAAAGGGCTGCAACAAGTGAGACTTAATAGCTCTAAAAAGATCAATTCAGGGGACAAGAACCCCCAAAATTCCTGCAGACAGTCAAGAAGAGAGAGTAAAAATATTAAACTTCACGGAAACTACAAGAGGAACTAAGCCATCAGCAAGGAACTAGGACATCCTTAGAGTAGCTCAAAGTTCAGCAGCCTCAGTGAAGTTAAAAACATCTAAAACCACCTCATTTCCCTCTCAAGCTTGTCTCCTGGATACATCTCCTAAGCAGCATTATCAGCTCAGTCCATTACTCATTAGTGAATATACTGCCTCTAACAACAGGCTTTAAAAATACTTCTGCATGCACTTTGTAGGGCTGAGCTACTGCTCCAAAGGATTAGAAAAATCAATATTTGGAGACTGAGATGTATCACAAAGCTGTGATTATGTAAGCCAGCCAAAGGGTTGTATTTGAATTGGACCTGGCTGTGAGCCTAGAAAACCTTTGGGCTGATGTCTAGAGGATTTTGCTTTCTGGGTTTTTGTTTCCATCAGTTGGCATATCATATTCAATACAACAGCCTACACAAAATAAGAATCAGGAAAGAGAAAACAAGACAGAGAAAAGAAAGGAAAAAGAAAAAAACCGAAAATACATGGTTAAAACATAACACTGCAAATTCTGCGAAAACAGAATCCTCAAAAATTACAAAACAGTCCTCTCAAATTAAAAGTAATTAATCAAAATCAGCAACAGTACCTTCAACATTTTCCTAATATATCACTGCATATGGCAATATGATATTTCTTTTCAAGTACGAAAACAAAATGGAGTGAACTAAGAGGAAAAAACAACTCTGCAAAAAATACATGTTACCATGTTTACTCTAGGGACATCATCTAACAGTTATTACTTCTTAATGTCTCATATTCTTCAGAAAGAAAGTGATTCTTTTGCTATTACAAAACTATATTGGATTTATCTATTTCTACTTTCCATGCCCACTCTGTTCGTGATGCTCTTAGGCAGCTGGAAAAAGGATTTTATGATTCCACTATATGTTGCTAGTCCTGTCTGGTTTTAAATATCCAGAACCCATCACTCCAGTGAATCCAGACTTAGTTGCTTCTTTACTTCCACGTGTGGAAGAAATAACCAACCTTGAGTGATCAAAAGGCAGAAAAACAAGTCACATTTCTTGAAAAATTATCAGTGTAATACTTCATGGATATTCTTAACATTAATGCTGCTACAGGCATTAGAGATGACACTAAAATACGCAAACACATGGGGTTTCAATATAATTTATATTTCTTCATATAAAAAAAGTTACAAGCCAGAATAAGGGTGCCAATTACATTGCTCTTTTGTAATGACATGAGAGCTTTAGCAAAATCAGGAGTCAAATCCAGGTTTTTCAAGAGAATGTACAATTAACTACAGACAAAACTAACACAAAAACCTAATCTAAAAATCTCCACAATTCTGAAGATGCAAGTCTGCTTCCTGTTCTATTTATTTGAGCACCAAAATTCTTTTACACCCTGACTTTTCAATACCCAGCAGCTAAACTAGAGGGCTGGTGTTGGTTATGATTTCTGCTCCTTTCCATGCCAGTGGTGATCAGCTGTAGCTGAGCTCATTAGAAAGGAAGGTTTTTAAAGAACCAAATGTGCAGTACAGAAGAGCTGCAGTGGCTCCCAAGGCATTTGTTGGACATGTATGACATACATGTGACAGGTTTTGACATTAGGTCTGGATGTTGACTGTCAAGAAGAGGGTCTGTACTGTGAAGAGAATTGTACTGTGCTTCTCTGCTCCCCCCCCAGTCCATATGGCTAGATCAAATCTAGTTTGAGAGTCAGAAAAAAAAAAGTAGTAAACTAAAATATATCAGACAGCAGAACGGATGTGAGGAGGAGGTTCTCATCATAAGGCCTTCCCAAATAGTTTCCACCTCTATCATATTGGATCCACTTTGATACGTGAAAATGCACTCTGCTTATCGCAAAAGAGAACATATCTTCATTAATTGGTAGAACATACTTGCATCAATCCAGCTGACTCAAAATTCCCAGGCCTCTTCATTACATCTGCATTTTTATTTAAAACTGATTTAAGAAAATGAAGCTGTTTTACAGGTCTTTTCCCATGTTTGTTTTTTTTTTAAGGATTTCACCACTTTCATGTATTTGATCAAGCTAATAAAGACTTTGAAACTACTTGTACAAGTGTTTTAGCTTCTTACAATATCAACACTCCTACTGTAGTAAGGAAAGGGCTATAAGGAATGTAAATTTACACTTTTGTTATGACCAGAACCTTGAAGTGCTACATTATCTGGCCAGGAATCTGCCATTTTCTGATACAGTAGCACAACATACAAGTATGTATTTTAATCAGTTTTAAGAGTGGATTATTTCAGAGACATAAGCCTTTCTGGATCATGTGGAAACTCTAACTTCTAAAATACCCACATCTTTCAAATCTCCAGATGAGTTTTTCACAAGTGTAGAATATGGTGAAGCACCAGTGTCCCTGGACTCTATGAATGCAAATATGCTGAATATTGTACTTGTGATACTCCATCCCTGTGGCTGTGGAACTACATTTTTGACTGCCTTGTATAGTATGTAATGTCACACACTGGACCCACAATAGCTATTTCACTAAATGAAGACAGAGTCACCATTTAAAGTATTGAAGTCTTTTCAAACAGAGCCACACCAGAGTAGGTATTATGGATTTTTCAGTATTTCTGAAATTAAATAAGTATATTTAATATTAGTATACAAAAAAATGTATATGGCTTGTAGTCTCCCTGCAGCACAGGTATTTTGAGTCAGTAATCCACAGTCACATCTGAGGAGCCCTTACAGCAACAGCAAGTGCTTGTTTCCCAAAACTATATGAAAACCTAAACCAGCAATGCTAGCTCAACATTTTTACTAGCCTGCACAATTACTGACCCTTGCCTTATCTTGCTTAGACAAATAGGATACTCTTTTGTTTCACACAGGATGTAAAATTCTACAACCACTTTGATAGGCACTAGTATCCCAATTACTGTGTCAAGACATCAAGATACCTCTCAGAACTAAAAGGCCTGGATACACAAACTGGCTGCCTGCCTGTTGAGGGGAAAAAAACCCTATTTGGAATGAAAAAACCCAAATGCATACAGTCTAAAGGGGCTGTTTCCCCATTTTTCCTACTGCAAAATCCAATTGTATTTTAATTTAAAGAACTTCTACTGAATGCAACATTAGGATTACCAACACTCCTCCTCCCCCAAGTCTACCGTATAAGCAATGTTCTCCTGAGTAAGTTGGATATTGAGAAATTGTTTAAATGATTTTTAATGCACTGCGTTTGTATATGGGCATTATATTCGAAAAGAAGCTTAAATACACTCTGTGCATTAGAATTTTATCATTGAAACCAACATTAGAAAATATTGTCGCTGACTGAAAAAACAAAAAGACATTCTTATAAGTGGAAAATCAATCACCAAAACCACTAAATGTCACAGCTCAACATTCCAGAGAAGCACTGATAATTGTTAGTTATACACTACACAAATGATATATGTCCTCAGTCAAGGAAGTAGGTGCCAGTTTTTTAGGAAACTGTACATATATTGATTTTACATTTATTTAATGTGGCTGTTGTAAGACACTTTATTCTTCTGATAAACTATGATTGTTTATCAAAAGATTCTATAATTCAAGAGAAACATTCATAAAGTGTGTGAAAATGAAAACCACCAACCCACAGAAATCAAGCCCACAAAATCCAATTTTGTGGATTTATAGCAGAAAGGCATTAAACTACTGTCTTGCAGGAACAGCAGAATAGTCACTGAAGTAGAACTGGGACAGCAGTAATGATTAAGTTGACATGTCCTCTTGTCACAGCTGTTAATCAGCTTAATAGCAGTTACATTATTGACATTCTTGTAATTACTTTTCCTACAGCATATTTGTGCAAAATATATTTGACTTTAATTTTGAGTATTCAAAGGTGAGCTCAGTTCTCAACATGTATGGCCAAAGTAGTGGTGCTAAATGCAGGAATACACTCCACAGGTTATCACAATTATTCTAGTGTAAAACCAGGACTACCTGTTACCTCAGCAAATATATAAATAGATTTGTTGTACCTTGCCATCTTCTGAGCAAACACCCATGTGCTCTCCACTTTCATCCAGGCTGATCTGATTTATCTTTACTGGGCTCTAGATAAAGAAAATAAAGAAAAAATACTTTTAAAGTTACATCACCAATGACATGCTTTAACATTCCTTGCACTTTGAAAGATTTACATGTTAACAGCTGAACAATGCTTAGTTGCACGAATCAAAAAGCCCTCACAGAGTGGGTATTTCTGTGACAAAGCCAAAAGACAGCCTTCTTTCCAGCCTTTTGCCTAACCCCAAAATTTTGACTTTTTGCAGTTACCTGCCTCAGGGCTCTGGAACTCTCATGAAGTCTCAGGCTCCCAGACCTTAAGCATCTGTGCCTGCATACCACAGCTATTAATTCCCACTATCAAAACTTTGGATAAAATGGGGGTGACCACACAGGCATCAGGGCAACTGAAAACTTTTCTAGTTTGGCCTGATGGCTATGCTGGTAATTATTTATTTATTCAAATTCCTTCTCTTACTTTCATTTTTGGCTTTAATACTATTCTCAGATGTATTAGAAGGTATTGAAGTGCAACATGGGTTTACTCATTCTTAGACAAATACGGAGAAAAGCCTGAAAACTGCCCCAATTTAAGAAATTTTCCCTTCCCTATCCAAACATACTTTTGGTTCTTACCTATGAAGTTAGACAGTATCTGCTACTGTTTACTTAGCTTAAACAGCTATTCATAACTAAGGTACGGCAGACTAACTTATAATTTGAATAACCTGATGCATATCCTCTTAGATACAAAACTGTAGTGGGTTGAACCTGAGTTGATGGACAGTCTTTTAGACTAATGACGCTTCTCACAATTTACATACTTAAACCGCATGGAAAGGCAGGAATTGCCTTTTGTGCTAGCTCGCCTGCTGGAAGGTGGGGGGGCTCCGAGCCTCCAGGCCCTGCCGGGGCCACTGCCCCTTTCCCCCTTTCCCAACGCTGCGGCACAGACTCTGGGTCGCTGGGGGGGGACTGTCCCAGAGCCGCAGGCAGCTAAAACCAGCCATGGACTGCCACAGCTAAACCCATCCAGCGCGGCTCCTGGGGACAGGCGGGTCCCTCTCCTCTCCATGCGGAGCCGGCGGAGTCAACGGGAGCCGGCAGAGCCTCCTGTCTGCAGCCAGCACACTTCGTGCTGAACTGAAGAAGACACCACAAAGCCAGTAAAGGGAGTGAGGCTTTCTCTACCATAAAGCCTGAACAAGAACACTCTTCAACATGGCAGCTTTAGAGTCAGAGAGAAAGAGAAAGTGAGTCACGTGAGACGAAGCTGAAAATGGCGATGGGAGAAAAGAGGGCGGTGCCGTGTTTCTCCCACGTAGCTTAAAAACCTTCTTGCATGCTGTGGTAAGAAACTGTAATACCACAAACTGTTTGTCTCTTTAATCCATTTGAAGTACATGGGGGGATGGAGAATTCACGTGTGGCCTGTGAAGATTGTGAAGAGTGCCTATGCCAGGCTATATAGAAGCAGTGAGAGGCTTTTAGAGACTTGTGGCGAAGAAAGCCTTTGTGTGCAGGCCAAAATAACTCATCCTTAAAAAGATTAATAACCCCATGTGATGGCCCATGTCTTGCAGTGTGAAGGAACTGTGAGATTTTTCATGGGAGAGATGTTTTACACCACAGCAGGTTGATTGTTTCCAGGTGGGTCTGCTGTTGGTGGCAGTTTGAGAACCACGTGCAACTGAAGAAAACCCTTTTTTCCTTAAGCATAAGAGAGAGACTTTCCAAGAACTGCAACACTGACTAATATCCCATGTTCTGTTATCCTTTGTGCGAATTGCGTAAAAGGAGAGAAGTGCTGGAAGGGGGGGGGGGGGGGGGGGGCGGGGGGGAGGTTTGCTTTAATTTCTTGTTATTTCTCTTTACTTTTAATTCTATTAGTAATAAAACTCTTTCATTGTACTGCAACTGTTTAAGGTTTTTGCCTGCTTTACTTTCTCCTAATTCTTATCTCACAGAAGGAAAATAAGTAAGTAATTAATATTTTGAACCAAAACCACTACCCTTAATTGGTGTTTCCGTCCAGGAACGAACTCAACTCACTACAAAAACTCAATCCAATTATATTCAAGTACCAAGAAACTTCTTATGCATCATGATGCTGATTTCCTCTGTAACAAATAGCTCATTTCAAGAATCACTGAAGGATCTTCACACAGATAAGTCTCTCACACTTTTAAGAACAACTTTTCTTATGCTCATAAAACATTGAATGGATTAAACCACAAATTAGATCACTCCTGTGGTTCTGAGCATGATGAAAGAAATCCATCATATGTTTGTGTAAAAATAAAGTGTCACCGGAAGAGCACTGGAGTTGTGGGATCACATTAGATACTACACAACTGTGTCTGAAGTATCGCAGGTCCTTATATATGCTATGGCAGTTGGAATTGCATTAAAAGTACATAATAAGCATATTAAAACACACTGTCCACATGGGCTATCTACAGGAGATAAACAGAGGTGTTCTCACACTCTTTGGAAAGTTTTCCCCCCCATAATCTTTCACACACACAACAAATTCTAACTTAGAGAAAGGAAGCTTTCCTCTCGTCCACCTTGAAAATAATATATGCCCAAATCATATTTTCTAGAAGCTTCTTTATAATAAAGATTGAACAACTGAACACTGCACTGCCATAGTTGCCTGATGAGTTGGGAAAATTACACTGCCCTTTTGCTTTCCTGCTTTCTTGTGTGCAGAATACATAATTCTTGGTCTCACCACAAAATGGCACCTGGAAATATTGCAATTACTGCCTATCACAAAGTGGTCTTTCAACTGTGTGTTGTTTGCAAAGAAGTTCACTGGCAAGGAGGAATTTAAACCAGTTTTCCTCGACTTATGTGCTCCAGAAGTATTTTTGTTGGCCACAGAATGGTTATGCTGAGTTGCTACATTTCAAGATCAGAGGCAAGTGCATGACTAGCAATGCAGGCAGCTGGTGCACATTCCACAGCTGTGCTCCTCCTGTCACATTTAGGGGGGTATCAGCAGAGGAGTACTCAAGCCCATCAACCTGATGGTGTGGCCAACATCCTTGTAAAAGCTCTGTTCTCAGATGTTACACACAGATTGGCTAATTCTAAGACTGAAGGATGCTGAGTAAGGCAAGATACATCAGTTGGCAGTCTGACTTTCTAGAAGCTTCATAACCAGCATGTCCTTTTATTCCTGCCTTGCCTTGAAAAATGCCTTTCTAAATTTCTGTTTTGCTCATCAAGGTGCAAGAGAAGACTTTGCCTCCATCTAGGGGTGGGCATGGGGAAAAAGCCAGCACATCTGCACCGTTCCCTCTACAACCAGGAACACCTCCGGCCCTCTGAAAGAACAAGTATAGAAAGCTTAACTGAGTTTATCATGGAAGTGGCATGGGTTTTTTGTTCTGGGCTGCATCTAAGTTGCCATTGCCACAACTTTCTCGCTAAGTTTCTTCTCTTCTTTTGTTACTTTTCAATTGCAAAGACAAAACATCTGTCTTCAATAGTCCAGTCTTGGCACAAGGTCGTGCACTAAGGTACAGCATTCAACTGGTCATGTTCCTCTCATTAGTCGAGCACCTACATCCACCATCAGGCTGACATTACAGCAACAGCAGATCTGGCAGCACTCCAGTGTGATGGGCCTTGTTGGAGACACTACTGCAACAAAACCCAAGACAAAAAGACACAAAACAGGAACCACCAAAAGAGCTGACAGCTCAATACTACAGTCCACACTGTTCCTATTTTCCTGTCAAATGACTTTGATAAAGTTTGACTCTGAAAAAATGAAGTGTAGAAACCAGGCAAAGTGGACTATGTAAGCTATCTTCCCATAAAAATTGAAAACGAGGATCAGGATGATGGAATTTATCTGCTGTGCTGTGGTTTGAAAGCCATAGGGCAATACTTTGGAGATTAAATGTGTGATTGTACTCAGATAATTAACAGTGCCCACAAGGCAAAACCCCTCCTGCAGGATACTAAGGATAACAGGAAGGACTTCTGTAGGTATGTAGCACACAGAAGAAAGACCAGGGATAATGTGGAATAACAGGATAATATCTTGAAAAAAATGGGAGACCTGGCTACCCTGGACAAAGAGAAGGCTGAGGTTCTCAATGACTTCGGTGCCTCTGTCTTCAATGGCAAGTGCTTCAGCCATGCCACCCAAGTCGAGAAAGGCAGATCCAGGAACTGTGAGGATAAAGATCCTGAGCCTCCTGTAGGAGAGGATCAGATTCGAGACCATCTAAGGAACCTGAATGTGCACAAGTCCATGGGACCCAATGAGGTTCATCTGTGGGTCCTGAGGGAGCTGGCAGACAAAGTTGCTGAGCCACGATCCATCATTTTGAAAAATCATGGCAGTCAGGTGAAGTCTCTGATGACCAGAAAAAGGGAAATGTAACCCCATTTTTATAAAGGAGAAAGTGGAAGTCCCAGGGAACTACGGACCAGTCAGTCTCACCTCTGTGCCAGGCAAGGTCACTGAGCAGATTCTACTGGAAAGCATGCTAAGGCACCTGGCTAACAAAGAGGTGGCTGGTAACAGCCAAAATGGTTTTACAAGCGGACAATCATGCCTGACAAATCTGGTGTCCTTCTGTGACACAGCTACAGTGTTGGCGGACAGGGGCAGAGCAACTGACATTGTCTACCTGGACGTAATGCAAAGTGTTTCACACTCCTGCACGACATCCTTGTCTCCAGATTGGAGAGACAGAGATTTGATGGGTGGACCACTCACTCAGTGGATACAGAACTCACTGGATAGCCACACACACAGAGTTTTGGTCAACTGCTCATTGTCCATGTGGAGACCAGTGATGAGCGGTGTCCTGCAGTAATGCAGTTCTGTGCTCGCTGCACGAGCTCTGGCGTGCCCCAGGTCAGAGAGAGTCCAGCTGCGCTACTTCTGCCCGTCGCAGAAGTGACTCTGGCATCAGGAAAAGGGCTGCTGGCTGAGCTAGCTAGCTGGCTTCTTTGCAGAGGGAATACGGCAGGAGCTGATGGTATCGGCTCACGTTAGCTCAGAGACAAAGGAAGAGAGAGGCTGTTCAGGTCTGGCTTCTAACAGGTTTATTGTTAGAAGTTTCGCAACCTGAACAAGCTCTGAAGGGATGGAATGCGATGGGATCCTTCCCCGAGGCTTGTCCTCAGTTTTATAGGGAATTTGAAAACCGTGGTGAAAGGGGAAAACAACCAATGAGTTACAAGCCAGGGGGAGGATACAATTTAACAAGAACCACTGGGGGAAACCGAGAGGCGGGGTTATAATAGAGAACCAATGAACAACTGAGTAACCGAGAATTTTCCCGACCCAGGGGAGGCAGCTTGTACGCAGGTGCCGCCCAGGGAGGGTGCATCTTAGGCTTCTGAGCCGCCCCTCAACCCACCCTCTGAATCTGCCTCTTTGGGAAACTCGATCCAGGGGAGGGGCTGAGATTGATTGGCATCTCACTGCCCCAGCCCCACAGTGGGCTGGGTCATAGCAACACTTCAGGGGTCCATACTGGGGCCGATACTGTTCAACATCTTTGTTGGTGACATGGACAGTGGGACCAACTGCACCCTCAGCA
Source organism: Corvus hawaiiensis (assembly GCF_020740725.1). Lineage (NCBI taxonomy): Eukaryota > Metazoa > Chordata > Aves > Passeriformes > Corvidae > Corvus > Corvus hawaiiensis. The sequence goes on from NC_063213.1 coordinate 25,319,656, forward strand.
AGTTCATTGATAACACCAGACTGTGTGGTGCAATTGGCAAGATGGAGGGAAGAGATAATGGCATCCAGAGGGACCTTGACAGGCTTGAGATGTGGACTGAAGCAAACCTCGTGTAGTTCAACAAAGCAAAGCGCAAGGTCCTACATCCGGGTCACGGCAATCCCAGACACACCAATGGGTTGGGCAGAGAAGTGATTGAGAGCAGCCCTGAGGAGAAAGACTTGGAGTTGACAAGTGATGAAAAACTCGACATGAGCCAGCTGTGTGTGCTCACAGCCCAGAAAGCCAATCAAATCCTGGGCTGCATCACAAGGAGTGTGGCCATCAGGTCAAAGAAGGTGATTCTGCCCCTCTACTCTGCTCACATGAGATCCCACCTGGAGTACTGTGCACAGTTCTGGTGTCCCCAACATAAGAAAGACCTGGAACTGTTGGAGCAAGTCCAGAGGAGGGCCATGAAGTTTGTAAGAGGATTGGAGCACCTTCCCTATGAACACAGGCTGAGAAAGCCAAGGCTGTTCAGCCTGGAGAAGAGAAGGTTGCATGGAGACCTCATGGCAAACTTCCAGTATGTGAAAGTGACCTACAGGGGAGCTGGAGAGGGACTTCTTCATCAGGAACTGCAAAGATAGGACAAGGAGTAGTAAGTACAAATTGAAAAAGGGGAAGTTTAGCTTAGACATTAAGAAGAAATTATATACTGTGAGTGTGGTGAGACACTAAACAGTTTGTCCAGAGAAGTTGTGGATGTCCTTGCCCTGACAGTGTTCAAAGCCAGGCTGAGTAAGGCCTTGAGCAACTTGGTCTAGGGGGAGGTGCCCCTGCCCATGGCAGGGGGGATTAGGACTACATAATCTTTACACTCTAACCACTTAACATTCTATGATTCTAAGATTCTAGAATGTTGTCAGTGTGTTTGCATTTTTCCCACATTCAAAATTGTGCACAATACTTCCAAACTTGTTCTATTGTTAAACAGAAATTTGATGATACAGTATTTCATAACAGCATATATAACTAGCACTTTGTTACAAGCTTTCTGCATGCCCAACACCTCTATCAGTTGCTATTAACTTTTTCTTTCTCCTATGACTTTTTTCCTTTTTGTCTACACCATACACAGATGACAATCAGGGAAAACAACTAAATTCAACTAAAAGAGACCTGCTCATTTACACTAATCTCCTGCTAAGTTTCAATAGGAAATGACATACACAAGGCGAAGCAAACACAGAGTAAATTTTTTTCAGCACTCAAGTCAAACTAGCACAAACTAGACTATTAGCCTGCTCATTGACTTTACAATTCAGAACTTTCTGTGGAGCTCAGAAAGTGATGATAGACCATGAACAGTCCAGGCTGAATATTACATGCATTTAAAAATGAAGTTTCAGGAAGAACTGCTAATGCCAGAATCTTCTTGTTCAGAGTTAAATAACAGTCAAGCCTATGACTCCAGAGCTATGTTCTACTGGAAAGCTGTTTGAGAACTCTTTAAGATCTCAAACTATCCCGGAGATGAGAAAGAAAAGACCAGAGATAAAATTGGTACATATATTATCTAAACCAAAGTGTTTCTTCTAGAATCAGCTCCAATTCTTTTCATAATCATCATCTGTTTAAATACACTTCTGTGCCAGTCAGCAAAGCTACTTACCATTTCAGAATTAATTTGCATTTATACCTTATCAATACTCCGTGGATAATTCTGAAATTTCAGAAAGGAGGAACACGAATAATATTGTGGGTCACCCCCCTCACCCTGCTTTTGTTTTTCATTTTTTTATTAAATGTTAAAAAATCGGGCACAGAGTTTCAACTGCCTTTCCCTTGTAGTTTTTTTAAAGCTTTTTCCAGCTAACCCACTGAAAAGTTTATTTGCCTGACAAAAGGAAACAGGCTTTGGATTTTGCAGTAAAGGAATAAATGCCCCTCCTGCAAGATCTACCTTTACATGTCTACAGAAGACAAAGAATCACTCAAGATTAGAGAAGACACAGGTAGTCACTAACTCATCATAATTTGAAGGACTGATTATTTAATACAGTTGGAACGATGATATGCACTGGAGTTTGGTCAGTTGACTGTTTTAAAGGTATTTCAAATGGGTGTTGAAAAAACCTGTAAAATGTACAAGAATCTAAAATTTAGAACATATAATCCATGTTAATATCACTCAGTTAAGAGATTATCTAATCTTAAACCTCATGTCATAAAACCAGAGGAAGCTGTATATAAAACGTTGAAAAGGCTATTTGTTATTTTACTAGCACTATATCGGGTAATCTTTTTTTTACCTAATCAGGACCCCTAGCATTAGGCCAATCAAGTAAAAACGCACAACTACTTTGTGATCAGAATGATACTTCCAGTACTGTATAAATGATAATAATACACATTGTATTTCTCAAGCAACATAATTCAAATCGGGCAAGAAGGAGGATCCTGTTAGTTAGGAATGGAAATACACTTAAGTGATTTACCTGAGAACAGCTTCAGAATTTAACACACTGTAGAAGTACCAGCAAAGAAGGAAGAAATACCTTCCACTGAATTTCCATTATCTGCAGTTTTCTTTCTGATGGAGACATGTTTGGAATTCTGGACAACGTAAGTAAGTTTGACTGTTCAAAATCAATAATGTCAAGCTGACACTATAGAACAAAAAAAATGTTACCTTAATGGATGAAAAAGAAGGTTAGGGAGCAGGAGAGAAAGCTAGCAGACACCTTGCACATAGAGATCTAAATACATGGTTTTGCAAAATCCTGAATTTAAAGGAAAGAAAAATCAAATATCTAGCAGCAAATGTACTTCATGTGATAATCAATCACCTAATGTAAAATTCTTGAAATAAATGCTCTTACTATGGATTAAGTCAGCTCTTCAATTAGGAGTAAATTCACGGCCACTCAGAAAGCTTCTTTTAATTGTGTTCTTTGTGGCAACTCCTCCTCTCCTGACACTTATCATCAACCCACCTTATACAATCAGTCCCCCAATGGTGAACCTGAGAAATCAATCTGCTAATGTATAATTTGTAAAGCTCCACAGACTAACAAATGGATAATTGATTCTTTCACAAATGCTGCATCCCAATGGATACGAAGTGGATGAACATGAAACATAAGACTGGATTTCACTCCAATTCTGTGAGAAATGCAGTATTTACAAGCTAGGAATCTAAACGTTTTAATAGTTGTCTGTGACTTCATGCCTTTTAGCCATGGTTACGAGGCAAGCCACATGCACATGAGGAGTGTGAAAAGCAAAGCAGTGTTCAATCATACTTACAGCAAAGCTCATTTTACTTCAAGAGGTTCCCATCACTCTAAAACCCCCTTAATCAGTGCTTTCATCCACTCTTTTTCAAGAATTTTCAGAAACTTTTCCTAAATGAATTTAAGCATTATTATTTATCTGTGTGTGAGGAGCCAATTTAGTTTTGATTTGTCTCAACACTGATTGTCAGAAGCACATGGGGGAGGGGTTGCACATGTGCCACGTGCAGGAGGCAGCTAGAAGAAGCCTTGTCTCTGAGAGGACTTCACCAAGCAACACCTCACATGGGCCAGGCAGTCAGCAGCAGACACTGAACTCCCCAGAGGGCCTTCTCCAATCGGATGGCGAAAGGTCTCTACCAATGGATGCAGTGGGACATTGGACTGCGCCAATGGTCTCCTGCCAGCAGCCAGACTCTGGGAGGAGCCAGAAGGCATAAAAGGTAACTCCACTACATGCTCTGGGGGGATTTGGAGATGGTGGTTTTTGCTTTTGGGGGCTTTTTGCGGCTTTTTGGAGACTTGTCTTTTGGCCGGGACTTGTTTTTTTGCTTTGGCTTCAGCCTGCTGAGGGACTTGCCACTGTTCCCTGGGACTTGCTGCTGCTTGTCGCTGTGCCTGCCTTTTGGCTGTCCTGCCCTCGCTGGCTCTTGCTCGACCTCGCGCCTGTCCTGCCTCCCTGTGTCCCTGACCGCCGCCCTGCCGCTTCCCCCCCGCGTCCTTGCCTGGGCTGCCTGCATCCAACCCTGCCGCGCTGATCCAGCCCACCCCGCCGCCTGACCGTGACCCTGTCCAGGGTCCCGGACCTCCGATCCGAGAGCCTACTCACAGCGTGTCCGGGCGCCCGTCGCAACTCCTTTTTCTTTTTGTTTTTTCGTTACCAATAAACGGTTCTCAGATACAACATTTGCCTCGTTCGGCTTAATTTCGTTCCTGACCACCCATTTCTAAAACAACTCCTCGCAGTTTCCCTCAGTGGAATGCAACACTGTGCATACACACACACATCCATACTCACAGCAGACAAACATCTAAACATCTTTTCTGCTACATGAGTATCAATCTGGATCTGCATAATGATTAAGTAGCTGTTCCCCATACTAAGGCAGATTGTATGTACACAGTTGAATTGTAATTAAAAAACTGTCTCCTACAAGTGCCTCTTTTTCATTTATTCATGTTTCATCTGCATGCCATTCACATAAACAAGCATGTAAAGCTCCAATGATTAATCAACCCACGGTTTTATATGTTAGTCTACTGGAGTATGGACCACCATTTTTATATTTGTATTATTTCCACCATGGTGGAGGTATCCAAGTGTAAAGTACTGATTTTCAAACAGAAACCACCTCAGTTACTGCCATAATTAAGCTAAGATCCTCACAAAATACAAGCCTTGCTCTAGGTAGGATGAGGAACTTGCTTTGAAAAGCTCCCCAAATCCTCAGCAATAGCTAAGCACAAGTGTATTACATGTTGTGTGTCCCATCTGTTTTGACTTCAAAACACTCATACCCGAAGATCTCTTGTATTGAGGAATTATCTTTAAAAAGAAACTGAACCCATGCATTTTTCTTGCACCAATTACTGTAGTGTCACACTGACTTACATGTATTTTGCATATTTGTAGAATTTTATTGATACAGCAGAAGCAAAAGCAACTCAAAACACGAATTCTGATGCTGTATCATATTTACCTATAAAAAGACAGAAGTATACACATACCTATGTGTTTACTCATAGCTGAGAAACAAAGCACAATTACACAAAGGTTTAAATTGAAAAGGCAGCTGTAGAAGTTACAGAAAAAGATGTTCATCACTGCCTGCAATGAAGTAGTATACGCTGAATTCACAACACTTAGAAGTTTCATTTGCTGAAAGTTTACTAATATCCACGCCAAAGAGGTTTAGTTGAACAATACTAGTAATTCTGGTAAGTGAGAATTCTTGCTCCATTGCATTTCCTATAACACTCTCGAATCTGTCATTCTCCAAATGAAAAATGGGAGATTATGTTGGTTAGAAGAAAAGGGTGGGGGGAGGACTCGGGAGAGTGACAAGGTCTGGGACACAGAACAATAACAACATTAACTTTTATTTTGTCTGCAGGAAGGCAGACCTTGCCTACAAAAAACAAAGATCTCAAAAGCTTGTCAAAAACTAAGGGAATATGAGGACAAGAAATCTCTCATAGTCTAAGACAGTGAGAAAGAACAAAAAGCCTACAGTGATTTCAGTATTTTCCACATCAGTGAATCCCTTAACCTTGTTTGTCAACTGCAGGGACTAAGATGAAAAAAAATATCCAAGGAAAAAAAAATATTAACAAGGGATTTCCCTAAATCTCTAGTAGTTACTAGATAATCAGAATGCTTGTTTAGGAATGATGGAACTATTACCAAAACCAAATCTATATTTGAAAACCTAGACTGCTTCCTAGCAGAATTGAACTGTTAGCTAATTCCTGGTGGATCCAAAGAAGAATCTCTCTTTGAAAATGCCTGTAGGGTTTTCCTCCTTCAGTCCTATAAAACTTACATTCATATTTTATTTTCTATTCTCTGCATTCTACGCCTTTGTTTTTCACAGGCATCATTATATAACAAAGAAATATAAGTTTTCTTATTTAGTATTTTTCCTCTTCAGTAAAAAAATAAGACAAAATAGGGAGAAGAAAGGGGGTTTTATTTACTTTGGGTTTAGGCCAGAACATGTTTTTCTGGCCTTTTGCTTGCAGGCTGCACCTTAAGGAAGTAACAGGATTGCCTTGTTCCTTTTCTTCATGTTTTCATTGTAAGGTGTTCCTCAAGTTCCTAAGCCTTCCCCTACTTCTTTGTTGGTATCTGTGTATTAAAGCCATCTGAGAATATGAAGCAATATTCCCCATCACACACCCATGGGGAAGGCTGAAGTACATAGGGGAAGGGCTGAGGAAGGTCTGCTGGTGATAAATATACCTTCCTTGGAAAACCCAACACCCCTTGGGGAGAAAAACTATTCCAGGCAATGTGGAGGTTCACCTCACCCATTTCTCTAACTGCTTTCTTTTCAGAATAGTTTGCCAAACACAATGAACTTGTGAGAATTCATCTTTAAATACAAACATTCAAGAGAGGCTACTGAATTATTAAAATGGGATTTAAAGAACAATCCCCAAAGCACATCTAAAACTCTGAGGATGTAACTTAAGGGGCACTTTCACTGCTTGTTTCTAACAGAATACCACCACCACTGTCATTAATGTATTTAATAGAATTTTGTAGAATTCCATCCTTGAAGTGGAAAGTATGAAATTTTACTCCATTTCTTGATAAGCCACCTTTCCACATAAGCCATAGAGACATTAATAATGAAAAAGGCCAAGCAGGTCATACAGTGTAAGTTCTTGTCAGGAGAGGTTTTCTTTTTAGAGATTATTTTATTGGTGCTTCCATCAAACAACTTTTAAAGAAGCAAAGGGGCTGTTAACTATTCTGCTCAGGGCTCATGCACTGTTGTGCCAATATAATTTCCAGAAAGGTTTTCTAAACAGCCATGATGCTCATCCCACTCTCTGACCTAACAAAAGATAGAGGACATCACCACATGGAGCCTAGAAACCCTGTTTCTCCACACATTCCACATATGGCCATTATTTTCTTCATAGTTCTCTTTTTTCTATAAACGAAAAACTGCAGTAAGTACTTTCCCCAGTTATTTTAGCTTGTCAACCACTCCACTACAGACAATGATCCAAACTCAGTGGCTACTGAAATCAGTGAAAAGATCTCCACTGATGGAATCGGACAGATGCAGAAGTATTATAAGGGAATGAACTCCCTTTCCTGGCTGAGAACAACATAAGTAATCATATTCCTGGCATAGTTAAATATTACACTGGGTGATCAATGTTCAAGTTCAGCCAACACCTACACCTAGAGTGTCATTTTCCCTTGTAAACTTTGAGTTATCAACACTGATACAGACTGGCATAAGTCAAAGCTATATGCAATAATAAACACATTTTCTGATTACTGAAAGCACTGTATTCTCTTTGGACACCAACTCTGGAACCTTCTTTATTTGCAATTATAAACATCTGGGAAAGTCTCACAAGTCCACCAGAGATACTCAGCAACAGTCAGTGGTGGGTATCTGATTCTTGACAGGATCCTAAAAACATATGCAAACCAAAAAGATGGAGATAGAGAGTACTCACACAAGTAGAAACTGTGTATTATGAAGTGCACGGTAACTTACTGTAAGCAGTATACTGTATGCCATACCCTCATTGTGACAGTAAGATAGGGAAAGCTAAATATGAAGATGAATTGATCCTGTGCAAGTTCCTCAATGCATTTACATACAAAGAGGCTCTATTTCAGTACCAGTGAAGTGTAGACTCGATTGCATATAATAAACTTTATTTAAAGTGGATCAAAAAAGCAAACAGATTCATTCACTCCATCTTTACACTGCTCACATTTCAAAGCTCCTTTTCATAAAACTGCCAAGACCTGCCACAACTAGACTTCATTTAGCAGCCAGTTTAGGATTACAGTGGTGAACCTTCCACCTCTGTGTCAGAGGACACTGAGTGAAACTAACTTCTTCAGCAGCACCTCAGTGGAGATGGCCAGCTTGACAGTAGATAGTTTTCTCAGCAGCCACTCTGAGGGTATTAACACCAGATACTGGTCAAATTTGGACTGTACATGTTTAGTATTCCATCATGAGTGTAATAAACAAAGTGCTGTACACATTGACACGTCTTTTAAAACAAATAAGTCTCATCCTTCAGACAGGAATATTTGTTAGAATTTTTAAATTGATCAATAATATCCTCCCCCATGGGAAAAACTACTTGGTTTTGCCTTCATGTTTTGTTCATCATATATGCCCTGTTATGTCATTATGTATTTTTAATAGTACTGTATTTTTATTGTTAATGGAAACAAAGGTCTGTAGCTCTATCATTAATGTCAACTAGTATAAAAAACATTGTCCTCCAGAACTCAGTCTTTCTAACTAGGAAAACATTTTCTGATGTAAATAATATTTTATTAATGCCTGAACTCTTAATAATTCTGACAGGCAAACTACTATTATTCTATATATGCACATAAGTGCCTGCGTTCCCTGTGGACAAAAATGCCATCCAGGTATATAATACCCCGTTTGAAAGAAAAACAGCCCTAGAAATCAGCAATACAGTAGCTTCTTACAAATCAAACCTCTCCAAATCCTCCCTATGCTTTTAAGTGTTACTAGGTTTTAGAAAACGCACATCTGAGTTAGCAATCTTCTATGAAAATACTTACTCAGTGCTACCTGAAACTAGCTGTTTCATTGGTGCCAATAAAACTCTAGAGCAATTTGGCACAGTGGTCCACTTTCTAAATAATCATGAGATATGATACACATTCAAACAGGAAATGTTACTAGACCAGGATGGTGAAAGAGTTAGAACAAAAAAAAAATTGTTTTGATGATTTTGATGTATCTCAGTAGTATTACAAATAATTTTGTTCAAAACTGTTTGAAAGTGACACATGTAAATTCACTTAGCAGGATTACAGTAAGGTCCTCTATTTGATCCTCCACAAAAATAAGAGGCAACAAGATCTGGTGAATAAAGAAAAAAAATTAAACTTTGCCCTTTCATTGATCAACAATGCTGTATTAAATACTCAAGTAATAATGTCCTTAATGTCCTTCATGTTTAGCATTCTCGCCTTTTGAAATATCTTCCCCCTAGAATATTCAATGCTTCAATTCTTTTTGAAAAAACATGCAGAATATGATAGCACCCTACCAAGTAAAGAGAAAGTGAACTATTTTCTGTGTCTAGATGCTTGTGATGGAACAGTATTCAATCACAGTCCTTTACCTCATTAAATGGTAATGTAACAGATTTCTACTGAAATCAGTGACATTAAAGAGGGCTGCTAAGGTACCTTAAATGTAATACATTTAGAGTTGATCATGAAATGCAACTGACAAACAATACGATACCCACTCTGAAGAAAAGTGATTGATGATGCAGAACAAAAAAGGAGACTTCTTCCTATGCTTCTGTCTCGGTTTTGGAGACAAAACTTCAGGAGGAAACGCTCCGGAATGAGTGTCTCCTCCGAAGGGAAAGGACCTCCCCTTTCCTCCTCCAATGAGGCAAATTGATAACAGCAGGTGAGCGTGGAAAAATGAACTGTTTATTAACACAGAACAAAACAGAGTAGAACAGGAAAAAAACCTCAAAATACAACAAATGCCTGGAGAAGGAACAAACACACGGGCTGGCAACTGGGCTCCCCCAATCTCTGGGAAGGGAAGGGGAAGGAGAGGTCCACGCAGCAGCCCAGAGTAGGGCAGATGAAAAGAAAAACCCTGTTGACTCTCGGGTGCCGGTCCTCCTCCCCACAGGAGGCAAAATGGTTTGGTGTTCCTCAGGGCCCGGGCCAGCTGGGGCCACCCCGCAGGCTCCCCAGACTAGAGATAAGGGAAGGAAGGCAGTGAGGCAAGGGGGAGGGAAGGGAAAAGTTACCCAACACAACCTTTTTCCAGCTAGCGGCAACAAAAAAAGAAACCCAAAGAGCAGCACAGCGCTCCCGGCGCACTCCCTCCCGAGCCCTGCCAAGCCCCACAACCCCCGAGCCGTTGGGCTGAGCCATTGAACCGACCCGCACCCCGCGGCCCACGGCCCCAGCCCCCGGGTCCATCTTAAAGGCACGGCATCTTTAAGCAGATAGTTAAGGAATAAAAAACCCCAAAAACCTTGTAACATCACCCCAGGACAGCTTCTATGTTAAAAAAAAAAGGAGGAAAACAATATGCATTTGAAGGGTAATAAAGTTGTAGAAGGACCAGTTGGTCTAAAGATGAGGCTGTAATCCTTCCAAAAAAAGGTACATGGGCAACATAGTTGCTAGTCAATAGTTCAAAAGAGATGGCAGAAACAATTGCTATCCCAGAAACAGCTGATAAAGTACTTAAGCTTCATACTTTAATTGAAACAAATTAGATCTACAGCATACATGGTACTGTTTGCTGCAGTACAAGCACACATTAGACTTGTATGAGCTAACAACATTCAAGAAATAAATGACTGGACCATACAAGAACTCATACTTCCAGCTGCACTTCTGACATTATTCTGCACCAAGCAACAGTTACTGAAACTACAAGCTTGAAAGAATAATTGAATGAAATGGTCACACTTGCCTCAGTTTTGATCTATAAAAATTAAACATAAGTGATTCTAAAATTGTTTTGAACTCCCACATTTCATCCAAGCAACACTTCTAGTAATAACAAATGCCTTCCATATCCCTTTGATCTTTTTGGTTAACTAAAAATTTAAACAATACTCCTTTCAAAGGAAAGTCAGATACAATGGTACAAAGATGATGTGCAAAATATGTACAAAAGTTTGGGTTTTTCTTGTTTCAGTTTTGTCAGACAAGAAATGTTTCTATATCTATGGAATAATGGTCATGGCACCACAATTTCTGCCAGTCTAGGCAAGCTACCACAGGTACACCATGATTCCTGCCAAAGATGGTTCCTAATCTTCAACAGTTCCATAGTTCCCACTGGAAACACTCCAGGTCACAAGCAACCTAATAAGCACAGTACCACAATAAACATATAAAACATACTTTCCAAGCCTTTATATCAAAAAGCCAGACTCAAAAGGCCATCTGAGTTATTCCCACAACTACTGTAAAATCCTTTGGATTTCCAAATCATCTGCAATTAAAATGGAAAGACAGACAGAAGCAGAAATGATATTAAATTGGACGTAGACACTGAAGTCTTAAAACAAAAATCCCCAAAAATGACACTTTTATCCATTTTTTTTCATTTGAAAGAGCTAGGGGCTAGCATAAAGCATTTAAGACATAAGAATGCAACATCCATTTGGGTGGGAGGTCCCAGGGTGGAGAAGGAAACCTGTCCCTTGCATAGACGCTTGCTTCTATCAAAACCTTCATTTTTATTTTAGTTTTTGGAACTATCACTTAAAGTAGCATGCTTGGTTTTGTAAAAAACACAAGATTTCAGCTTCAAATTTAACAGGCACAGTGACACCGTGCAAATACTAACACAGAGCTACCACATATTTAAATTCTGTTGCTTCACTTCACTTCCTAAGTTTTCTTACATAGTCTGATACTGACAACCTAAAATGACGTAGTTAAAAGTAATAAACAGGGAATTTTAAATAGCCTGTCAAAGTAAGTGACATTTATATCATCTTAGTCTCAAATTCTCATGCAAAGTTCCACCCAAAGCAATTTCATCATGAAAAGCTGAAAGTTACCTTCCCCATTGAAAGGTGTTGCATAATCTCCCACAGCAGTTAGTAAGTTTTGCATTATCACTAGCAACAGCACTCAGTGCTTAAGAACAGGTGTTTCTTTGTTAGAAATGGTTTTGTCTATTTGACAATTAAACTCTTGCCAAGAAATGTCAAGTCAACTGAAATCTCTGACATTTTCTTTGCAACCTGCTGAGTTATCAGCAAAACTAACAGGCCACAGACTGACCTTCAAGCAAGGTCTTGCTCCGGAGCTTGGCAAGTGCTGTAACTTCAGTATACCCAAGGGCAATAATACCACCACAGAAGGAACTCCCTTTCAAGTTTTCAAGGTAGCAGAGATGACCTAGTGATTTTGGATTACTATCATTCCAACTAAAAAACCCACAATTAGTTAGTGCTACACAGTGTGAGACAATCACAAAAAAATCCCACGACGCAAGGAAAGAAATACATTGTAAAAAGAGATGCTGTGAGGAGGTTTCTTTCTGAAAGTCTAGCAGTCTCGAATAGCTCACAAATGTTGCATGCTAAAAGGACTTCAATTTCTTTGTACTAAGACAAGCCTTAAAACACTATTTACATCATTTTCTAGACTCATGTATCACCTCTGAAACACCTTCAAAGCATTAAACTTTTAAATCCCCATTACTTACAAAATAGGCAGTCTTTCCCCTTCTAACAGACTGGCACCATCCAAGACTTCTTACCACTTTTCCTTTAAGTTTGATGTTTACTAGGAGACCAGAATGGGGACAGGTTTTCTTGCCCTTTGAAAGCTTTTTGATTTGTTATGTAACTAAACATGTTTGTACAGCTTTCTTCGTGTCTACAAATCCTTAATCCACAGGATGTCAGTTCAGGCAATAATTATATTAATAAATTGTAGACAGTCTAAGAAGGAAAGAAAGATGGAGAGACATTTGGAATTAACGTGCTGTGAATCAGTCCTGCATCATCCTTTGTCAGTGGAATTAGCAGGCTTTTCTTCCCTCTTCTTGTTGCATTTTAGTAATAATTTTCAGTGCATTTGACACATTTCATCTCACTCAATGCACTGAACCCTAATACAAGGGAACACCAGTTTGTCAAACATATGTTATTGAGGATGCATACCAGTTAATCTTAGGCAGCTGACATTGTCAAAGACAAGCCACACTAGCAAGAGCTACAGAAATGCTAGGCAAAGAGGAGAGAGGGATCACAAGAGCACAAGCATGACTGCTGAGATACCAAGCAACACAAAAGGCCAAAGCTTCCCACCTCCTGTCCCAGTTCTCCCCAAACCAGAAAATCTCTCACAACAGTTTCAAAGTATGCAACAGTTTCAAAGCACACATCTCCACTGCTGCTGACAAGAGGAGCTGCAAACCTGAAAAAGACTAGTCGTCCACTTGGCATAGGATTCAGCATCAGATACTTGAAGAGCTGGATGAGAGCAAGACTTTATTCTGAAAATAATTTAGTTTTTTACAGGAGTTTCACAGAAGCGTCTGTGAATATTTATGGGTCAAAGTAGAGCAGACACTACAGTATTTGTAATCCAGGATAACCACATTGATTTGCTGCTATGGACATTATGAAGTGCAGTCCTAAAAGGTTTTTTAAACAATAAACAAAAAAGTGTGTTACAACAGCAGAACTTCTAGGGATGCCAAGCTTTATATTTTAGTGTTTCTTACAGCTGTTTTTAGCTCAAATTAAAATGATAAATGCATTCAGCCTTCAACAGGAATGCTGTCATTCAAAACTTGGCCATTCTGGAAATAATGCTGGTGAATTTTCACATACTGAAATTTGGGTGAATTTTCTCCCTCATTTTGCTGCAAATCCTCCAATATCTTTTTTATACAATTTGGCTCAAATGCAGATGTGAGTCAATATAGAAAATAAAGAATTTATTATAAAAGCAAAACTCTTATTTCTTCAATTTCCAAGCCCATTTATATTTTTGAACATGGCTTCCTGAAATTAGGAAAGAAAGACAGAAATCAAGAGGACTATGAGTGCAGTAATGGAATTTTTGAAGTGTATTTAATATGAACTTACCATTAAAATGAATTTAAAAAATGGTTAAAAAAAACCCGCTCTTGCTTCATTCTGGTTTATTTTACAGACTAACAATATTTCAGATCTATTAGCTTTTAAAGTTCCCCATGTATGGTTTGGTTTTGATAATTACACATTTAACAGATGTATAGAAGACTAATTAATTTTTTCATTTCCCAACTTTTCTTTAAAAAATACCCAAAACCAAAACAATCCCCTGAAAAGTAGAGATAAAGACTCAAATGAAAAACAGTTCCTTGAATTACGTAACTGATTTCATTTGTACAAAGGGTATCATATTGCTATTCTTACCATTAATTTCTGCAATGTCACAAGACACAAAACATCTGCTGAAAAGATCCTTTAAAAAAAAATACATAAAAGACACTCCCCAGGCACACTGTTTACTGCAAACAATTAAAATATTTTAGTGGTAATACTGCTATTTTACTCAGAAAAAATTCTATACAAAGCTAATTTCCAATATTCAGTAACAACAGATACTTCCCCTATTAACAACTTCAAGATAGAACTGTATATGCCATTCCTCCAATGAAGAAGGTTCTGAGAAGGAATTTGTTCTTTTTGGATTAGAGAAAAAGAACCAGAAAAAATACCACTCGTGAAAACAGTCTGTGCCAGCACATTTACACGAAATGCTTTGTCCCTGTATGACTTCAGGAAGTAATTGCCTTTCTTGTCAAGAAAGGGCTAGGTTTTATTTGGGATTTACAACATGACAATACTTTAATGCAAATTTCCCAGGAAAGACAATAAAGAGGCACTGGTAGGAGAGAACTGAAGGAAGATCTCACCGAATGTTTGGATAGTGATGCCTCTAGTCTGAAATCCAACATCTTGAGAAGTTCAGGTTAGAAGGAAAATATTTTGACATACAGCCCCCATTTCAGAATAAACTGTCTATGGGTTCAGCAGCTGACAATATTAATTTAGAAAACTTATCAGTTTAAGCAGCCATATACATCATGGAGCTGCTTTCTTCTCACATAGGCAGCCTGTTCTGTTCTACAACAGTTAGTCATTCCTTGAAAAACTTTTCTTTTAAAGACAAGTGGTGCTAGACAAAAATCATTCTTCTTCAAACTAGAAAAAAAGAGGAACAAAAAGAAAAAAGAAGCACCATTTCCACCTAAGCCATGATATAATCTGTTGCACTGGAGACATGTACATTACAAAAAGAGACATAAACATTAAGAATAGAATCCAAGAAACATTTCTTTTTCCTATTCTCCAGCTCAAAAAGCAGGTTGTACTCAAACAATAGTTTCGAAAAACATCATTGCCATCTTTATAAGGAGACACAGCACAAAAATCATCCTGAAGCATGCTAAGTTTGGAAAAGTAAACATCTTTGAGCAGAAAATAATTATATAGTCCAACACTAAATTCATCATAAGAAACTACCTCCCAGCAGGCACTGGTAGGACTTTTTAGTAAAGAAAAGCAAAGGAAATAACAGCAGATTTGGGAGGGTGGGTATAAAGAGAATTCAGGGATTTTGTTTTATAGAGTTTAGCATATAGCAGGTCCTATTGTTCTTTGCTCTACACCTAGGCAGTCCCCTAAGTCTTTACAGAGGAGGATTTCATCTCTTGGAACCAGTGTGAGAGAACAAGGCATTGGTGGTGGACAGAAGAAGATTGTTCTACAAATAAAATTTTCCAAGCCCCTTACACTGAATGGAACAAATACAAGTTTACGACAGTTAATGCCAGACTCAGTACAAAATCTCCACTTCACTGGAGTGAGTCTCTGACTCTCTTTTCTACTGCAGCAATGGAAGAGAATAATTCAGGTACACTTTAATCTGACCTGCCCCAAACAGAGCAGCATGCATGTAAAGTAATCAGAACTGCAAGGGAGACACCAAAAGCTTTTCCTCTTTTGAAATGCAGTCAGCATTCTCATCTGCAGGGCTGATGCACGTACAAAATTAAAAGAAATAGAAGTACATAATTAGCTTGACTTTAATCAATCCCTAGTAAAGTCATTGTCAGTCTGACTAAAATTAAATCTAAAAATTTCTTCAAAAGCTGTGCCTAGAAGTTTATACTCCCCTACTCCCTCGCACAATGCGTAACTACGTTTTTAAAAAATATAAACAAAGCTTTCCATCCCTTCCATGCAGCTGTGTCAGCTTTAGAACATATATTCTCTTTGCAAACATGTCCACATCCTGTGATGGTTTCTATAGCTAGTGCTTACACTGCTATGAAAAACCAATGCTTGGCTACAAGAATTTTTGACAACCTGAGGAGAAAAAAAATTGCTAATTCTCTTCCTGCCACTCCCCAAGAAAGACAGGAAATTTGAAACGAATGAACTCATATCCACAATAAAAAGGAACATTTAATACTCTAGAACAGAGCTTTAAATTTAGCATTTTATTCCTCTGATACCATGAAGCGCAATAAGGAAAAAGGCTTCTTCTTTTCCTTCAATCAATACAATCCCTTAATAATTCAAACTTCAAAACATTTACATAAAATATTAGCATTATATATTTGTAATTGATAAACTGAGCCAGCAAGGTAATCAATCAATTTTCAATTACTTGTGGCAACTAGATACGATGATAGTGCACAAACTAATAACTGACAACAGTCACCTAATGAACAGGCTCATGCCTTATGGAAGTAACGAGCTTCTGGGTTCCATTTTTAATAGCCACTTGAAATCATAAATATGTATTTCCTCTTCTGCTTCATGAAAACGTTTATTACAGATAAATTGAGAAGTGCTCACCACAAAACCATCCAGCATAACTTCTTTTTGTAAGGACCATACACTGCTTTTTATGTTATGGAATGCATTAGTGTAATTGCAGTGTTAACTGACTTACTGGTACATCGCAGCATTTTTACATCACTGTAAATGGGTTCTGAATAATGTCATACTTACAACATCAAACTTCTGTGTAATGTTCCCCTGGACATCAAGTAAATAAACTTTGCCATAATGTGTTCCCAGTGCCAAAAACTGTGAAAGAAAGAGATTGATTACATAAACACAAAGACACCACAAGAAATAGTACAGCAATACTAAATGAACTCCAGGATTAGTAACACTGGGGAAAAGAAAAAAGCCCACCATTTTCTATAGAGAAAGGCTATTTTAACTGTACCCAAAGCATAAAACAGGGCTTCAAGCCCATATTACTGTGATAGTGTGAGTTAGCTGTCAGAATGAGTCATGAGGACCCTCATCCACTGACAACTAATGGTGCGTCTGCAGTCTGTACACACCAGCTGATGGACTGTGGCAGCAAATTAAAAATGCAGCGTGAGAGCAAGAACCAACAGAGATCTGAAGTAGTTCCTAGATCCTTTCTGCAGCTTTGTTTCAATCCTAATGTTTCCTCTGAGTTTTATTTTTAATTCTCCTTCATTATTAAAATAAAAACAAAGTGTTCAAACATAGCAAAAGGCCAGCTGTAAGCCACTGGTAAAATACAGCTGAATTAAGGAAAGTCTCAGACAGTGCATTTAAGCACACACCTGGGTTTGCTTTCCTTCACGTAGTAACATTCCTAAATAGAATACTCCCAAGACAAATACACTTACTTGGAAATCTCAGGAGTTTCTTTCTAAAATATAGTAGCAAAATAAAGAAATCTCCACATAAATCCATACTATCACAGACTTATTTTGATACAAACAAGAAGGAAATTGATTCTGAGAGATCTGCTGCTAATCAAACCATGTGAACTACACCTAAACAGAAAAGGCAGAATTTCAGTACTACTTGATTTATGACAAGAGATTTCTTTTATTTGCCCCCTCCCCCACCCCCCCACTTTCAGCATCACTGAAATAGTCTAGGCTACTCAATTCTCTGTATTTCACTGCATGTGAGCATGCTTCATTGCAACCTATAATGAAATGCTCAAATTTACAGGCACTGCTAAGCGTGTCAGTCAGGCAGCACAATCTTTAAAAAATAACCTTACAGAAAGTCAAGGTTTAAAAGGATTTATCAAAATGGAATTGCTTAAAATGAAATTTCAGTTCAGGCACTTAAAATATGAAGCTACATTAAAAGGAGTCAAGAAAGGGAAAGAAGGGGCTCATTAGAAATTCATTCCCTGCAATGCCTTTCACTCCTGCAAGGTTGCCTTTTTTCAGGAAGAAAAAAGTCCCCTGGGTAAAAAAATCAATACTGGTTAATAAAACATCAGGTGTGCAGACATAACTAGGTATGACTATTCCACTGCACAGGCCTGCTTGAATGCACCAGGTGCCATGACGATTAGTCATCCAGTGCAGACAGCAAGCCTGGTGAAAATATGATGCTTTAGCAGCAAAAAAGAAAAAAAAAAAATTCGGGGGGGGAATTAGTCTGAATGCAGAAGCCAGATCTCAGGATTCCCAGCAAAGTTAAACTGCTTTAGTCAGAGTCATATTTTACATATTAGTGTATAATTTTTCTAAAGATAGCATTTAGCAGGGCTTTTCCTGTTCATTTAGGGGGAAAAATCCCCAAAGCCCAACTAGAATGAAACAGAAACACCCTTGCTAAACCTATAACCCAGCTTCATTTTTAAGCTCTCTGTTGTAGGAGACCTATTCCTAAAAGACTGCAGTACCTGGCTTCTAACAATATTGATCTTTCTCATAAATAGTGTATCTAGTTTGCTGGAAAACTGAAAGTGCTGGGATACTTCAACAATTTTCCTGTATTGTCACTCTTTGTGACACTATAGTAAAAGCTGTATCTGTGCACATCCTTATAGAAAAATCGTGTTAAATTCTTGGCTTTCAAAATTTACCTGAGACTCAGGACTAAAAGGTAACAGAAACAGGCCATAGACAAGGAGGAAATGCTTGCCAATTTTCCAAATATCTGTGTAATTCTAAGTTGTCAAAAACATTTTAAAAAGACTTATTGTTTTCATTCACACAGTTAAAATACAAGCTTCATCTTAAAAGCCTCTTGAGCCATAGCAACAGTTCTCTGAGGAAAAGAAACACAGCACAAGTCAATCTAAAAATATAGACAAATAATAAAGATAGATCCCTCAACAATAACTGTTAAGGAGATATTACTGGCTAAAAATTATACATTCAGAAAATAGCTACTATGTTTTACATACTAATAGTTGACAAATCATTAACTCATACTTTCAGGTGCTCTTCAGCATGACTCAGTATTTTAAAATGATTTTCAATACTTATAAAAGAGAAGAAAACTCATAAAATACAAAAGCAATTCTTTAAATCACTAAAGAAACATATGAAGTTTATTCCTTTTAAGAAAAAAACAATAATTTTTCTTAAAATTTCTTTAGTTTGCAATATCTATTACTCTATCCCTATCATTTTCTGGTACTTCAAAAACCTTAGCATGTGCATTTCCTCTCCTTGTTTTTAGCATACTGAATCAGGGAAGGGGAACAGGGAAGTCTTAGTACACCACCACCCAAAAGAAAAACCTAAGCAAACAAAAAAACCCTGTAATTTCTTTCTTCTACACTGTATTAACATATATATAACATATATATAACACAGCGGAATATATGCTAAGCTCCTGGCATGATAAAGTTGGTCTTCACTGATACAGGCTGCGCACATAAGCACAGTATATACCATCTTTCTTTCTGAATAAAGAAAAGTTAGGACTGTATTCTGATTGCAGTTCATAATATTGTTCATAATTAAAATGGAGTGAACATTTTTCTAGTAGCTTTCTAGTACATCTTATCTAACAAATCATTGCATCTTGAATTCTCACCTCATTTCCTCATTGAGAAAATGTGTTTCTCACTGAAAAAATGTTTGATACAAACAAGAAGGGAATTGATTCTGAGAGATCTGCTGTTAATTGAACCATGTGAACTACTCATTTTATCACTGAGAAAATGTGGATTGTTCAATACAGGTTAATGGTGAATTTTGTTTATGTTACTGTTGTCTTGCACTGCAACTCTAGATTTGGCATCACTTCTACACAGAAATACGCTGATGCATTATAAGCACAGATAAATATATAAAACCAAGCAGAAGTGCTATCTCAGCCACAAAGTCACATAATACCTTTTCATGCACTGTCATGCAGCTGGCTGCATCCTTCTGGAGAATTTCTGTCATTCCATTAGAAAGCCGTTCATACTTGAGCTTAGGCTCTTCTTCACTCTCATCTTCCTAAATTTTCAGGAGTGTAAGAAAAAGGGAGCAAGAGAGGAAAAACAACAAAAATATTTAGAAGTTTATTTAAGATAAAAATAAGTTAAAAGATATCCCAAAACTATCACACAGCAACAGGTGAAGATGGATCACTGCGATCTCTTCACAACGGCCATTACAATCAAAAGCCAAACTTTCACAGTTTAATCATCTGAAGGGGTTTGGGCTGTGCTTTTTTGTTACTGGTTTTTCTTTTTACTCCAAAGTTCTGGGTGCAAAGACTGTAGAGCAGCATGTCAATTCAGCTGTAAGAGGCACTTATTTGATATCTAAAAAGCAGGAAAAAATGTCCATGTGTACTTTGTTACATAAAGTTAGTTATTTCCAATTTAGAAGTAAAATACAAAAAGGATGGATATGATAATGAATGATGATAAAATAAAGTGTGCCACTGTAGCCACAATGAACTGAAAGCTGAAGCATGCATGTTGCAAGAAACTTCATGACCTTTACAAGATGCTGCACCTCTGTAGGAAGGATAGAGGCAAAATGCTGTGAACAGAAATAAGAAGAATCCACTAGGAATAAGTTAATTGTCTAAAACCCACCAATGGGCTTATGGTTAAAAAAAAAAAATAGTATAAATATGTTTTCTGGGAGAAGGATCTGGACACTGTATATTCCTATGAATCACCTTTACCATTCGCATGTTAGGATTTTTTCTGGTAAATACTGAAGCTTTCCTCTCTTTCTTTTCAAGTATGTTAGGTATTATCACCCAATCACTACTTAAATGCAAGGAAAGATCATGGGGCAAAGAGTGAAGAAAAAGGAAACCAAGCTAAAAAAAACCCCAAGCAGCAAATTTATTGATCAAAGAAGACCCAACACGTTTATCTCTTAGGAAAAGAAAATCCAAGTTGCAAAATAGCTCTTTGGTCATAGGCATCTATCTGTAACAGATGGTCTATGGAAGTACAATGCCAGAAAGATTCCACAGGCTTCAGTAAGACTCAGTTAATCTTATATATGCACAGACATACACAAACCCTTATATATCCCTTGGTCCTCACTGGGAAACAGTATACCTGCAATAATATTCTCCTACAATCGCTATTGACTGTAATGAATATATCAACACTGTGTATGTTTCCCACATAAAACACATCTTTCATTCCGAAGCAACCAGAATATACCAGTGCAGTGCTCTACTTAAAGGAGTGCCTTGACTTCCCACCAACCACTGCCTTCCAATTTCTAAAAATGCAGTGTCAGCCTATGGCAGAACTGTATTTGTGCAACACTTTCTTGTAGTCAATGATGCAAAAAATAAATTTGGAAGAGACATGTTAACCGGTTAATAAAACATATTTTGTTTAAATTGCCTTTGGAATACTAAAGCCAGTCTTTCCCAAGTTAAATAGTACAGCCATTTACTATGTGTGCTACCATCATATATGGTAACGTATATAACCTCATAAAAAACACAAAAAAGCCATACATACCTATGGAAACACCCAATATTTAGCCCCATGTTTATAGAAACATGCTGCAAAGAGAGTCTGTTTTAAAATGTTATGTGAGAGTTTTATGACAGAATACAAATTAGATTAATACAGGGATGTCAGCAGCGCATGACGTAGGAGTATGAAGTGAGGTGTCAAAATGTCCACCAAGAAACAATTTTATTCAGTAAATCTAACACTGAACAAAGTTGTTACTAGACAGAATGACAATGTCAAATTACAGGTTGGTATATAAATCAGTCAAATTCCTCATGCCTACAGATCCTTAATAAATGGCTATGAGGTGGAGGGAGGAGGTAAAGTCAAAGTAAAAAGCATACATGTGATGGAAGGAGGGCGTAAGAAAGTATGTGTCCATTTTATACCAATTAATACATTACTCCATTTTATACATTGCTTACAAAGATTACACTTGAAATGCATGGGCAATCATTGAATAAATTCATAAAAGTAAAAATTGAACTCCAGTCATCTAGTTTTTATAAGATCCCACATGTTGCTGGGGTCTGGACATCCAATGTGCAACCAACATGAAAAGTTAATTCTAATCTCTTGAGTAGTTTGCATAAAATCATTCATCCGTGGACCATTAGATAAAGTTACTGTAAATAAGTTTCGCCTGTCTTATTTATGAGTGAAAACTAAGTAATTTTTTCTGCACATGAATATATAAAAAATATATACTTTCAAAAGTCAGTGCACCAAAGCGTTCTGCCAGGCTTCAAAGTAAGTAAATAAAATGAAAACTCCCAAATATTAGGCATGATGATGTACCTATTTCACGCTTTCTTGACAGGTATCTTCTATGTTAAATAAAAGTCAAGCTAAAAGGTAAATTGAAATGAGGTTGGGGCACTTTACTGTAAACAAAACGAAATTAAAAAGGTGATTTGCAAAAATTCAAGATTTCTCTACTGCTTCAGACTCTGATATATTAAATGCATTTGACGATCTCTTATTTAGAGTATCAGAATTTAAAAAATTTAAAGGTATTTTTGTATCAAGAAAAGCTTTTATGCAGTTTGAACTTCTAAAGTAAACACAAACCCATGTTAATAAAAGTAAATCAATAATTTTTGTAAATTTTAATAATCTTGCAAACCCACAAATTAAACCATGAGCAGTCTGAGTTGAGATGTCAGTTAGCTGCGTTTCTATGACAACCTAAAGGAATAGTACAAGTCCTGACTTGCAGCAGAGCTAAGATATAAACAGAGTGACATTTACCCTATACAAGAGAACTCACAGCTGTCCTTTTTAAAGGGAAATAATAATAAAAAAATCAATTGCTGAACTTACATGGATTTTTACTAAGTGTATGATACTTTTAATTAAACCATCCTAGAGGATTCTAAAAATTTGAAAATAAATTTTGTTAACACTGCTTTTTGTACCACCACTTAATACTACTTCAATATTTAATGCCTAAAACTATCTGAAACAACAATACTGAATTTTGAGATTCTTGACAAATGTTTTGAGAGAAAAAGAAATAAATACTGCACAAAATGTGTAAAGCACTCTACACATAGCAGCCTTAAATTCTGAAAGGGAAGTAGACCCACAGAGCTGACAGGAGGAAGATACCTTTGTGATGTTGTAAAATAAACAATGACCATTTTTCCACAACAAGAATGCTAACTTGAAACTCATAATCCATTTGATTTTCTACTTGCCTTTTAATGCTAAAGCTGGCAGTTACATTGCTAAAAATATGCTGTAAAGAACAGGTATCCATAAACATTTCCCATTGAAAGCACATTTCCAACTGAATGAAATACTCTAATTAGCCCCTAAGACTAACACAAACCCGTTCCTACTAAGAGCTCTTCCAGTTGTCATTGCTGAACACACCTGAACTGAAAACAAATTCCTTTTCATACACCCAGCACCTACTCGCTTACCAACTCTTCTTCTGGAATGGATTTACAAAACTAACAAGAGCCACAAATTGTGCAATATACTCTCAACAGGCAAGTGTCACTTTGAGGGATGCTCACCGGCCTTTCTGAACACAGGTTCACAACCTTCTTCAGATATTCTGCCCCATCTTTACTAGCTTTGCCTACAGGAACTATTGTGTAGGAATCATGAGTAGGAAAAAAAAATAAATCTGAAATCAGTCCTCTTGAAGAAAATTTCCAGAAGGAACCTGTGGGCAGTTCCCAGTTATTCCATTAGCCCACATTTGCTCCTGCAGCAGAGGATCTGCCAACAGGACTGTCTGTCACATGAACTACATGCTCTATTGATTACAGATACTCTAATTATGTTACAGGCACTGACAGCAAAGTGTCATCCCTCCCACACATGGCTTGCCCTCAAAGTTTTTCAAAGCCTTTATGGAAGTAAACATTGTATACATTATAAGGCAAGTGTCCTTCCCCTTTGCTGCACATCTTCTGTCCAGTCCCAGCTAGAATTCCAATTACTCCATTCCAGCCTTGTTTATGCCTGCAAGTTTTGATCCTGAAAAGCATTTAAACTCCAATACAAAGACAGCTGAGGTCCATCACTGAAGCAATTTCAAAGAAGACACACTCACACCCTACTCCAACAAGGCCTCAGTATCATAGGCCTTCTTAAAGGGCTATGTCTGAAAAAAAAAAAAAGACAAATAAAACCCCTACACTTAATTTTCTTTTTTTCCATGCTTTCTTTCAAGTTTACCTTGATTTCAGACATTATAAGCAAAATGTTAAATGACCTCATTTCCTCCTGGCCAGGACAGGGTTAATTTTTGCAGTAGCCAGGAGAGGCATGGCTAGGGCACAGAGGCTATTCTACACTACCTCATGTCATTGCCAGGTGTGGGGAGGGAAGGGGACCCTTCCCTGAAGAGAAGGGGTTCCTTCTGGTTGAGCAAAGGACAGGTTTCATAATGCTGGTTCCAAGCTAGAGTGCTGTGAGTATTTTTGCACGTGAATCACTCTCTCTCTTTTGTACACTTTTGTTATTAGTACTGTGGCAGCTACTGTTAATTTTCTTATCTCACTGCTGTTTTCAGTAAATTGTTCTTACCTCAACCGGTGAGCTTTCCCTTTTGTACCTCCTACTCTCCTCTCCAGCCCACTGCAGGGGAAGGGGAAGAGGGGAGCAAACAAGCAGCAGGTAGTTTGTAGAGTCTCAGTGGGAGCACTAAAGTGGGGAGTACCATTCCTAAATCACAATACCCCCTGGCTTACTGGGTCATTCAAAGTGCTCTGCCTCTGTTTATCTGAGTACTTAATGTTTAAGACACATTATAAAATCCCATTAAAAAAAACCCAAACCAAAACCAAACCAAAGAACCCCATTCTGCTGCAAAAAGTGCAAACACAACATTACTTCAAAAAAGTGAGAAGAGACTACTTGGCAATTTATGAGAGTAACTCTTCCTGACATTTAATACAGGTCAGGCCTTTAGAAACCCTAGTAGGAAATCAGATTTTTTATTTATTTAAATAGTCATCACTATCACACAGAACAAAAAAATTAAACCAAGTAGTTAGAGCTCCAGAATTACTAGTTTGCACACCAGATGAAGATCTCCAGTAGAACCAAAGAAACCAACTCAAATTATTTTTGAGTTTAAATAAAGGTCCACAGAATGTTTTCAGTTATGCAAAAATGAATAAACACACCCTTCCTTAGTGCTCTGCTGGGGGCAGCTTCACTTCTTATAGAAACTCAATGACAAATATAAAAAGAAACCAACATAAAAAGACCTCAAGCCCCAAAATGAAGTCTCCAGGGATAGTTACTTATTTCTCTTATATATGTGCAGAAGCACAAAGTGCAGCAAAATACCCAGCAGAACTGAGTTGCCAACATAATTTATTACCTTTCTTGGTTTTGACATCTCGACTTGATCCAAGGTATAGCCATCTCCAACTCTTGATTTTTTTAATGGAAATAATGTCTTAATCAGGGTGTTGACTGACTGTCTCAGCTTTAGTTTTGAGGGCCTGTGAGACTGGCTGGAAAGGATCTTTCATCTATAAAGCCCCTATCTGACAGGGGAGCAAAGAGTACTTATCCAAGTGGCTGGTGCCCTGCTGAGAAGCTAAATGGATGACTTCTAAACAGACTGCTATGAAAGGCACATCATCAGTGGGGTTTTACATCATCATCTGACCCCCCAGCTGTCTGCAAGCCCTTCATATCACCAGCATTGCTTGGAAGGGCAGGATTGCACCTAGGACGGCTGTGCAAACCTTTCTTTGGACAAGGGATCCCAACAAGCACCTTTCAAACTTAAGGCTAACTGCCACCAGATTTCCAAGAGGAGACAAGTACTACCCGACAAAAGATACAGATAAAACTTTTTATTTAAACCCTCACATCATTTCTACACCTGGGAATTGTACCACATGGGTCATAATGCCTCCTTTGGCCCAATAAAGAAATTATGACTATTTTTGGTCTTTATCTTTCCAGTTCAGCTCTCAGACCTTTGGTAGCACCCAACTATCTCCATTCATTCAAGGTAAAGAGATACTGATTTATAAATGAACCTGATTTTACATTTACTGAATCCCATTCCCCAAAATCTACAGGGCAAATATCTAACACCAAGTGCCTCAGATAAGCAGGTTCACTTATCTGTCATCTCTAGTTTTCTCTACCCACGTCATATTTAGGCTAAATGTGGCTCAGATAATCTGGTAATCCAGATAATCAGACAGAAGCCTCTATATTCGCAGTATCACCCCAGGAATATCTATGTGCATTGTTTCTCACTTCCTTCTTTACTGTATTTCACACCAAATAATTTTCTAATAGCTGTATGCTAAAACATTGAGACTTAGCATACTTTTCTTGTACTTAATGGCAGAAATTAAGCTTGACAAACCGTACAGTTTGTTCACCCCAGAAATAAGACTTCAGTTTAGACACCCGTGCTCAGCTAGGAGCAAGCAAATTCTTCAACCTTGCTGATTCCGACAGCAAGGCAAGATGAAGGCAGAGCAACTCTCTACTGCAGCTCTGCAGGACTAGGTCTGCTGGCAGGGTTACTCTCAGTTTTGGGACATGAATGGAAAAGGAAAACAGTGACTCTGCCCGCCACAATATTATGAAGGTTAAAGGATTGAAGGACTGCCTTCCAAGCACCAGTCAATCCCGCCTGTAATCCAATTATCTAAAACACATAAAGGGGCTGGCTCCCACTTAACACTTAACCTCCACTTTTAAGACTGCAGAGTCGTGAAGGCTCAGAAGTCTTCTCCTAGCCTCCCTCTTACAAATCTCCTCTGCTCCATCCCCTTGTAACCCTCAGATGGACCTTTGCTCTCACCCCAACTCCCCTCAAACACTTTATCAAGCCCTCTCAGCCTAGACTCCAAGTCCAATTTCAACACTTTTCAGTGTGCCTGCCAGGAACCCCATCTTCTTCCTCTTCAAAACTACCATGTCCTCAGTTGGAAGCTCACTTCAGCTAGGCAACCCTCATGGCATACCTTTCCTAGACATAGTTTTTAATGACTGCTTATAGCCTGACATGAAACAGCTGTTCACAGACACCAGAATCCACCATGAACAGCTCACCAAGTATACTACAGGTGGTTCTTGGAAAAGGCAGACCACAGCTCCCACGTCAGCTGCACACCCACACCAGCTCAGAGACATTCAGAGGACAAAGATCTAGACAGACTAAGCAAATGGATTTGGCAATGCAGACAATTACCATCCTGTATTTCCATGACCTCTTTCCATGTCTTAAAAGCACAGATGTTCTTATAATACATGGAAGGAAAAAGGAATTTTATTTACTAATTTAGGGTTGACATATGCAAATGAACACACTTCCCATTTGCAATACTTGGGAATATGGCAAATAAATAAAAAAATCTAGCAAAAAAACCTACTGCAAGTGAAAATATCACATGGGAGCAACACAGGACTTAGCACATGCAGGAGGGTTAATAATCTTAAAGTAGAAAATATTAAGCAGCAAACTGTAACAAATTGCTAACATCTGTTGATGAATTTAAGGAAGTAACATCATCATGTCACAACACAGTTGGGAGATCCCTTTGACTTCCACCCCAGATCAAGTCAAAGGCCCTGTACTATTTGGTAAAAACAATGAATAGGTTTTTTTGTTTGTTTTTTGAGAACATGAAAATGAAGAAAAACTCCCAATCTTTACCTACTAAATGGCTTACCCTGCTCACAACTTTAAGTACAATAACAACTGGGTTATACCTGTGATGAGATAAATTTGCCTTCTCCCCCTCTTCCTTGTTATATTACCATTTCACAGTCACAAAATAGTCTTTATAAATCCTACTATTGCCTTATGACTGCAGGCATCAGAATATCACTTGTACTTTAAGGATGAGGGGTATAAGTTTTGAACCCTACAAATTAAATTGGTGTATTATCTATTTGATATAAGAAGGAACCCAGGAATACTTCTGGACATTTGTCTGTTTCCTTCTACCCTAAAAGCAAATATGTTCTTCACAGCAACTTCAAGTAATTGGACCCACTATTAATTGCATTAAGTGTGCATACCAGCAGTGTCTTATTCTTCCTCAGCACCACCAGGAAAAAATTATTTAAAGATGATGACTGTTGGGATTTAGGAATTCTTCTTTAGTTTCTTTCTCTTACGGAATTTTCCTCCATATGTGTTGCTAGGAGACAATAACGACCAGATACTTAAAGAGACAAGTGGCCACATCTCAGGGGAGGTCCAGCAGGCTACTCTTGCTTTTTACCTGGAGGTTTCCCGTGGAGGGCAGAGATACCGTAAGAATTGGGCTGGGGGAAGGGGCTGGGTGCAGCTCTGAGCTCTCCCTTGCTCTCTCGGCATTCGGACGGGAAGGAGGCTGCAGTTGCTGTGGCAAGAATTCACCACCAGTGCAGGGTTCTGTCTTCTGCTGCCTTCTGTGGTGAGAGGAGTTCTGCTCATGGGAGCAGCCATTGCACTGGAACCTTGTTAACACCCTACCTCACTTAAAGAGGGACTCTGTTGGAGTGTCCCAGGGGAAAACCCTGGGATCGCCAGCCCTCTCACCCTCCCAGGGAGCGTCTCTCTGGGAGCTGGGCTGTCGCTGCCCCGCCCTGCCATTTTTTTTACCACTGCTCTGAGTTTTTGCTACACTGTAACTCACAGCCCCTGGCCTGCTTGGAAGATCGGCGGTTTCAGCTACAGCTGCCGAGTGTCTGATACATCTCATATACCACTCCGGGAGTTTGCTCATCCCTGCTACAGCTTCTTTTGCTATCCAGAGAGGGCACCGGGATCGGGTGCCCCTGGGGTTTGTAAAGGAAGCCCCGTTTCCATCCCTTCTGCCGAGCCCGTCCCCCCTTGTCCACGTGGAGAGAGATGGCCAGACCCGTGCCCTGCGCCCCCTGCAGCCGCGGGGGAATCATCGCACCTGCCCTGCCCAGCCGGGAGCCACCAGCGCCCCTGCCGGCTGTGGCCGTGACTGCAGCAAAGGGGAAAGGGCTTAAAGAGCGGGAAGAGACTGTTTATTGGGTTTTCTGTTCTTGTTTGATGTTGTTACCATTGTTGCTATTTGTTTGCCTTGTTATGCATACACATACTAGTAAAGAACTGTTATTCTTTTTCTCATATCTTTGCCTAAAAGCCCCTTACTTTCAAAATTATAACAATTCAGAGGGGAGGGGATGATATTTTCCATACCAAGGGAGGCTCCTGCCTTTCAAACACCTGTCTTTCAAACTGAGACAATGACCAAATCTGGTCAGAATGGGGGTAGGAGGAAGGTTTGTCTTTGGAAAGTTTTAGAAGTCAGAATTGTAAAAAAGATGCAAATTACTGAGGTGGGCAGTGAGGACATAATGCTATTATTGTAAAGGAGGCAGCTATTTACTCAAAGTTCTTCCACTGTAACATCAAGCTTCTTTGGTGTTTGCCTCTGGTGCTGCCACTTTTGAAAGAAACTGCACACAAGACAACCCATTGCCTGCCATTCTGACATGGAAGTCAGAAAAAACACCTAGCCCAAGTCCTGCTTCTTCTCACACCAACTGGAACCCAGGTTATAGTTTAGAAATAATTTAAATAATCATAATTTCTGAAAAAATACCTGGAAATTCACAACAAAAATTTAAAATTTACATTTTCATTGTTGCAAAACCTCTAGAAGATTGTTACTCTGTACAATCAAGAAACATATAAAGTATAATTTAGAAGCTAATTCGGTCCTTAAAAAGATAGCACCTCAAACTCATTTTCTAAAGCTCCTCAAGTAGATGTCCCCATATTTGTTATTTAAAAATACTTCTGTGTTCCAAAGTGATGCAAACACACCTTCCCTGATGGCCATTTCTAGGTCTTACCCAGCCTTCCTTCAAAAGAAAAAAAATCCAGAAGCAAGCAGAAGAAAGCACTCCATCCCCCACTGTTCTGGATTATATACCCACTTGTGCTGAAGAATCAAGTGCCACAGAGCAAACAAGAATTACTGTAGTAGGATGTGTAATTATTACAAAGTGCAGCTTCACCATTACCATTTCTCCATCCCTAGAATATGGTTTCCAGACTTCTGCTCTTACCTCAGTGATGATCCTGACTCAATTCCTCTCAATGCAATCAAATCTCTAACACTAACAGAATGCCAAGAAAAACTCAGACTAAGGCCTTTAACCAGGCTGCTTGATAATACCAAAACTGGAATACAATTTTACTGCACGTTGTTGTTTTATGTACTGTGTTGAATTTAAATCCTGAGCACTTTACCAGACCCTTTGGAAGCTCACTGAGAGAGCATAAACTTCTTTTCCTCCATTACTTTCATAAAAAAGTTGTTCCTACAGAAAAATTTTAACAAAGCAGAAAAAAAACCTGGTTTAAGAATGAGAATAGCAAAGAGCATTTCATCTTGAAGTCACTGGTTCAAAAGCAGGTAGAGCAATAGTGAATAAAAGCTAGAAACCCATTAAAGTTTCCAACTTGCACAAGAATTCATTTCAATTCTGCAACTACTGATACACAAGAAAACAAAAAGCACAAAGACTGAAATTTCTAAACTATAACAGCATGCTTGTGACTTATGCTGCTAAAAATATTTTCCCATAATTCTATGGTGAAAATACTGTAATGTTAGTTCAGTGAAAAATGTGAATAACCTCTGATCTTGCTCCTTTACAACTGTTCATAAGGCAAATCACCAATGCTTTTCCAGTACCTAGCTGTAAAATTGGTAAATATGGATTAGGATGGTAAAATTTCACACAACAGAAATTTCTGTTCTCCCCATGCATTTTCCACAGGGATTTATTTAATACCCTGGGAAAATGCAGATACACACCAGAAGCACGGAATTAAGATTATATGGCTGCCTGTGAATATGTCTCAAAATGGGCTGCATTTACAGTATGAAATGACACACAGACGAAAGACAAAATACAGAGCATTTTATTTCTTCGCAAAACTGTTGTGGCATACAGAATATTAAACTATATTTGCACAACACCAATTGAAGATTTACTCCTACGGGTTTGAAGGAGCTGGGCACCAGCCAAGTTTTGAAGCGTAAGTAACACAGAGATGACATACTGCACATGAGCAATCCTCATAAATGGCGTGTTTAAAAAGAGCAGTGAAAAGTCCATATAATACAATTTGGTTTCATTTCAATTTCCATCAATTTATTTTACTGGTAGTTTTGTGCATAACAAAGAACACCAGAAACTTCCAAATCCACTTCATTGTTCAAAACCATAGGATCAGTCCATCCACACCAAGTGCGCCATACAGAGGCAGCACAGGATAGGCTGTTTTATCTTCCACGTCCAAATCCAATTCCAGCACAGAAAAATCCAAACACAGTTCAAATCTCAATGAAGCTACACATTTCTACTTTTATTGTCCTTTTGCTGAGTAAGGAACTTGGGCAAACATTTGTTTCCCCTGTGAACACTACTCAAGCAACCCAGTTGCCACCTTGTGATCTACTGCATATGAAAAGCTGACAGGGCAGTTTTGGGAATAGCAGTTTTTGAAGCTCACCTACCCACCACTGGGGAAGAGCTGAATTTCACTGTTACTTCCTTTTTGCAGCCAAGAGTGTTATTCCATGCAGAAAAATACATTTAGTGTTTTGCAAAAGCCACATCTGCATACTCTGCTAACACAGTAGCTTTGCAATTGCATTTAATTCACGTAGGAAGCAGAGCAGCATTTTTACTTTCTCTGTATTCCACAACATACAGATAGAACAGGCACTTCTGGTTAATATTAATAGCTCATTAAATGAAGTATCTAATTTTCACTCAAAATCAGAACATCCTAAAAGAATATAGTAATAATCCATTTTTTCCTGCAAGTCAATCCTCTAATGATGTTTATTATAATGATAGTTACTAGTCACTGCAAACTTGTTTTTCAAATTAATGTATGAAAAGATTCCATTTAAACTTCAATAAATAATTTACTATGCTCATCCTACTGACTCAAATTGATAAATTATTTGCATGATACATTTCTTCATCAATAAGGAGAACTTTGTACTTGGAATTTATGTAACTTTTCCTTCCATTCTCCCCAAAAGGCCAATTTAATTTAAAGCCCTGCAGAGGGAAGCAATCTCTCCTCAGACTGCCCAGATACGTGAAACAGAATACACTTTTTGAGCATTTTTCTCCCATTTTACATTTAAAAAAAATAACCTAATGTACAGCTATTCAATAATAAGGAAAAGAGGCATGATTAAAAGAAGTACTTTGGAAAAGGTCAGGTAGGAGACAAAAAAAAAGCAAATCGGACTAAGGTACAGTAGCCAAATCTACTTTTCAACCATCCATTTTTCTTACAATGGTGATGCCCCTTCAAATGTTACTATCCACAGAAGAGCTTATCTCTTCCAGCCCTATGCTCCACACTCCATGTTAAGAGAACATTT
Source organism: Corvus hawaiiensis (assembly GCF_020740725.1). Lineage (NCBI taxonomy): Eukaryota > Metazoa > Chordata > Aves > Passeriformes > Corvidae > Corvus > Corvus hawaiiensis. The sequence goes on from NC_063213.1 coordinate 25,351,821, forward strand.
TGATGGAAACACAGTATGACAAGGAGCCTTTTTCACCAGATGCTTTATTTACTTGAAATGATTTAATTGCTTTGACCTAATCCAGACCCAACCTACAAGACTAAAATTTGGAGTGCACTGAAAAGAGAAAGGAAATATCAAGGCTTTTTAGTTGCCTCTTTTTAAGGCTTACATTTTTCCTGTGTTCCTGCTCTGATCAGTTTTCAAAACCTTAAAGAACAAAAGCACTACTAATTTCAGTGGTGGAAGTGCATCAGAGAGGGGTATTTCTAAACCACCAGAAATAGTTTGAGCACTGGATTAACCAGAATTTCTACAACACCATTCTGTCTACAAACTCATAGAATTTATTAATATAGTGTTTAAATAACTAAACAAGAAACTAAATGAACAAACCCTTTCACAGGGTAACAGTGATCAAAACAGAAAAAAAAAAGTTAAGAAGGGCACATATAAAAATAGAAGTGCTAGAATGAAAATATGTGCAATAATGATGACTAACACATTCATGTCTCTAACAAAAAAACAGGAATACAGATATCAATGCACCTTTTTTAAAAAAATACTATTCTAATACCTCTTTGCAGAACTTTAATATCTGCACCAACATGGCTTTCTTTTGTAGTTTAACAAGCAAACAATTGCAAACCAAAACATTTCTGCTGTAGTGCAGCATCAAAAAAAAAAAACCAACAAACCATCAGTGACATGCCTTACATAATCAAGGATTATTTCTTGAGACATAGCATTCATTTATAATTCCAGGGACATTTGTTCTTGAAAGGGTGCTTCCTGTAAAAAAGTCACATGCTGGATCAGCACAATCTGCTCATAACCCCTGCAGTAAATTAGAAAGGAGGAGAAAAATTTAAGCCTTTTATTCCTTGCTAATTAACTGGCAAAACATAACTACCTGTCTGACAGAAAACAGCTCAATTGAGAAAAGCAAGATTTTACAGAAACAGACACATTGCAAGGAGGAAGAATAATTTGAAAATAAATTCAGATTCAGGCTGTACATAATTTATGGAGTTTTTTTTTTTCCCTCCACAGTTGACAAACAGCCAAAAGTCAGATTACTTTGTTATCTACTTTTTAGATCTCATCAAATGTGACAGTCCAAACACTTAGCTTCAGGTGCTATAAAATAAAACTAAATAAGCCAATGAAACCACATTGTACTATGACTTTTCAGCCAAACCAACCTGCTCAGATCCAGCCTCAAATCTGGCTGCATATTTGATGATTGGACAAGTTTGGGATAAGTCATGCAAATACACTCCAGAAAAACAATTAAAAAACCCTAACAAAAACCCTTCAAAAAACACTAAAACCAAATGTCTAAAGCCAAAGGTACAAAAAGAAAATACTTGTGCTTCAAGACTGCAGTAAAATTACTTCACGAAACAATTAGGTTTTCTCCAAAGAATTAGAGGAGTATTAGATATACAGCTTCCTCATTATACCATGGCATAATATATAGCAGCCTGTCTACAGGAAAAGAAAAAGCTTGTAATATCCCAAATCATATATAAGAACATGATACTAAAATGTCAACTGTACTGTAGTTACCAGGAAAGATCTATTACATTTCTACAAGTGCTACAAGGTCTACGAATTTTACAAGTAACTACAGCTATCTCTGTATTGAAAGAAAGGTCTGCTTAACATCTGAACAAATTCACCATCTTTGCTAGTTGATACCTTTGCATTTTACACATTCTGACTTCAACAGCTGAGAAGTATTTTACACTGGGGCAGTTTTAGGAACTCAATTTCCTGTGTAGCCATCACTGGAACCAAACTTACACTTATGAGGTTTTAGATGACGTACATTCAAAACAGTCAATTTTTGCAGACTCCCACATTTGAGGCCTACTATTAAGCACTACCACCAAGTCTGTGCAAATAAGCATCCTGGCAATTGTTAAAGAGTCTGTTGTTCAAAACAAACCAAGCAGGTAGCAAAATAGCATTAGAATTTTATTTGCTAGAAGATGCTAAAGGAATGATAGTTAAGAGAGTTGCTGCATGAGACAGAATTAATGTATATTTGATTCTTTGCTAAGATAATAGCACAGAAGTGTAAAAACATCAGGGGGAAAAAAAAAAATCCATATTTTGTTTAGACATCCAGTTCGGACAGGGGCATAGTTTACACAAAATCAGAAATTTTATTATTGCATTCTTCCATAATACAAAACATATCTGTGATCGAAGTTGGATATGTGTCATGTGCCCTCTGGAATCATTAGTAACAATATGTTGTGGTGAGCCATGGCTCTTGCCAGGGTGTCCCAGGCCCCATTGGACAAAAGGTCCAGTGGTTTAATTCTCATCAGGTCCAGGTATCCTAAGATAGCTGCCCGCCACAACATAGACACCCTCAGGCTGTCTGGCAAGAAAGTTCGTTGGCCAAGGCGGGAAAGATGTGACACCCTGCACGTTTGCAATGACCACGCTCTCCCCTTCCTTGGTTTCCACATCACTCTGTCATTGGCCCATGCTCACCCTCTCCGCCTACCTCTCTCCCCATTGGTAGGTATCCCCGCCTATGTAACTCCCCTTGTCTGTTCTGTTATTGGATGTTTTATGATTGCTCTGCCCTGAGCAGTGGGGTAGAAAACCCCCTGTCAGAGACTTTTCTTTGCGCTTCTCGACCCTTCTCTCCCGGGCTTCAATAAACCCGTTCCTGTCCCCCTGAGAAGAGTCCCTCATTGCTTCGTCTCTCCTTGCGCCTTTTTCATCGGTGGCTAAAGCGAGCCTTGCTTGGACCTCGCTTAAACTCCCACTCTCGCTCGGCACCCGTCCTCTGCTGCTGTGGCAGGCAAGGCTATTGCCTGGTTCTCGGCCCACGAGCTAGCCACCTGGCCAGCATCGCGGCAACAATATTCAATTTTATATGAAAAATTTAAATTTAATTAATTGCAAGAGTAATTGTATGTGTAAAAAATTTTAGTACTATGGTAAGATGTCTATGAAGACCATGCCATAAATACAATATTTTTTAATGGCTAAAACTAAACACAGGCTGAAAGAATTAAGAGTCTGATTCTAGAACCACCACCATAAAATCCATCCCTGATTATTCAAACTATAGGCCACCCAAAAGAAATAATTATAATTTTATGATCACAAGAGCTAGGAGTGAAGCCATCAGTTTGATCTTAGTTCTGACCATACTTAATATAAGCAAGCACTCAGAACATTTACACTTTGTGCTTTTACCATTTTGGTTTTATCTAAACAATCATTAGAAATAGTCTAATCAGTTTAATTCTATTAACTATTTACTGATCAAGATACTACAGACTAGACTTAATACTCAAAGACGACTAATGCAAAGCATTTTCACAGACATTAGAATGACAGTTGTTCTTTAGACCAAACGTCTTCATTCTTAATACATAAATTTCCTTTTCACTTCTCTCTGCATGTGAAATTAACATTAAAAACAGACATCAACTTTAACGTAAGTCTAGTTGAAATTTTAGGACTTTCAATTCTGTGAAAGATACATGATGCCTATTTTTCCTCAAGGTAAAAAACAGTAAACCCCCACCAACCTGGCAACCTGATTAATTCTGCTGTAAATACTGATTTACTACCAGCTGAAATCTTGAAAGGCCATTAAAAGTGCCAGTTTTTCATTGCAATAGGCTTGAAGAAAAAAAAAATCACCTCAGTAGGTAAGTATCTGTGTTCACTATCCTGTGAATGTCAAGCCTTGAGAGGATTACTATTCTACTAAGTACTGAGTCGTTGCCCAGTGATTGTTTATCTGCACTTCACATCACAAAGCACTATTCAGAATGAAAGCATTTCACACTGGGCAAAAAAAGTCTGGTCCCGGTAGCTGTTCCACAGAGCAATGTTAAAGGGCCAAAAAAACCCCTGCTTCTCACCAGTATTGTCGTTCAGTGCCACTGAAGACAATCACTCAATGGAAGAAAGAGAACAATTATCTCACAAGAAGCAAAGCCACCTTCCACTGCAAAAAGATTTTTTCAGAATCCACCACTACAGTCTCTGCAGTATCTACTGTCACAGAAATTGGGATTTCTGTCTGCTTAATGCTTAAACCCAGATCTCAAGCATGGAGATTTGTCCCTAGGTAAAAACCAGAAAATCTTCCTAATAGCAAGTCTATTAAAGTTTTATAAGTCTATGAGCTATTCTGACTTAGATACATAATGGGTGAAAACACTCAAGGTAATAACCTTCTCTGTGTCCTCTGTTCTTGCTGGTGGGCCACAACTGAAGTTGCTCAGACACCTCTATTTCTTCCTTCCTGTAGCTATCCTAGACCACCCTGATGTCAATTGGGTCTTTCAGATCTTTTATGGTTCCTCCAGTGATGACAGGTTTGGAGTTAGTACATTACTGTTCAGGGACAAACTCTTGAACTCTCTCTAGCTCCCTTCCTCTCTTCACCCCCAGCCCCCTTTTCCCATCACCTACAGCAGTGTAGGCAGACCTCTCCAGAACAGGAGACGATTAGTGACAAATCATCTCAAGAACAGAGAGTCTATGGGACATGATTAAGTCTAGACTGTGAAGCTATTAAAATACCAAAGTAATTACTTGAATGTAGTATTACTGCTTATATAATTAGACTCACATTTTCATTTTATTGAAACAGAAGCACATATACTTGAATTTGTCTCTCAACATAATTCATTTTACTATAATGGGGTGATTGTGGGGCTTTTTTAAATATAAAGAAGCTTCTAATAGCAATTCACAGCTTCTTTTTAATAATTTAAACGCAGATTAACAATCCTTGCTACATAATACTGGCCAAACTTCTAAAAACAACCAGTGAAGTAGTATTTTTCACTCCATATTGACAAAAAACTAGCACTGACCGCACTGACACAGATTCGAGTGTGAAACATTTTAAGAAGGGTTACCTCAGATTCATCTGTTGATTCCTCATTAGACCTGGTTTCCTGAAAAGGACACAACAAACAAAGGAGTAAATAACTAAGTACATACACAACTGAGCAGTATTTCCCTTTAAAAAGTACTTTTAAACCCTTATTAAGAAATGAAAGACAAAGCAGAAGCACCTCAGACTCATGACAATCTTCGCCATTCATACCCGATTTGTGCTTGCACTTGCATTTGAGTGCCACACTGATACTCAGGAGCAGCAGGGACACTGTTGTCAGTTACCCTAAAAGAGAGTGACTGGATCATCTGAGAATCTGTCCCTGTGATAGCTTCCCCTCTTCCAGAAGCAGTAGCAAATTTTCCAAAGAAACTGCCCAGATCTTGACTTCCATGGCAGAACAGCATTCTCCAGTTATCCACAAACCAGCTTTACTATTCAACTATTTAGCTGTTAATAGGCTTATTTTAAACTTATATAATTTCAAACCATTTTCCATAGAAATCCAGCATTCAATGACTTTCTCCTCCTCATCCCATGTTAACACAAGATGTGGCTTTCTCCTGCCTTTCAAACAACTGTACCTTTAAAACATCTCTCTCTGGCAAGATAATGATTCTTTCTACCCTACAAAAAAAATTTTGTAAGTCAACTCCTGCTCATCTCTCGTCTGTCCACTGAGAAAATCTGCTGATGCAATGCCTCCTCAAAGAAGTCAGCAAAACGAAGATTTACTTAACGTATTTATCTTTATCAATAGCAATAAAGGATTACAACTAATACACTGGCAGTGAATGTAAGCATTTTAACAATAAAATATGATATAAACAAAGAACAAGCAAGAGAGAAGCCAGAATTTCAAATCTTATGGAGTATTTGAAGAGTAAGATAAATAGGTACAGAATTCCACCAGAGAAGACAAAAAAAAAAAAAAATTACACCCTTACCAACAGCTTAGAGAAAAATGGAAAAGGAAAAAAAATTAATGCACTGACAACCAGTGTAATTTTTTCTCACATTTATTTATTTTCCATGCTTTTATAAAATGCACTTATTGTGACCTGTTCACCAAAAGCAAAGGCTTCCTTTTCATTTGTGGAGGCTCACATTGATGCCCATAATGACCATCACAGCAGATGGGAGAGAAGCAAAGCAGCACTTCTACCTGCTACTGGAAGCTTAGTGCAAGGTGTTACCACAATTACTGTCATGTGTTTCTTCCATTTTACTCACTACAGATAGGCCACCTCTAAAACACACATCCCATAGAAGGGTTATCATTGTAGTCTGTACTTGTGACATGAGTTGGGAAACTGCAAGTAGAAAGTACATGGGAATCAAGGGAAGATGGAGTAAAATCCTGGCATCCTTTGAAGTTTAGGTTTGACTTTGCAAGCACAACTGTTTGTCTGTCAGTCTCCCAGTCTCTAATCACAAGCTGCTGTAACTTTTCAGGAAATTACAGTTTGTTACATAGAATCTTTGTGCATCTTAAACTCTACTTAACAACAACCAAGTGAGAACAGAACTAAAACATTGTGGTGTAATATTGCCAGTTGATTGGATGAGCTAGAACAACACACAAAGTCCAATGCAAAGTATCATCAAATTCCTAATAAAAACCTTATTTTCTCTCCTGAATACCAAAAGCTACCTACTCAACTCCTTACTAAATCAAAATTAATAGCACTACCGTTATGATATTTTGATATAATTCACATAGTTTGGAAAAAAAAGCTCTCCCAAACAAAGGAATTAAAGCAAGTGACATTTCTGCTGGTATACATGAGACTTTCTAGTGCAGCTATACCACCTACATCTGCCCCTCATGGTCCAATATCTTTGGCTGTCTAGAACAGGAAGTTACTTTCAGGATGAGCTCACTATCTAACACTATGCAGACAGACAGACACACGTGCAGGGTGGAGTTAACAGCTCACTTACTGAGACAGCAGCCGGTCCTCACACCCACCTGAGCCACTTAACTGAGCTCCATGTGCAAAGGCATCCCTACTGACATACAAAATTAAGGCATGCCAGAAGTTGATTCCAATAATCAGGCCATGTGAACTAAGAAAATATCGATCTATTTTTATTTACGACATCTACCCTGGCCCTGTATTCACAAGGCACCGCAACCCCAGATACTAAATTTCACAAATGGCATACAAACACAAACGCTTCATGGCGTTTATGTTTTACTGCAGAAAATAACATGCAAAAATTCAGAGGGAGCCTTGGCTTAGGAAACCAATACAGAAACTGTATTTGTTCCCTGACAAGAACTTAGCTGAAGGTGCTCAGAATTGATAGTTACCTAATAACTCACTTTGCTAGCAGCTTACTATGAAAAGCTTTTTGCCTGAGTTTTCCCACTTGCTTAGGCAAACTGGAACAGTAAACTGTAGTTATGATTGCCCTGGGTTTTGTTAGGTTCCTTTCCCTTCCCTCCAAATGCATGAACTGAGAGGATTATCCTCCACATCCACTTTTTAGGAGCCTTGTAACTGTGGAAAGGAAATCCCTAAAGAGGGATTTGTAGACAAGTAGAATCCAAAATCGTGTAGGAATAGCAGTCACTGCTGGGTCTCAGACTTTAGGGGAAAATCAGCAGTATACTTCAGCCAGCTGACAAATGCTGTTGCTTAAGTAGCCAAAGAATGCAGGAAGGGAACACAGATGAGGAAACTATAGAAATGTGAAGTAATCTCTCACCATTATAATCTTTCACTTAACAGATCCAACATAACTTCTCAAAAAATTCTTAAGCAGGCTTTCCAGTTTGGTGGGTATGGGGTTTTCCCTTCCTTTGCTTTTACAAACATCAAATGTAATATAGTACATGTTTAGGCCCATAACTTAAACCTGACAGAAGGTGAAAGCCACAAAACTTGAGTTTTAAAGAAACACATGCACAACACACAGATCTCTTTCAGTAGAGGTGTGCATGCTGCCCACAGGAAATAGACTGAAATGAGTAAGGTAACTCTCCTATCGTAGTCCAAAGAGAGCAAAACACAGGCTGTCAGAGTTTGTTTTATCCTTCCAAAGGCTGCCACAGTTACAAACTCACCAATCCTGGGAAAAAAAGCCTCCCCCAAGGAAGCCAAGCCCTCCCAACAAACCTCTGTCAGCAGGGAAGGTGGAAACCAGATGCCAATCTCTAACTTTTGCCAGTTACCTTGAAGTAATTCTAAGACTCTCCCACTTCTAGGCATGCAAGACAGAGAAAGATCGCATAGCTCAGCTGTCTGTCCAAATGCTGGTTCAGCAAAGAAACACTTAGAAAGTACCTGAAAGGGCCAGGAAGTGCATTTTTGCTTTATTATTTTTTTTCTTGGGAAGGAGCAACCTAGGGACGGGCAGCTATAGGAGAACATCCAATTTAGGGAACAACAGCAAGAAACTCCTCAAGTTTTGTCTCAGAAAAAAATCCCCTTGTTGAGATGAACTTGGTCACGTCTCCTATGTCCCTCCGTAGAGAGAACCTCCAGCTCTTTAATCCTGGCTCCACAGAGGTGCCATATGCACTTCTAAACCCACCCTCCCGGCCAGACCCAGGTTCCCCTGCCTCCATCTTCCCTCCTCCGCCCCGGCGCAGCGAGACTGTCCCGAAGGCTGTCCCGAGGCTGTCGCCGCCGGCCCCGCACCCCGCAGGGCTGGCTGCCGGTCTCTTCCCCCTGGCATAGGCACTGTCCCTCCGCCCCTCCACTCCCATGTGCCCCCAGCCCGGCCCCACGCTTCGGCCGTCCCGCTCTAAGCCCCGCTCCTCGGCGCTGCGGCCACAGTGCACTGACACTCTCTACCTTCTCCTCGGCTTCCGCCATGGCGCGGACAGGCAGCTGTCATGTGAGAGGCAGGAAGCCGGCGAGGCACTCTGGGAAATGTAGTTTCGGAGGGAAAGGATTTCGCCGCCCCCCCCTTTTTTTTTTCCCGTTCTCAGCCCGGCTGAGGTACGGTGACGATGCCGTACAAAACGGAGGGCAGACGCAAGTTGCCTCTCCGCCCTCCTTAGCTGCGAGATGCTTTTTAAAGCTGAAATCCATGATTCTTTTAGGGAGATCAGCATGATCTCCCAGCTCCATGGTACGCCCAGCTGTGATAAGGCTGAAGGTAGCCACTGCAGTGCTTGGTGAGCTACCCCTAATTAGCGAGGGTTCGGGTGTAGCTGAAGCCCAGAGCCACTGGCAGCCTGCCTGCTGCTACTGTTGTGCACAGCACTGCCAGTGCTCCCGGATTGTTGCAGTGGGGATCCTGCAACACGCATATATCAAACCAGGAGTCCCGTGGAAAGGAAATATATATGGACAGACAGATTCTTGATAGCTGTTTCAGAGATGTTTATTTCTCCAGCCGCATGGCCGGGGCTCTGCTGAGGAACTGTTCCAGTCACGGGACCAAGGGTCCTTCTGCCCGCGCAGGGAACACAAACCAACCAATGGGAACGAGGCTGAGCAGGGACAGGGAAGCCCCGTGTCTGTGCCCTCAGGGCCCCTCTCTCAGGGCTACACGGCAGGGGAGGGACCCCAACACCGGATCAGGCCTTTTTACTGTCATCCATCTGAGCAGCACCTGGTCGAGCACAGCTCCAGTTTCCATTAGATCCTACATGTAGCAGCTTCTGTCCTCTTTGTCCTTTTTCCTTAATCATCAATATTGAAATGGCCCACACTAGTGTCAGGAGAAGGATTTCAGAAAGCCTAAATGTCTTCTACAATTCTAGAAGCTGCTGCATTTTGACTTTTAAAAGCCTAAAATAAGACTTGAATGTCTTGCTTGCACACAAATTACTTTCTTTATATGTTGAAAACATAATCAAAGCTAAAAAGCAATAGGCAGAACATTTTACCATTTGGGTTTTGCCTTTGGAGCTATTTAAAATCTAAGGTGGAGCTACAGTGTTATGTGTCCTTGAGTTCCAAGCCACAAATTAAAAAATGTGCAGTGCAGATCACCTTTGGCAATAAAAGAGGAATTGCATAATACCACACTGGAAAACCTTAAGGCCATACAGTTAATTGCAAAGAGTATCACCTTGGCTATGAAAATAATGTATATCATTGCCAAACCTTTAGAAATTGCCAGAATTTTAACTGAGAAGAGCTAGAGCTGTCCTTTAAAATCACACTGAAAGCTGTACACAGGGGTGAGAGAGAAATCTACAAAAGTTACCAGTTTCAGTGTCAGAACATATGGAAATAGCTATCCTGAATAAATTTAATTTGCAAATGATATAAGAAAGTATCTTTTTTATGGTTTGTTATGGACTATCAAGGTGCCATGGTGGAGAAGTGTGTAAATGTCATCCTGGCCATATAAGCCATGGGATATCTACAGAGAAAGAGATGTTTGGCTGCCGTTGTACAAAATATTGTTGAGACCACACCTAGATATAATTGTAAATTTGGAGTCACCTTTGTTACAAAAAAAAAAAAAATTAGTTGAAACTGGAAGGGGCCAAAGAACCACTTTTAGGGTCTGATCTGTTGGAGAAGACTGATAAAAAGAAGGGCTCAGCAACTTCAGTCTAACAATAAAAGACATCTGAAGAGGAAGAAGAACTATTAAAGTAAAAGGTATGAGATCAAATAAGTATCAGCTATTTTCAGTGCATTTAGGCTGGAAATGAGAAGTAGATGCCCATGTGCCAGGCATGCTTGGTCCTCAGAAGAATCTTGCTGGCAAGAAATTAAACTGATTTCAAGATGAAAATAAACTTAAGTAAGAGACTGTAAGAGGTGTTTGCTGACAGCTGCATGGCTTACCCAGAATGCTGTTCATTATAGGCCCATTCAGTCCTTCTTGAATCTTAGTTCTGTTCAGATCAATGAAAAAATGTACCATTGCTGTCGATGGAGCCAGGATTTGTCCTTTAAGATGTAATGCACAAGCTATATTTTCTGTTACTTCTAACGGTGTATATCTTGTGAAAGGAAATTTTTCCAGTGAAGTCTTTTCTCCTGCTTTCGGGGAACAAAAAACCTTGATAGAGGATTTGGGCTACAGGGTTTGTTTTCTTCCTTTCTTTTTTTTTTCTTTTTTTCTTTCCTTTTTTTTTCTTTCCTTTCCTTTTTTTTTTCTTTTTCTTTTTTTTCTTTTCTTCTTTTTCCCCCCCTTTTTTTTTGACATCAACAGATATTTTGTGTCACTTTTTAAACTGGAAAGAACATTAATAACTGACTTTTTAGGTGCCAAGAAAAACAGAGTTTAAGGGAAAGGATGGCAGATCTTATAAACTTTGCTGTTATAACAGCTAACAGTGCACATTTGTTCATTTTTCACAAACAGCTGTCAAGGAACAGATGTTCTTGTTTACATTGCACACAGAATAAGTTGTATAAACAATGTGATTTACTTATAGTGTGCTGCTTATTTCAGGCAGAATGGTGCAAAACTAATTCTTTTGTTGCTTAGACTTAAGGTATGAATTTGATCTGCCATGAATATAGTTTTTTGTTGTGTCAGGAAAATTTAATATGTTGGCATCTGATTCTGCCACCCGTTCCACACCCACCTTCCAGAAAACCTGAAAGTCATCTAGAAGCAATGACATTAATAGGTTTTAAAATCTTTCAGTCCCTCTCACAAAGTACTCAGCATCCTACAAATTTGGGCCTGAGACATCCCATCAACCTTTGGAGAAAAAAAGCTTAAGCACTGCCTAGGGGAAGTAAATGTTCTGTCCTAACCTTAAAACCCTCTCTTTCACTGTCTGCCAGCACATAGAACTGAACTCTGGGTTAAATTAGTTGTACAAGAGGTAGAGATTTGGGATCTCTGGTGAGATTATGGATGCTTTGAAGTGTTGGTAGAGCATTTTGGCTCAGATTCATCTCACGTGATAGGTGGCTGTGCTTTATCACTTAGTTTTAACTTGGTTCACCAAAAATAGCACACTTCATAAGTCTTTAAATAAATATTTTAGCCATACCATAATGCCTTTAATGTTCTTAATGCCTATTTTAATGCAGAGCTTCCAGCTGATGGGAATTCTGCAGGGCATTTCTAACAGGATGCTGACATACCAGCCAGTTTGAATTTTAAAGATTTAAGTCTGTCAGGAATTTCTGATTTTTTTTTTTTTTTTTTGACACAGAAATCAGAATTAGCATTGAAACTTGGACCTTGACCAACATTCAGAGTTCAAATAGTGTTAAAATTTTTCTCTCTTGCTTTAACACACTTTCTCTCTGACTACTGTGAAACATAACAAGTATCCTTTGGTATATTACTGTATTTCAGTCTCCAAGAGCTCTCAGTTGCTTTCAAGTAGGACTGATTAATCCAACAAAATATTCAGCTGGATTATCTCTCACCACCACTTCTTCAGTTAAAAAAAAAAAATAGGTGGTGGTGTCTGTACGTTAATAGTGTTTAAAACCACTCTGCTCTATGAAACATGGATAATGTTGTCAGTAGAATGGAAGTTCAAAGATTTTCCTCTTTCTGTTTGTAGAAATAAATTTGCAAAGACTTTTCTTTTTTTATCATTGCAATCAAATAATTATTTCTATAAGACACTTTCAATTTGTACCACGGCTTACATAATTATAATCTTGAATATGTTCAGGAACTTTGCACTTTAGTAACAATCCTGTTTGACTTGCTAGCATTATATTGTTTTGCAGTTGCTTAGTTTTTTTCTTCTTAATCCATATCTAAAATATATTTAGAACATTTCTTCCTGAAATACGTATCAGAACAATGACTATAAAAAAATTCAATTATCAATGTAAAACATAGTAGTACCATATGGGCATCACAGTAACTGCCTTCTTCAATTGGCACTGAAGATAACCCCTATGTGATTTACAATATCATCAAAAAGGCAAGGTAAGAAATGGAAGTATGCATTACCACTATGTTCCACCACTGCAGTGTATTTAAATTAAGTTTAAATGATCAGCTATTTTTATAAAAATGAGAGTGGTAACAATAGCAGAAAGATTATTACAAATTTGTTAAAATAGTTGATCTTTATTCCCTGACGTTTAAAGACTTTCTCAAATTACAGTGAATTATTTTCAAATCTTTCAGGAATAACATTCTCCTCAGTCTTTTCTTTCTTCCTCTGACCCTCCCTCCCTATCTGTCTTTCTTCTGCTCACTTTCTTTGTCTTCGCTCTCAGGCAGTCTTTATTAAAAATACCTACTTGTGCTGTGTAGGACAGACAAAGAAGATGAAAAAACGTGAAGCACAGTAAACAACTAACGCGGCGTTTGGTGCTCGAGGCACCAACCCTGGCGTGCCCCAGGTCAGAGAGAGTCCAGCTGCGCTACTTCTGCCCGTCGCAGAAGTGACTTCGGCATCAGGAAAAGGGCTGCTGGCTGAGCTAGCTAGCTGGCTTCTTTGCAGAGGGAACATGGCAGGAGCCGATGGTATCGGCTCACGTTAGCTCGGAGACAAAGGAAGAGAGAGGCTGTTCAGGTCTGCCTTCGAACAGGTTTATTGTTAGAAGTGTCGCAACCCGAACAAGCTCGGAAGGCTGGAATCCGATGTGATGATATGCAATGGGATTGTGATGGGATAGCTCCTCGGAGCCTTGTCCTCAGTTTTATAGGGAATTTGAAAACCCCGGTGACAGGGGAAAACAACCAATGAATTACAAGCCAGGGGGAGGATACAGTGTAACAAGAACCACTGAGTGGGGGGCGGGGGGAACAGAGAGGCAGGAGTTATAACAGAACCAATGAACAACCGAGTAACCGAGAATTTTCCCGACCTGGGGGAGGCGGCTTGTACCTGGGCACCGCCGAGGGGGGTGCGGCTTAGGCTTCGGAGCTGCCCATCGACCTCTGAGTCTGCCTCTTCGGGGAACTCGATCCAGGGGAGGGGCTGGTATTGATTGGCATCATGGAACCCCAGCCCCGCAGTGGGCTGGGTCACCCCAACAAACAGCATAAAGCCATTTATTAAAGATAAACAAGGGCTATTATAAAGGGAGAGGTAGTAAGGGATCCTCCTAAAAACCTTATAGTTAAATATAAAAAGGATCTTGTAGAGAAGGAGAAAGTCTGAAATTGAAAAATTGTTATGTTATGAGAACATGTCATAGATCTGTAGATTATGAAGCCATATGGGAATAGTGCTGTGATTCAATCTGAACTCCTCCCTAACATGGGCCATGAGATTTACCTGAATTAATTCTTCTTTGTACCATTTTTCAAAAAAGAAAACATACTTTGACATAACATTTCCAACTACACAAAACTCCCTGCACTTCTGATAAGTCATTTCAAGAGCAGTTATACTCACTGCTAGAAAAATCAAGAATACAAAAGAAATAGAACAGTGGTCCATCTAGCTTAGTGCTTGGTCTTCCACAGTGATAGGATGCAATCTGGGGAGAGCACATACCTCTGAGCTTCACTCCCTTGTCTTATCCTAGCATCTATTGGCATGGAATAAGGGATGTTAGAAGACATGTCCCTCACTGCTCCTTCTGGCATCTGTTAACAAACCTGCTATTGATGAATTTGTCTCTTTTTGACTTGTTAACACTATGTACCTCCAAAATCTCTTGAGAAAATTAAATCCAAAAGCTGTCTGCCTTCCACTTAAAGAAATTCTTTCTTTTTTTCCTGTTTTAAACTGCTCTGCTATGGTTCTCTACCAGTTTTGATAAGCAAGCTTTCAGTCTAATAATGCAGGACTTGGTACATACTGTTATTTTCTTATCCCTATGGCAAACTAAAATTTTTCTTATCTCAGCTTTGAATCCCTCCATTATGTCCACCATGGAATCATGTCAGCAACTTGCGAAAGTTCTGTATTCAAGGATTTCTGTTCCCCATGTAACTACTTGTAGTCTAACATGAAATAGTTTCTTAGTTATTTGTTAAGGTAAATAGAAAGATGCATTGATTGTTTCACAAAAGATGTTTTACATCCTACAAATAATTTTTTGTGACTGTTGTTTGCTATACCTCAAATTTGTTACCATCTCTGTTAACTTGCTTGGTGGGACGTGCCTCAATTTAAACTAATGAAACCTACTCACTCCTTTTATGTTTCTGTTATTGTTGTGAACAACTCTACCATTTTCAACTGGCATTCCACTTAGGGGATTCCTTCTCCTTCCTAATAATCAAAATACTCCTTGTCTTTAATTCTTCTAACATTGACTTATTTTCTTTTTTGTGCTCCATCTGTTTTTTCTTGTGTTCCTGGGTTTTCATTCCCAAATTTCCAAATTTAAGTTACTGCCACTGATTTTTTTCTCTTTGAAATAAAATATAAAGATGAAAGTCTATAGGTATATATAAACCTAAAATGGATGGTTGCATGTTTTCCTCAAGGATATTTTATGTTTTGTTGTCTTGTTGTAGAGTCCCTGTTATTCTTTTAAGAGTTCCCACTTCCCATTTATATGCTACTCTAAGCTGGTATTCCTTAGTTTCTTTCTTTTAAAGCAGCAGTAGCATTTGTTTTCAGTTAGAGTCACATTCCATTGTCAAACATAAACATAAGTTAAGTAATTAGCATTCTCATCAAAGAAAGCACTCCGATTTGATCTAATTTAAAATTGACACATAATGATTAGAACAACTTTAGTATAGTATTTGGTCGAAGAGTCTCAAGAGCAATCTTAAATTTAATCTCCATGTTCATATCAAGTTTTGTTGGTTTTTAGCAATTTTACTTCCTTCCTATCTATTGAGAACTGCTGTCTATAAGTGAGACCAGTTCTTAAAAGAAAAGAGATATTAGGTAGGACCCCAAATCTTGACTCTAGGATTTTATAGTTTTATCAAAATTTCTGCAATTTGAAATTGAAAATCCAGTATCCTAAGTTCTAGAACTTCAGTCTAGGTTTAGATAATTCTTACACATTATCTGTCTTATGATGGGATCTCAATAGAACTGTTTTTCATGGTCATTAAGATCAACTGGCATAATGGAGTCCTTTTCATTACTGAATTGTCAAAACATTTCTATCTATATTCTTGTTACAGGTTGCACCACCAAGAGAATCCCCATTCCCAAGGTGGTTGCTATAGATTGTCTTGAGGTATTGCCTTCTTCTGAATTTACAGGTTTAAGTAACTGAAATGATGCAAAGATAGTTGTTCTGTCTGTCTGGTGGGTGTTTTGCATTATGCTGAGATTTTTCATGTCCAGGAAGGAGACAAAAAGAAGCATGCAAAGGCACAAAGCCTTCTGGGGTAGTACCGGAGGCCTCTGTCTGGTGATGTATTAGCATATTTCAGCAAATTTAGATGTCCCATGAATTAATTATGTTGTCCAAAGGCTGTGGATTTAAAAAATGCTGTACAATCCACCAACCTGTTACATGGAAACAAAATATGAATTTTAGCAGTCCTGCTAAAGTCCCTACTAAACAAGTGATTCACTTCCAGAAGTCTTAAAATATTATTTCATAAAAAATAGGCCACATAGCTTTTAACAGTGTTCCTACACAGCATTCTTACACCATGTGGTTATAGTATAGAAATGTTAATAAGATAATCACTCTCAACAATGGATATGGGTAAGTACATCTGACATATGGCAATAATTGGATATCCTTCCAAAAAGCCATTGTTTTTTAATTTGAAATAAGTTTTTTGTTATTCTTCTCATACTTCAGCTGCCAAGGAGATATTTTGTGGGTAATAACACTTTCATGTGCTGTTGGGTTGGATATCAAAGGGCTCTCTACGCATCGCACGCTAAACCTGCATTGCAGCAGCAGAATTGCATTCCTCACCTTCCCACTTCATTTAAGTAGATTTTTATAGTACAGTGCTATGAAGTAGCCTCAGTTTCATCTGTGTCTGGATTGCTGTCAGTAGTGATAGTGATAGGTCACCAGCAACACTGTTCTCCATAGTGTTCACTGACAAGCCAGGAAATGCCCATAGTGCTTGAAAACTGTTACCTGTTTTGTTCATGGAGCATCCATGATGACCAAATTCACATTTTTCAAGGGAAAAAACTGAGGAAATTTAAGCAATTTAAAAAGAAAATATCTGTCTCCTGATTCCCAGCATTATGCTTTTGTTACAGGACAGCTTTTCCACCTTTGATGGCCTGCTTCAAGTATAGCCTTTTTTTCATTAAGCAAATACTGATTTTTTTCTTCTGCTTGCAAGAAGACTAGAGTTAACTTGTCTCTTTTTGGTTGCTTCATTGTTTGTGAATAGCATTTATTATTATTATTAACAGTATTTATTATTGTTTGAGAATAGCATTTATTAATTAACTGCTGTTGCTTATCTAATGGCCACTCACAAGCATCTTTTTCTCATGGCATGTGTTAAACAGCAGCTATTAAGAATGTTCCTCCATGACAAAGTGTCAGGCTTTCCCTTTAACTACTTAATATCATGCAGACAGTCCAGCCCCCAGCATTTAAACCAGATTATATGATTTAGAAGAAACAGGACAGGAGCACTCATAACTCTTGTTATTTATTTTATAAGCATCCAGCTCTTTATTATAATTAGTCATTTATATTATGGTGGACAGCATACTACTTATTTTTGAACATAGTTGAGAAGATACAATTTCTATCTGAAAAACCAGACTTCTAAATCAACACGAGATCTCATTTGAATTCTGTCTAACCCTTGAAGTAGCTGATATTAGTAAAAGATGAGGAGGATCAAAGGGTTGTAGGAAAAGATGCAAGTGAACTGCCATGATGAGAATTGGTGGTGGCAGGTACAGCACACTGGGATTTTGGAGGTTTGCTAATACATCTAGCAGTAGTTCTGAAGGATCAGTATACAGATCTCCTCTGTCAAGTGATACATAACATCTTAATTCAGCCTTTAGTCATTTGGGGAGCAGAATTACTGCAGTAACAAGCCTAACTATTATTTTCTAAGGTCATGTCTGCGAGAAGATTTGATTGAGATGGCAGAATGGGAAAGTAATGGGAGCTGACTGTTACCCTGTGATGTGCCACAGAGTCACTAAATGATAGGAAGAGAATTGTTTCACTGTTTACACATCAGTTTCCCCATCAATGAAATAGAAGTAATGAAATGTACTGATTGTTGTGAAGTATTTTGATATCTATGATGAAATGTCCTAAAAACTTGAGGCTCTTTCCAAAGCCCTTTGAAGTCCTCAGAAGGCCCTTGATTCAGCTATCTTAATTTGCATTTGCCTTAGTCTGCAAGTCACCCACCAGACTCCTGAAATTTGGAAATGTACCACTGAATGCATTTCTCAAAGATGGAAAAATATATTCTCAAGTAATCATTATCTTTGACTATTTGACTATTCAGTTTGAATTTAGAAAACAGCAGAATGATATATGCATTTGGATTATTTGTAATATTTTACAAGATCAAGGTGAAAACTTAGAAGACAGAGAAGGAAAAGCCCCAGCATGTTTCCCTGACACCAAAGAACGAACTCTGACAGAAACAAGCTCTGGGGTTTTTTTAATCTTCCTTTTCTGAAGGTAGATGAAAAAGATCAGGAGAAACTATGTCTCATTAGAAGTGAATAAGTCTGTGGTAATCCATACTAAATTTACCAGGTCATATCTTCTAAGAAGGTATTAGACACCAAAGGGCAGGTAGTTACATTGCAAAAAAAAAAAAAAAAGAAAAAAAAGAAAAAAAGTATTAAAAAGTTGATATTTAATTTTTTTTCCACTTAATAAATGAAATGGCACAGACTTTACAGAAGAATTTAAAATCTTTTAGTGTGATAGGTAAGGTGAGAGAAGGTTGTAAGATGAATGCTCATTATTCAACAAAGCTCACAACAAATGAAATGTGTGCTGTAAGAACATACTTACATGTTTTCTTTTTTTTCTGGAGAATAAACTCTTTTTGCTAAAACAGAAATACTATGTTTATGAAGAAAACATTTTTTCCTAATCAATATTTTTTTTAACCTCTGGGTTATTACTTCCTCAAATATATTTTTTTCTTCAAGATTGGTCTATGTACTTTAATGAAAAATCTGCAGAACAGACACATGCTATTGTTCACATTAAAACTTTCAAAGGTTATTAGCTGTGATAGGGCATTACTTGTCTTCAGTACATTTTTTTTGTGATGTATCAGGTTCTTGGGATGTATGTGTGTGTGTATATATATATATATATAAAACTGGGAGTGAAAAGAATTAGCTGTTGGCAAAGCAGGAATATCCACGCTCTGCTTAAAGATCGGGAAGCACACATTCTGTTCTTGCTATGCCATATGTTTTATATCTTGTATATGCCACTTGGCTTCTTGAAATTTCAGTTCAGGTATCTGATAAATGAGATTGATATGATAGGGACATTTATCTATCTTTCTTGACCACTTCAGAAGCCTGGTGATTGCTGGAAACTTTAAAATTTATTTTTATTAAACTCCATGTGATGTCAAATAATTTAACTTTTCCATTTTCTTATTTTCTTCATTTTTAGAATAGAAAAGATGCAAATAACATAAAAAGTGATTTATATCTAAAAACCCTTATGCCAGCTAGTAATTCTCCAGAAGACTTTTCTCTGCCAGATCATTATTTTGTATTACAAAACAGCTTAAATTCTCAGGAGTCCAAAACTCTCGTTTGTCTCCATCAGGACATTGACTGTTGGGTATCTGTTGGAATTAGCTCAATGCTACTTTTTTTGGAGTCCAGATCTAATAAGAGTCAACAGGTTTGAATGTATACCTTCTAACTAGATGTAGACCGTACATCAAAATAGAGCCTTAGATACTTTATTGTTTCTTGAGCTCTGGCCAGAACAGGATGATGAGCACTGTGTTTGAAACTGCTGATGCTGTTGAAAAACCCTGCAATAAAATACCTGCTGCTATCTTTTTCCCTTGATTACCAAGCTGAAAGCAAGATTTAATAATAAATGGCAAATCATGATTGCTTCCTTTTCTATGTCTGTCACCCATCTTATTTGGAGAAACTTGGACAACTCTTGCCTGATTATTGGGCTCAATTCCAGTATGCTTGTAAAATTTCAGTGTTCTCTCTCATCCTGCTTCCACATTATCAAAAGTTCTCTGTGAACTCTGCCTTGTCCCACATGAGTTTGGGTGCACAATTTTAGTTGAGCCTGTATCACAAACTTACAACTCATGTAAAAGTAGAAAGAAGCCCTCTCCCCATCTCATTCATAAGTACTTTTAAATAAGAGTCATGTTCTTAACTTCACTGGACCCATTTATAATTAGCGATTAAGCTAAATCCAGAAAACTGGTTGTAGTACAATAAAGATGAATAAATAAGTAGGAATACATGATATAGTAGTATATCATGAGACTGGACTTGATCCTATGTGTCCTTTCCTAGCATAACTACTATTTTTCTCCTGTTTAATTTTTTAAAATTTATTTTATGAATTTGGGAACTTCTCCAAACTGAACAATCTTGCTTTAAAATATATGCATAATTGATATAAGGATACATTCTTTTTTGTGAGATCTGAGTTGATGGGGGAAGTTGCTGGCACTGCAGGGAAGAATTTGACATTCCAACTTTCTATCTATAAACTCCTGTACAAGTTCAGGCTGTTCAGACTAAGGACTAACCCTGTCTACTTCAAGTTCTTGTTTCAAAATTGCTCTTATTTAAGATTTTGGCACTTTTTCCTATGTTTAAGAACATTATCCAATACTGTTAAAAGTACTAGAAACATTCCCATCAATTTCAACCAATGTTGCATCAGAACAAAAGAGAATACAATGTTCAGTGAATTAATTTTTCATTCTACAGGTCCTTAAAGTTACTTAATTTTTTAGAGCTTGAATAAGTAATCTGGGAGGAAGAAAGTATCTCTAGTGTTAATGTCAGGGGCAGAATAACTTCGTTATCTAAATGTACAGTATGATTCTTGTTCATGGTGTGTTGAACACTTCATTGGATTGAACAGAAGAAAACTGATAATGACAGATCTTGTTTCCTAAATATATAATTAAATCTCTAGTGGAATAGGTTCTTCCAGGCAGGTAAAGGGATGACAAAACATTTCATGTGATGTCAACAGATGTCTTAGTGAACCTTATCCTCCTGAAATTTACAAAACAATGTTTATTTCAGTATCCTTCTTATAATGCTTTGCATGTCACATGCCAGATTCACTTCTCTGCAATAATGACAACACATACTATGCACATCATGGTTAATGGCTCAAAAATTAGGTTTCTGATCTTGTAATAAACATGGGTTGGGTAATGCGGTGGAAGTCTCTTAGCATTAGGAAGGTTTAAGGCTCCCAGGGCACTGTGCAGCACTACCCCAGCAACCCCTGGCTTGTAATTATCTGTTACACACTTTTCCACTTGTACTGCATCTGCTGAATACACATGGTTATGTTAGTCAGGTGAGCACTGGTTCCATTATAGCTATAGTCATGATGATTAACAGATAACTTAAAGATTTTTTTTTCCTGTTTTTCTGTTGCATCCTTCTTGCTGCTATTTCTAGTATCAAACTGATCACAACAATGCATAATAAACACCAGTATGATCTTTTGAAAGTTTTATTAAAAGCACAAAATCATGTCTGCTAGTGAATGAATACCTAAGATACAAGCTTACTGAGATTAGCATCTGTTTTCTTCTAAGACCTTTCTTTCAAGCAAACAATGTACAAAGTACCTTCCAAGGTCAAGTTTAATAGCAGGAAATCTCCAGATAACAGAGGTGTTTAGGATAACTGATACAGGCACATGCTGAAGAATGAGAATCTGCAATGAGTGAACATCCACCTGCAGCTTTTTCCTCTGAAGCATTAATACAGGACCACAGGAAGCTTCTGTTCTTTCAGCTTCTCAGAAATTATAGGCAGTTTCTGGGTCTTGGTTGTACATTAACCAGAGACTGAGCAATGCAGACGCATATGAAGAGCCTCCTTTTGACATGCTGAGCAGTTAAGGAACATTGCCACCTCACAGAGTCAGGATTCACAGGGAGACATCCTTATGGTTTTTCTAAATTTAGCTATTTTCTGAAATAGAGTAGCTATTCTAAAAAGCTCTATACTGATACATCCTTTTGTCGCCAGAAGAAAATTGTGTATGCAAAGGAGGTTGAGGAGAGGGGATGGGGAGGCTTTCTAGCCCAAGAAAATCTTTGTGCTATAACCAAATCTTCTTCAGTATTTATGTTCTGGTTTAAACATCCCAAGAATATATAGACAAATCCACAGGTTAGTAGAGCTTCCAGATATGTTTGTCTTTGCCTTGCTCAGAGCTGAAGGCAGAAAGCTCCTCCATCTACTGGCTGTCTGGGGCACTCAGTCTGCCTCTTTCTCACCTGAACTTCTGACACTTTGGACCCCTTCCCTCCACCCACTTCTAACTAAGGTCTGGTAAGTGCAGGAAGGACTAGGCTCCAGAGTGAAATGCACCAGATGTCTATCCTGGAGCACAGAGAAAGTCAGATGCAAAAGTCTGGGAGGGTTTGTGCTTTTGTTGATCAAGGACCAGAACTTCTACCCTATTTCTATATCATGCTGTAGTATTATTTTTTCTACTTGTTAGTCAAGTAGGACTGGCACGATGGGTCTTTTCTTTGGGTCTGATTTAAAGTCTATTGAAGTCAATAGAAAAAATTCCTATCTAGTTTCACTCTGACTAATGTTTTACCTCATTAGGTTTTTAACCTAAGTAAAATAAACTCTGAAAACAGTTAAATTGTAATTAATTTTCTTCATTTGTGTGACTCCCTTCTACTGTTCTTCCACTCAAAAATTCCAAATGCAATGGGATTAGGTAGATCTTGAGAATTAAATTTTAAAATTGCATTCTTTCTCCACCATTACAAAATGCAATTTAAGCTTTCATGCATAGAAGTAGTAATATGGTTTAAAGAAACACACTTTTGAAATGCATGCCTCATTAGTTAATTTATAATAAAATTTTTTCTGGTGCCTCATCACTTTGGTCTTTTGATATTTTAGATTGGATAGAAGGAACAGCTCTGCAGCAATACTGAGTAGCAGAGAGTCTAGAGGCACTTCTACAGAACTCTTTACCCACAGATCTCAGCAATTTATAGATAGATTCCTAAACTGAGGACTCTGTTTTATTGTTCAGTCACAACAAAAGGAGACCACAGTCCTGGCAGATGTAGGCAGCAGTCTGTGCTCCATCTGTTGTGCTCTACATCAAGCCAGCTCTGTTGGCTTTTGTCAGCAGGTGAGATGATGGCATCATATGTGGAATAAAGTATGCTTTGCTGAAGCATAAGCCCATACCACATTGCTCAGGAAGCAGAAGGACTGTGGGGAAACAGTGTTCCCATAAACCAGAGAAATGCTTTCTCTTCTTTTCAGAGGAGCAGGAGATCCATGTTCTTTCCTTGCAAGAATTTCTCAGCAAGCTTCATGAAACACAGGAACAAGGAGACCACATTAGAGTGAAAAAAAAGAGTAAAGCCAAATTTCTGATTTTGAAAATGAGAAGTCATTAAATCAAATTCACTATTAGTATGTTATGGAAGCAACCTTGGTAGCCACTGAAACTAAGACATTTTTAGAATTAAAACATGGTTATTTTCAAAGGATGGAAAAGATCATGATTAATTCTCTGAAGTGGCAATAGAAAATATTGAACCTTTGTCAATTTGACTTCAGGAATCCATTTTATAATCTTTTTTTCACCTTGGAACCCTCAATATTAATTGCAGAACTGGAGCAGTGCTGATAATGGTGTTTTCTGCGACTTCTAGATTCCAGAATGATTCTAGAATGTGTAAAAAACTAAACTAAATCTGAAAGTTCCTGTTAAACTGTTACAGAGATAAGAAGCAATTATATGAGATAGTTGTTCTGCCTGGAAAAAGTGGATATTTAAATTTTCCTTCTGCCATTTACCTTTTTCTTGATAAAAATAATTACTTTATCTTGCAAACATAGAAGCTTGTCTTATAGATTGCAAAAAAAATTCACTTAAAAATAAAAAAATGTACAGCAAATAAATGCATTAAAATAGATTTTACACTCAGCAAAGTTAAAATCTTGCAATTGAAAATGAATATATTTCACTAATGCTAGTAAGAATTAGAAAACAAAAGTTCTAGTGTTTTCACTTTAAGATTTTAATTTCATTAATGCTTTTGGGTTTTGTATTGTTACTTTAGCTGACTTTTTGCTAATGCTTAAATACTGCAGATGAAAGCAATATAAATTCAAAAGACATATTTTACTGTCTTTGTTCTGCTGTGCTTTTGTACTAGCAAAATCTTCTCCAAACAACTGACATGATTAGATTCAAAGCTTTTAACTGGTTCAACACTGACTGTGATCACAAATACTGCTTTTCAGTCCAGGTGTCTTGGACTGCATAGATGCATAGATGCAATTTCTTTTAACCCTTCTGTGACGACAGTACTGGAACAGTAAATTTAGACAAGATCATCCATGTATTCTCCTTTATTTACTACAATATCAAAGGTTGGGATACTTTTTTTTAGTTACCCTTAAAATTGTTTGAATGTGGGCCACAGCTTGTTCTTGCTTATGTGATGCCAATGCTGTCTTCTTTGTCTTCCAAAGCATTAAATAATGCAAACAAAAAACCATGCAGCGTACCCCAGTCAACAATTTTTCTGAGCCAGAGCTGTTCATTTCTGCTCCAGGAGAAGCTGAAGTGCTTGAAAATCTGTCATTAGTAGCCCACCTTTCAGAGGGCTAATATTAGCAGTGCTGTCAACACAGGTTACAGAACCTGTTAAGGAAAGAGATTCCTCTCCCTGCCCCTCGGCCTATGTGTGAGTCCACCAGACCATTACAAGTTCTAAATGAACAGTTCTGTGCTTCTGTTCTAACCCTGAATATCTGTGTTTTTCTTGGCTTTCTATAAGATTGTTGGTCTTCAAGGTACACAGTAACATGAGGATGGTTATACACAAGGCTCTTAGTGAAGAGATCCTAGACCAGACTTTCATAGAACTTGCAAGCATTCTGTGAATTCAACTGCACTTACTTGAAGATCTGAAAGAAAAGGTGAAATATTTTATATAACTAGTTGTTAGAAATATGTTTTATATTTTTTTCTGATGATGTTCTGCTTAGCAATGTATTTATTGTACTGGTAAGTCTGAAGCATAAACAAAACTACAGCTCCTAACAGTGTTCAAAATCATGAGCCAGGACTATAAGACTGGCTTAAATTAAAGAAATGATATGTCTATATGATTGCTTTCTCTCATTTTTTTCAGTCCATACGGAAAAGTAAGGTCATACTTTCTAGCTTTCTCTTCACATACCAGTATTTGAAGTTTAATTTTTAAATGAAATTTTAGTTTTTCCATGCAATAAAGTATCAGGGAACTGAAATTATGAAGGGAAACCAATGACTGCAAGACTTCACAATTACATTTGTCTGTAGGCCATTCTGCCTTCCTGAAGAATATAATAAATGCTTGTCTTGGTTCGAAAGACATGTGTCTGCTAAGGAAGGCAGGAGCCTCCCTTGGAATGGCAGATGCATCCCCCCTTCCCTCTGAGTTACTATAATTTTGAAATTAAGGGGCTTTTAGGCAAAGATATGGGAAATAGGAATAACAGTTCTTTACTATTATATATCTATATGTGTATAACAAGGCAAACAAACAATAACTATGGCAGTAACAGCAAACAATCACAAACCCAGTCCCAGCCTTCTTGACAGTCAGGCCCTTTTCCCTCGGGTGCAGTTCCGGTTGCAGCCGGCAGGGGCGCTGGCGGCTCCTGGTGAGCAGGGCAGGTGCGATGGTTCCCCCGCGGCTGCAGGGGGCGCAGCAATGGTGGCCTGGGATCCCAGGGAGGGATGGGACATAGGCTTCACAAACCGCTGGGCAGCCGATCCTGGTGTCCGGCTGGACCCTTAGGAACAGCAAGCCGGAATGGCAGGCTGGAACAGCAGGGACGAGCACAAATCCCGGGTGGCAGACGAGAGGTATCCAAATTGGGAACCCCCCAGAGGTCTGGGCAGGCAGGGCGAGCACGACTACAACCTAGCGAAGGCTCGAAGCAACGGCAGGGGCAGGGCAGCCACGGCCCAGCTCCCAGCAGGGTAGGGAAGGCGGGCTTGGGATCCCGGGGTTTCTCTGGCAGAAGGAAAAGTAGCTGACAAAACAGCCTCCCTCTCCGTCCAAAACTCCAGGGATCGACTGACCGCACACCCAGGTGAAACAAAAGAGTAGCCAGATGCACCTCACCTCCAGTGGCTAGGTCTTTGTTTTTCTTAAGTACCCAGCAATTTGTCCCCCTAGCAACCCGTATGGGAAAAATTCCTTTAACAGAAAAAAAACCCAGGAGAGCTCCTAAAACCCCAACAATGCTGTATTAGTTCACATCACAAGTGTTTTCAGAAGTGGTTGCTCCTGGGTGTTTAGCAAACTAAAATGAAATAAGGTAAACGTAAAGTGATGCTCTTGACTTCGTACAATGAAGAACTTGGTTAGGCTTTGCAACCAGGACCACGGTGTTGCATATGTATTAACTTTTACCTTTGGCTTTCATAAAATTCTGTGATAGCAACTTCCATAATTTAATTACATGGTCTTTTTTAAAATAGAACTTAGTTTTGTACTATGTTACTGGATCATACCACTTGCTTTTCTTCAACTCATTTTGTAAGCAACAAGATTACCACCACTCTCTGTTCAAGTTGTCCCCATTATGCATGGTTTTGGTCTTCCCTTCTTAGTTTTGACAGGCCTAACTCATACCTTCTGTTTTAACTCATACCTCTGGAATCTGATCCTTGAGACTGCCTTACTCCATGAAAGCATTAATGTTTATTGCTAGTCAGTTGTATCCAGCGTAATTCTTCAAAAATCAATCACCCCAAAAGCACAGGTGTTGCAGCTTCAATCCCTCGTAAAGAATGTGATGAGTTGTGAAGTTCTGATAGCCAGAAAACTATTTGTTCACCACAGTATTTTTGGGGGGACTGGAAAATAGCTGCAGTTGCCTGCACATAGATTCTGAAGTGACCGTATTCTGTTATTTTTATACTCCCTCTTTTCCTCGTCCTCCAAAAATAGTTGGAAATAGTGTCAGCTACCAAGGCAGTAGAAAACATCAATAACTACTTTACCTATCTCCTTGTCTCAGTGACTTGTAACAGAGGACTTGGGAGCCACTTAGTCGATACCCTAATGGAGATGCCTGTTAAAAATACAGTGTTATCTGGTTGGTAGATAAAGAAGATAAAAGAGGAAGGTCCAGTGGAAAATGTTACAGAAATCAAAATGCCTCAAAGAATACACATGAACTGAGGCAATAAGGGATGAAACCGAAAGTTTTCAGTAAGTCCCAGGCAGTTAGAGACTTGAATGCTTGACTGCAGTGCTGGTGCCACAGTTCTTCCAATTTTTTCTCTGTTTTCATTCAGCTTGCAAATGAACTTATGATGGTATTCTTCCCCTCATTCATATCTTTTTTTAGACTGGAAAAAATATATATAAAAATCGGGTAAAGGAGCAGTTAATTCTGCTAGTTTTGAACATGACATTTTAAGGGAGATCTACATTATGCAGGCAGAGATAGTAGGGAGGTGATGTTATTGTTATACTAGTCAGGGTCTCCAGAGTGTCCCAAAAAGCTTGGAGTATTATTTTGAGGAAATAATATAAGGGAAATTAGCTCCATTCCTATCCTGAGTATCTACCATTCAGTTTTCAAGAGTAAGGCCGTTGTGTTCCTTGCTGGTCCTCTTGTCCAAACCGGGCGCACACAGACATAAGATCTAGCAGACTCATTACTCTCAACACAGAAGTTCTGAAAGAAACCAAGGAGTTTTCTTGAGATGATCATCTGTTAGCTCTGAAAACTGGACATTCTCTCTCAGTCTCCAAGCTTTCGTCTTCTATTGCCAGTGATGACTGTTGTCCCTTTTCTTCCTGTTCAACTTCCATTCCTTTAATTGTTCAGCTGCCCATCTCCTATTTCTTTGCTTTCCTGCTTTTTACATGCCATTCTGCCAAAGTTTATATTTCATTTTTTCTTCTTCCTCCCCTCAGTTTCCTATTTCCCTCTTATGTTGCTTCTGAAACTTTCATTTAAATAGCCTTTAAAGACACTTTAAATGAAATACGTTATAAACTAAATAAAATTTCAGTAGATCCAACAAATAGGATATTCTCACAGCTGCCTCAGTTTAATTTGGATTAATGTCTTCTTTTTCCACTGTTTAGTTAAATAGTGATCAATCTGGATCTGAAGTTCTGTCTCAGAATTTCAGTCTGATAATGAAGTCAGTGATATAATGAGGTCAAAGTTCAAAATGGTGTGCAGTGCTGATATACATGATCTTAAAATTCAAGATTCCTGTAGATTCTGTATGGGTTTATTGTGTCAAAAGTGCTATGCTTCTGCAGTTCTGCATGAGGCTTCCAGCACAACTAGGGGTCTGGCTGAATCCAGGGTAATGTCAGCTATGTGGCAGTGCAGTTACATATCTGTAGCTGCTGCCTTTACATTTGGGTACCTCATTTTTATTAGATGTGGTTGAAAAATGGAACATTTTCTCAAGGGATTTATTTTACTTTTTTTACAATTTCATTTTTTAGATGTTGAAGTTCTAGAAGTAAGAATTTGAGAGAAAAGAAAGTTGAGCAGTTCTCTGAGAAATTGAATGAAGGATTAATGCACAGTTTTTCAGATCTTGCCACATGAGAAAGGTTTGCAGTCTTGCCTATTTTTAGGGTAGCTGCAATAGTGGCCAGCAACAAGTGCACAAGAGATCTTGACTTTGTAGGAAAAATCTGTTCAAGTATACAAATTGGTTCAGACATGGTATGATATTATTAGCAAAACATTTTAAAGTTATTTTTATTTTGCTTTTTTTTCTAATTATGGGCACTTTTTTAGTTACTGAACAAATGAAGCTGCATACAAAAAATCAGCTTGGTCTAATTTTGCTGATGTGATGCACATTTTACAGCTATATTTCTTGACTACAGCAAAACTGATACACATATTGTAGGAGTCTCTATTTGATTACCAAATCCCAGTCAGGCAGAGTCAGCTCGCAAACCTCCAATGGACAGATATGTGTGAGTTTTTCAATCAAATCTGATAGAAATTAATTTGAGGCTAACATTTCCCTTTGAGATGCTTTCTGTGTATGCTTGTGCACACAATACAAGCATTTTCATGCTGGAAGCTCTTGAAGAGTACCTTGATTTTAAGGGAGTAGCTTTTCCCCTGCTGAATAGTAATAGGATTTGATATTATATAGGACAAGATCTTTGAAACTTTGATTATCCCACCAGAGAAAATACTTTCATGTAAACAGGTTAAAGCCACAACATTCTTTTTTTCTGACTTTGAAGACATTTATCTTGTAACTTTATCCTGCTTCAGATATTTAATTTTAGTTCTGTAGCATCGAATGCTAGCATTATTCAGTTGCTATCGTTTTCTTTGATGTCTTGATAATAGGTGCTTATTGGATTGGGGCAAAACGGAAATAAAGGCACATGCGGGTGGATGGGTGAGGCTTTGGGAATAGATAGGCGATTACACAAGAGTGATATTCCAGTGCCAGGGAAGTATCTAGGTTCAAAATATGGACATGCTCTACACTTACGTATCATCCAGGCCCCTTTCTGTGCTGCCCATCAGAGTTGTGGCCCATGCTTTCTCTTTCCTCTCTCAAGAGCAAGGATGATGCTAATAGAAGGAGTTTTCCATTTTAGCAAAATAAAAGGAGAGAACCATGACTTCATTTTCTTCCTACTACTACGTCTTTTCCATTATGGTAAACAAAGATCCCAACTTGGAGCAGAATGTGTGATAGCAAAGAATTGTGCATCCCAGAAAGGAGGAGCTTTAAGGAGTAGAGAGGTCATCTATCTTACATGAAAAAAGGTAAGGAGACACAATTTCCTTCACAAAATGGAATACCTTGGAAAAGTAGTTGAAAGAATGACTCTGCTGGATAAAAATAGCTATACCCTTAAACAAACAGGATTGATAGTATAAATGTCACCCTGTCATGCAGCTCCTTCATGAAGTGCTATGTCAAAGGGGAAAGATCTTATCCTCTGACAAGGTGAGATTGGCTGGAAGCAAAGGTCCCCCATCACAGTCTCCCAGCTCCCATCAACCTGTTGCCCATCAGAACATCTGGTGGCTCTATGTTTTCTTATTCATTATTGTGAAACAGACTAATGACACTGATCACTTATAATTTCATTTGGCTACATGCAAAAAAAATGCAGCAGTCCAAAGGCTAGCATGCTGATGAATCAGAGGCTGGTAGTGATGAATCCTAGTAGTTTCTGAATTTCTAGATTCCTTTCAGCTGCTTATCACTTCTTCTACAATGCGTGAACAAAGGATAATAATATCCCAGGAGATCAATAAAAGAACAGTGTACAATGCTTTTAATGACAGGACTTGAATTTTCCAAATCTTATTCTAAACAAACTGCCTGTCATTTGCTGTGATCCACTGCAGGAACTGGAAAGGTACCAAGGTAAATCCCTCCTTTCTTTTACTCAACCAAGCTTCATAATGCTTGGGCCATATGAGCTGGACAAGAAGGAACTGACGGAGGGCAGGTACTGATCAAGGGCAAGGCTGTGAGTGCTTAGCATGTGGTACTGCTAAGGGAACGGCCCTGCAAATGAGTGAGATGGCAGCCTCTCTATTAAAAAGTGTGGCACAGGAGATGGCTCTGTGAAACCTGAGAGCAGAGCACTTTATCCCATCTACAGAGATTCCTAGAGGGTGGAGCCTGTGGCATCTCTTTTCAGCTCTACAAAGAGTTCTCTACCAGAACCTAGAGAAACACTAGATATTTTCAATGTGAGGAGTGGAAGGGGAATGGGGAAAGGACATCCCAGACACAACCTGCAAGGAATTTAAGTGAATAATTTTGTACATTTTTAAC
The DNA here is from genome assembly GCF_020740725.1 of Corvus hawaiiensis. NCBI lineage: Eukaryota > Metazoa > Chordata > Aves > Passeriformes > Corvidae > Corvus > Corvus hawaiiensis. Next base: position 25,382,520 of record NC_063213.1, read on the forward strand.
TGCAAGGGTGTAAAATCTGGTCTTAGACTCAAGTTGTTGCATATGGAATAAATACTAGCTTAATATGTATTCAGTCAGTGTCTGAAATTGTCCCAAATGATCTTCCCTTTGAAGGCTTATAATGCTTTTACCATGGCCCAGAGAAGCATTTCTAACAATCAGTAAAATCTTCCTGAAATAAACACAGAGGGCTGTTAATGCTAGCTGAGGGAATCTACACTCTTAAAGTGATCTGCTGCCCTTGATCTGTGACGGAAGTTTTATTGATATTAAGGGCCATTGGAAAAATTGCAATTCCTGTAAGACTGCTGAGAGGTAGTTTAGATCCTGAATGTTTGGAAAGGGAATGAATGCATGATATTCATATATCACAAGTATTTTATATTCTTATAAACCCTAATGATTTTAGGTAATGGTAATTCCATGGTGTGAATTCTTATAATTCTTCTTTTAGTATTTTCATGTCAAGTACTGAAGCATTGTGCATTAAAATTGGCACAAAAAAACTTATTGAAAATAAGAGTAGTGTGTCTTCAAAATCATAGTCTATAAACTGGAAGCAAAAAAATAAAAAAGACAACTAGTCTGAATTTTTGGAGTCTCCCAATTTTACTATTGCTGTGGCTAGCAGCATCAACTGCTTATACTTTTTCGTTTACACGCAAATACATCTCTTGTGTTCCTAGAACCCCATTTTTCAGAAATAGTTCTATTTTGTGTATAAAGCAGCTTGAGGGAATAAGTTACAGAGCAAAGCCATAAAGGTCTTCCAGGAGTAGGAACATGTGAAGATAGAACTCATTAAAATCACAGCATGATATGACTTATACAAGTCACACAAATAAATAATCAAGAAGTGTATGGACTTTATGTGTGTTTTACTTTACCTTGAAAACCAATGTAGTTTAAGCACCCAGGGACACCGTGGGCATTTGCTCCACTAAAGATGCTGAAAGCACTAAGCAAGTACTGGCCTGCACAAAACCATTTACATTTGATACATTGATATAGCCTGTGGCATACAATATTAATAATAGTTCTCATTTTTACACTCTGTCCAACTTAATCCAGATAATTTGAAACTAAAAATGGTGATCCAAAATGCTTTGCGCATGTACATGTCCCATGAACATGGGACTTAGTCTGTTTCTTTGTGGTCTCAGGAGATGTAAGTCAACATAGCTTTGTATAATTTAAGAATGATTTTCTGATTCACCCTAGTTCAGGATTTTGTTGAAAATTACTTCATTTTACTCTATATTCAGTTTTAAATGCTTTCTATAGCTTCATAGAGCCTATGTTGATACAATGCACTTTCATCCTGGTCCATTGTTTTCAGAAGTGGCTGGATTTTGTCATAATTTCCCTCTTCTTAAAGGTTTTTACCCATTCATTGGTTAAATCGTCATCCTTGAATAATAACAGAGTAGTGTTCTGCCCTATCCAGAAGACTACACTCTCCACGTCTTCATTACTGGACTGTATTTTACCATTATCTTGGCTTGTTCTCTTTGTGGCTGCTGCCACCTATTTTATTTGATGCAGTGAATCTCTCATTATAGGCTTATTAGCATCCATGTCAAGACAATGTGAAAAGTCCTCCTCTTTCAAGACTGATGAATACAAACAAGCAGAGAATAGAACCCATGAGCAATCTTTATTGTTTCACTGCCACATTAATACCTCTAACTCTAATTGACAGGGTAATTAAACCCCAAAGATATCCCAAGAAAGCAGTCTGGGTAGCTGTGATCATGCCATGTGAGTGACATAGAACACATTCTGTGAAATAGGATCAAAATGGTTTCTGCGCATTTTGTGTCACCAAAGCAGCTGTCCTGATGATTCGCATCCTATTAAATCCTATTTAATGTGCTTTGAGCATGTCATAATCAATTAAAAATAGTTGTCATTTCAGATAACAGTTTTGGGATTTTGAAACTGGGAATAGCTTCCTTTGGACAAAGACTCCTAAGGACTCTCCTCTGTAGGACCTCTGTCATTCACTCACCTCCCAGTCCTCAGGTTTGTAACAGTTCAGGGTCAGGCCTCCATGAGAGATCTCTATAGTAGAAACAATTTTATTTTTCGACTCTCTCCCAAGTCTTCACCCATTGTTTTTCCCAGAATTGACACCTGTCTCTAGTTTCTCTGCAGTTGCTACCACATCGTTCTCACTCTTCATCCTCTTTCTAGCTCCTGTTTTTATTAACCACCTCTTATTTCACTTGGGTTGCCTGTTCTTCTGAGCATTCCAACTACAGGAACAGTGATTTTTCCATTTGTGGACAGTGAAATTGTAAGGGGACAGATGTATCAGTTGACTTCTTACACTAGACTAGACTAGAATATTTCATCTGGAATAGATCTAAAATGATTGTCCAATGATAGTCCAACTGCCTGTTCCATTCAAGGCTATCAAAAGCTAAAGCATGGTATTAAGGGCATTGTCCAAATGCCTCTTCAGCAGCCTCTTCAGCACTGACAGACACGGGGGGACCTCTTCAGGAAGCCTGTTTCCAGGGTTTGACCACTCTGGGTAAAGAAATATTTCCTAATGTCAGGTCCATTGGGCCTGGCGGGATTAATTCATAGTAGTGAAGGAGCTAGCAGGTATCACAGAGGGACACCTCTCATTTACCTACACGAGGGTCCTGGGAGTCTGGGGAGATCCCCACTCACTGATACCTAACAAACACTATTCCAATTTACAAGTCTTGCCAGGATCCTGGGGGTGCTCACAGGCCTCAGTGGCTGGGACTGGCCTCTCCCCACTCCTGCCATCTCCTGCCAAGGGCCCAGGGGAGGTGTCCCAGCTCTGCCTGGGACCTTCAGTCCCTGCCTGAGCCCTGCTGTAGGTGTGCCCATCTCTGTCCCTGTCTCCTGGGTGGGCCTGGGACCTGCACTGCAGAGCTGCTCTCCGGGGTGGAGCCCTCAGACCTGGGTCGAACCTTGTCATGCAGAGCTCTGGCTTTAACGTGGCATAACTGTTCTATTTCCTGTGCTCATCATGAGTCAAGTAACAATGATCATTATTTTCCAGAAATATCAGGGGCTTTTCAGCTCCAAAGACACTTTCAAGGTCACAAACACACAGGTTATAACTGGAAGCAGGATATTATTTTAATTTTTATTTTTCTCCATCTGTTTTGGAACTGATGCTCACAACCATTACCACAATGTGCATGTGTAGCCAGGAGCAGGCTGATGTGTTCTTCAGTTTAGCTTTAAAACCCATCCTTTGTAGTCTGGAAAAGGCAAGTGACAGAGCTACAGAATGCAGCAGCAGGAATACAGGCCCAGCAGGTTCTGTTTCCTGAAGGGTAAGAACATGAAGAATGAGGATCTGTACCAACCTCACACAAAAAAGAAGGATGTGTGGTACCACAAGGTATTTTACAAATTATGACACATATCAATGACAAGCATAATTTTTGCCTTCCAAGATTTGCTTTGTTGCTGTGCCTCCTGGCCAGGGATGCATGCCCTGTGTTTGTGTAGCCCTGTGCCTGTCCTGTGCTTGTGTAGCCCTGTGCCTGTCCTGTGCTTGTGTTGCAGGCAGGAGAACTGAAAAATGTCAGCTCTGGATTGATGCAAGACCTCCATGGGAAATGGGAGCCAAGGGAAGAGCAGAGCTCAGCCCCACTCCAAACTTGCAGTGGGCAAGAGAGCCAGAGAGAGCCAGGGCATGACTGGCGCCTTGGAGGTGTGAGGGCAGCAGGCAAGAACGGAGCCGCAGGGGCCCAGAGGAGCCCTGACAAGGGGCTGTGCCCAGTGCTATGGAGGACAAGAAGCAACCCCCAGGCCACCCTTGGGGCCCACCCTGGGAGTCTAGAAAACTTCCTTTCCTCAGGTGAGGGTCATGAGGAACACCTTCAAGGAGCAAGAGCAGCCGGCACCTGGCCAAAATGGCCTGAACGAGCCCTGGCAAGAAGTTGTCCTCAGTGTGGCAGAGGAAAGCAAAAAAACCCCAGGGACACTTGCAGCCCACTGTGTGGTAAAAAAAAGCCTTCCTCCCCCAAGATGCAGGGCATGACAGGCCATCTTCATCATCTTCACGAGCAGCAGAGACTGCCAAAGACACCAAACATGTACAAAAAGGGGAACTGAGGAGCTCTCAGCAGTGATCATGCTCAATGCTTCAGAGGAATGCAAAACTGCCTCGGAGGAAGATTCCTCCCTGACCCCAGCACTGGCCATCAGCTATTCTCAGAGAACGTGAGAAAGACCTGTCTACTCCTCTCATAGGCTGGCCCTGCCTTCCACAAGATGCCCAAACCCTATTCTGCCCCCTGGAGCCATCTCAGGGGCTTCTGGGAGTCACCCATGTCACCAATCTAAACAACTTCAGGGGCACAAATCATTCCTGTGCCTGGCAGGGCGTCAGTGGGTATTCCAAAGCACTGGTATCCTGCCAACATCTCTGCATCTCATTTCTTATGGCTGCTGCCCCTGGCTTCACAGGGGATGAAGACAGAGTGCTCTGCAGTGCTCCTGAAGTGTTCCTCCAGAAGGCATTTCCTTGGTTTTACCACTTGGCTTGTTGCCATCTCCTGAGCGGCTGGCATCTGTCCCCTGAAGTCTGAAGCAGGATTTCCATCTATCCAATGGGCTTTGAGCATGGCCCCACTAGGAGCTGGCCTTGCAGCAGAGAACCTTCAGCAACCTCATCCAGCCCCCCTCAGCCCCCACCAAGCAATTACAGTGGCTCCTTAAGGACTTTCTCTTGGATGTCTTCAAGCTGACCCTGGGCCAGCTCTGTGAGTGGGACATAGGAGTCCCCATGCGCAGCCCCACTCACTGCAGCCCTGCCCACCACACCTCTGTCCAGCATCCTTCATAGAATCATAGAACCATAGAATAGTTAAGGTTGGAAAAGACCTTTAAGATCATCAAGTCTAGCCACTGACCCAGCACCACCACCATGTTCCCCATTAAACCATGTCCTCACATGTCATATCCACATATTTTTTTGAACACTTCAGGGGTGGTGACATCTCCACTCTCTTGGGCAGTCTGTTCCGATATTTTAAAACTCTTTCAGTGAAAAAAAGTTTCCTGATATCTAATCTAAATCTCCCCTGGTGCAACTTGAGGTGATTTTCTCTCATCTTGTCACTTGTTACCTGAGAGAAGAGATTGACCCTCACCTGTCTATAACCTCCTTTCAGGAAAGTTTAGAGAGGGATAAGGTCCCTCTGAGCCTCTTTTTCTCCAGGCTAAGCAACCCCAGCTCCCTCAGCTGCTCCGCATAAGACGTGCTCCAAACCCTTCACCAGCTTTATTGACTTTCTCTGGACTCACTCCAGTGCTTCAATATCTTTCTTGTAGTGAGAGGCCTAAAACTGAACACAATATTAGGCCTTCAGAGGAAGGCCTTTGACGTGCTGGCCCTGAGGCAGTCCCTGTGTCCATGAGTGTGCCCCTGCCCTTGGTGGTCATATACTGGACACAGCTTCCAGGTACTCATGACATGTCCTCCTCTGCTCGGCTTCCAAGGACCAACCTCGTGCTGTTACTCCTCTCTCAGGCCATGGCAGAATCCAACCCTGCAGCCCAGAGACCACCCCTATCAGCTGTCTCCCTCTGTGCCAGAGCTATTATCTATGAAGTCCCACAATGAGGAGGACCAGAGACTTGATCTGTCTGGATACAAACCCTTTTCCTGCAGCATAAGTGGGGTGATTTCAGCTGCTGCAGCCCAGAGGAAAGCCAAAGTGTAACCAGACCAGAGCCATAGGCTGAGATGTACAGTGCCATAAGACCACCAGAGAAACAGACACTTTGGAAAACAAGTGAACAGAGGTGACACTGGTGTGATGAAAAGATCAGTAATTTTTAGACCTCGAACATTTGGATCTCTGCCCAAAGCACAGTCAGGCAAACATGACTTCCAAACTGTGAAAATGGCTCATTGTTGCTACTGTAGTCACATCCACTTGTCTCACTGAAACCAAGATGTGCAACTCCTCTGTTAAACACTGTAGCAGGGCATCTCACCCTCCCCCCCCAAGAGCTTATCTGTTGCTTGTTAGCTGGAGAAATAACTCAGGGCATCTCGCCCCTCCAGTGAGCTTCACGTGAGCTTGCTGATTGGTGAAGTAACTCAATCAGGACAGCTTGTCTTATAGTGAGTTATTTTGGCATCATGGGAGTAATGATTTCAGTTCATCTTTCTGTGGAAGATGTGGAGAGATAAGATGGCATTTTTGACTGACAGACACTTTACAAACTATAAAAACTACACCAAACTTTCACAAAGCAGAAGTCTTCTGCACATTCCCTGGAAAAGCGTGGAGCTTTCCCCTAAAGTTGGGATGCCTACTTCATGGTTACTCTCTTGAGGGTTGAGTTAAAAGACTCTGTGTACACTATTGTCAATTCTGTGGTAAGTTACAGAGACTCCTAATCCATACTATTTATTTTCTAGCTTTCATATAGGTACCTTAATGTCATGCACAGTTTTATGTAACTAGTGGTAGTTCTTTTGTTTTATAATGTGTAGTAAGTAACTCTGTTTCAGGCCCTTTGTCTGTTATCTCCTGTTTATTCAATAAATAACTAATTTTAAAATAGACCTGGTCTGCCATCCTTAGAACTTGCAGGCTGGGGTGATTTTAGGTGTGGGCCACCTAAATTTAAGCTGCTGCCAAAAATCTGAGATTAAAACAGGTCTTGTCTGAAGCTCCCATTTCATCGATAACAAACACATCCATTGGCTGGGTTTACATGGGATACAAAGCACACTTCAGTAATGGCATAAAACTTCTAGAGCTCATTTCTCATGATGCCTAAAGATTTTTAGCTTTTTTCATATATTTATTGCTTTATATATTTTTAATATATAGTTGTATACTTTCTAGTATTTTTCCTGCCCTCTCTCACATTTTAGAACAATAAGCTAACCCTTTCTAACACATTCTTGAAATTTCGTTTAGACTTAGTCTCAAGAAGACAATTTCTGATAAGGTTGTCTTGTTTTTCACCAGAATTTGAGAGACACAAGAAGATACAGGGCAAAGAGCCCCTGGACCAACTCCAAGGGGCAGAGCAACCCAGTAACCCAGAGGTTACTGGGGCAATTGATCTCCCATTGGATGTACCTGCTAGATATACTAATTAATTAATCTTATAAGAATTGTAAAAATCGTGTATCATGTGTGTGCATAGCCATATTTGTGCACCTAAAATTTTCATTAAAGAATTGCTTTTTATCTTACCACTCAATATTGTTTTTGTCTTTTGGTTCTAGGCAACACTCACTTTTACTTTTCTGAGAGATATTTGCTTACGTCTATATGTGGGAAGAAGTTCAGGTCTTATCTAAAGCCTTGTCAAGCCTCCTTTTTCTTTAAGATTTAGTAGTTGGAGTACTGAAAGATTGAGAGGTACTATTATTGTAATTTTGTATGTTGGTACCAAAATTGGTGTGTACCTTCAGACTGTATGATGAAGGGCATTTATACCAAAGACATTATTTTGGTTGTGGTGATGCCAGAGATGAAAGAGAGGGTTTTTGTTCCCTCTGCATGAACTTTGCAGGGATGTACAGAGCATGTGTGGTTTCACCACCATTCCTTACCAATGCATCAAGGGACACTTGCTAGTGCACTGTTTATGGTGAGGTTGCCTTTTTAGAAAGAGGTCCCGAATGTTTTTGTGTTCTTTACCATATTTTTCCTTGCACTTGAATAGTTCTTCTCCTCCTTTGGTCTTTGTTCTTGGTCTTTATTCTTGATCCCTTTCTTGAAGGTGGTGTCAACCCTATCTGCCTTTGAATTGCTCCTTCCAGTCATCATTTTTCTTCTGTAGGTGCTCCATGTCCATAAATCATCTGCTTAGTCTTTGTCTGCATTCATCCCAGATGGAATTTGTCTTTTTAGAAGTTGAGGAATGAGAAATGTCGATAGTGGTACAGGTGAGTTCTCACCAGGGCTTTACACAATGGTTGCCTTTCTTGCCTGACACACAGGAATACTTTTGCCTGTATCCCATTCATGGCTCATTGTCACCCTGCGATCTACTCATGCCTCCAGGAGCATTTGCCTCCAATGTCATCAGACTGGAGCAGAAACTTGTGTCACTCCACCTGACATAGTGGTACCTATTTCTACCCTGCAGTTCCTCATGCAAGGAGCGTTTATTGATGTAGGGGATGTCTCTTCTGTCAGAGCTTCAGCTGGTGGGGAGGATGGGGGCTGTAGAACTCTGCCATGAGATAGAGCTTTTCTTCCTCATGGGTGGCATGAAATCCAGAATATGGTGTGGACAAGGAAACCTACATTCTTGAACAATGGTTTCATGCAATCTAAATTCAAAAGACCTGACCACAAACTTCCCTGTTTCCTACACTTGATGACAGCAAAGTGTGAAGGGTGGAGCCTGAGAGATGTGTTAAGGGGGCTTCCACCCATGAGTAACCTGCTGGAGTCCAGCTCCACACTGTCACAACCAGATCCAGCCTCTGCTGGCCAGTTGAGCCATGGACGAGGTGTGTGGGTGGGCTCTAAACACAGGGCTGGCAGTGTCACTCCAGCCCCTTTCAGAACTGGTGCCTGCCTCTTAAAGGAGAAAATATCCATGGCTGGCATTAACTGAGCTTCCATTGGGAAGTTTCATGGGAGAAAGTGCCCAGTCAGTCCAGGCACTGAGAAACTACAAGAGACCAAACCCTGCTGGGCCAGTGCAATCCAGTTCATGTCCCTGCTGTCTGTGGGGATACACTTTACTCTCCAGGAGTGTGAATAAAGCTTGCTGATGAACTTTGAAATGAATTCTGCAGCCATGTAGTGATAAGGAAGGTTGTTGCTGACATGGATAAGGAGGTGGCTGGACAGGTGGGCATCAGACACTAAAAGGCAACTGCTGCTCTTTAGAGGCCCTACATGGCCTGGAGGAGAGATGCCAAGAAGGACTGAAGAGTTTTCTTCTCATATGCCCACTTGAAACCACTTGTGATTGTCAGTATGATGAAATTACTAATTATATCATTCAGATACAAAGAAACTTATTTTTCTTTTTAATTATTGGATGAAAATATGGAAAACAGTCTTCTAGCATACACATGGTAATGACTTTGCAAAACTGGTGCTATGAGTGCAGAAAGCATACACATGGTAATGACTTTGCAAAACTGGTGCTATGAGTGCAGAAATCACAAGGCTGCCATAACACGTCTGTTCATTTGAAGAATCTTTATATATAGCTGCAGAGAGCTGCTCTTCTGGATGGACCACTCAGTCCTAGGTAATAGATTGTCTCCAGCCCTGACTCCTGGATGGACCTGGGACTGTCTGCAGGCCTGTTTCCAGCTGTATCTCTTTCTAGTCTCCCTGGCTGGTCCCTGGACCTGGCTCATTCCCTCTACGTATCAGAGGGTCTTTCTGGAACAGGTTACTAGCTGCTGGCTCTCCCTGTCTGGGCATGCGCCTGTGGGATGGTGCCCTGTCAATGAGGGCATGGACTGTGCCAGGGTCAGCAGAAGCTCCTGGCTTGCCTGCCTCCAATGAATAGCAGTCTTCTTGCGTAACTTCATCCTCAAACATTTTGCAATTGAGGCACTTCCTAAGTCAAAGGATGTCAAAGTATTCATCGACCCATCAGCTGATCGCCCTCCATGAACCTATCCTGCCTCACCATGTAAGCTTCTGATTAACATATGGCCAAACTGTAGGCCACATACTGATCCTCAGCAGGTGTCTGAGCATAAAAGTCTGGCAAAGAGTCATAAACATCTTAAAGGAAAAATTATTAGCAAAACTTAAATGTAGATTTTTCTATTAACTGCGTTTATAATAAGTGTCATCACTTATTGACTTTCCCATATGCATAAGCAAATAGCGCAGTTCACTGATAAATGAAACAAACTCAGGAACAATTAGTACATGGCAGCTCTTTCAGTAGCTCAAACCTATCACGTTTTCTCTCCTGATCCTCTGTAATATACAGCAGGGTATAAAGTCTGTTACCAAATTTTGTGAACTGACTATCAGAAGATCAAACATTTCTCACTGAGACATGTCCTAATGTAATGCCAGGAAGTACATCTCTGTATATAGTGTACCTTTATTTGATACATGAAATATTCAAATTAGTATACAAAGAAGTATTCAGTGCTTGGAGCAAGAGAAGCACAGGTATATGGGTACATCATTTTATTCGGGCTTTTTAATTTTTTTCTATGGGAGAGAGGCACCTACTTAGGAGCTGGGGATCTAAGGCATATGTAGTGTGTATGAAATGTGTGCTTTCGCTGGCACTACACACCTCTTCTGTCACATCCACTTCCACTCATTCTTGGCTCTGATGATGCTGTCACTTCATTATGTTGTGTTGAAGTGCAAGTAGCACCTATGCAAGATGAGCAATTACAGCTCAAGTAAATGAAAGCATATATACCAGTGAAAAAGAAGTTAATCATCATCACACACTGTGAAACTATCTGCTTTTCCTGTCGGTGTGTGTGCTGGTTTAAAACCCAGCAGGAAAATTAAACCCACTGAAGCTGCCCCCCTTTCCCCATTCCATTCTGATAGTGGAGAAAACACTAGGAGACATTATATGCAATCACAATAACCACAACAATATTGATAAAAGAGTGTACTCAGCTGGGCTCCACTCTGTGCCACTGCTGCTCTCTCCCTTTTCTTTTTCTTGGAGCGGCATCTCAGGCTTCCTGGTGCTGTCTTTCAGCATCAAACCAGAAAACCCACCACTTAGAGGAACAGGAAAGGGACCACCGGTGGCAGAGAGGGGCCAGCTCTGCCAGGCTGATCCTGAAACCTGCACAACCCCTCCCTTGAGCTCGGTGAAAGATGATGATCCTTCAATTTCTGGCCCTGGCTTCCTCCTGCTGAAACCATGTCCCTGCTGTGATGTGGGTGGTATGGAATTAAACAGTGCTAGAAACTCCACCCCTTTACTCTATAACCATGACAGTGTGGTAAGAGCATTAATGCTCTGAAGAGTTACATAGTTACTGATATGACTCATTAATAAATTCCTATTACTCGATGAACAGAAAAATATGCCTTATTTTTGATGTTTCTGCTGTCCTTGACATGTTCTAAATCCTGCCAAAGATTTTGCAAAAGTTTAGGAAAAAGTTGATTCCATTCACTGTAAGAATCCTCTTTTTGCCTCAGTTGAATTACGTTAGTGTACCTAAATATGGTCTATTCTTCACATGGTGTAAATCTCCATTATTGTCCATGGTATATCCAATAAGGAGAGGTCTTAGAAAGCCCATTGTGCCAGATACTGTGGAAGACACGATGAGACACGATGACATGTGGTTTTATTAGAATGCTGTAGTTAGGAATACACCTGGGAAGCATATTTTTAAACTTACCCACTCAATATCACCCTTTCTTGCTAATCCATCTTGCCTCTCAACATGTTTTTCCTCCACAATTCTATTTTACCTGATAGAGGTGTGAGACTTGCTTGTCCTCTGATTAATTAGATTCCATCATCATTGGTGTAATCAACTCCCATCACTTAACATAGGATTAGAGGAGGAATCTGTTGTCTCTCACTATGTAGTTTACCATGGAGAAAGAAATCCATTCCCATTTCCTAGATTCTCATTTTATATAAATTCTAGTTGAATCAGGAAACTGAAAGATCTGTTAAAAAATTGGTCTTCCTGAAACACAAAAATAAGTTCAATCAAACCAGCTTCTTAGATATAGAAGGAAAGGGGGAAAAGTTATTCCTACCTTCCCAAAGATACAAAGCGTTACGGCAAGTCCCTTTTCTCTAAAATAACAAGAAAAAGAAAGTTTTTTGCAGATGTTTTCTTTAGACAGTCAAAGATAAGCACTGAGGGAAAGATGTCCCACTGGCTGTACAGAAATTAGTATAATGTAGATTATGCCTTGTTCTAGCAATTTAGGTACAGAAACATCTTTTCCTGAATTTCCTTTACATGATATTGGAAGGGAAGGAAGTGCCATTCTTGAAGTGAGTGAGTATGTCCCAGAAGCTTGGTTTTTGAAAAATGGAGCTCTGGGGCAGTGGGAGAAACCCAGAAATTATACACTAAAGAAATCTGGAGGAGGAGAAATTAGAAGTGTCAGAGGTTTTCTTAATAGCAAAATTCCCTTTGAAACGTAAAAATGATTGGCCAGAATGGGCTTGCAGAGGGAGAAACTGTAATCCATTACTGTCTCTTAATGCAAAACAATTATTTCAGAATTAGCAAAATTCGGCAGAAGTTTACTCATACAGAAACCCCACTAACATATCCATGAAAATCAAGATGCAAAATGCCATATAGTGTCTGTTTGGCAGAGATGGATAGAGAGAGAGAGAGAGAGAGAGGAAGAGTCCTTAACAGTTTAGAATTAGATTTGTTAATTTTCAAAGAGTGCAAGACTGGGTCTTGTGTGTTTAAGCGGTGAGAAAAGGGCCTGTAGTGTGAGGTACAACAGCTTGCTCTGACAGTGCCCTGCATTTGTCACTCGAGAAAAGAGGAAAAAGAGTCCCCCTAGTGTACCAATGCTGTAAGAAGCAGGAGTATCTCGCTCAATTCACTAAATCTGCTGCAAGTTCTGCAATGGCATGTGAACAAGGGCCTAAAGGTATTTTAGTAAATCCCCGGGCTCTGTTGATCACAAGGCTTCTAGTTCATGAACAAAGGAACCATAAACAATCATAAATAATGAGCATTAAAAAATTACCATGTGTTTTGACACATTTTAGCTATGAAGTAATTGGGTTTTGCATTGCTGTATAATTCTAAATACTAGTTTTTGCCACCCAGGAAACATATATACTCATGGAAGACAGAAGAGAAATTATACTATACAGTAATACTCTTTTCACAAGTTCTTAGCCGTGTATCTGTGAGGTAAAATCAAGCACATTATTCTATTCAAAGGTGCCACTTTTTTTTTTTTTTTTTTTTTTGGTTTCAATTTAACAGGGAAGTCTCCTGCAGTTAAAAGTATTCAGTGTAACACTTTCCCTGGCTGCCAGAAATCCAGTGTGCAACTCAAAACACAGGCTTTGTACCACTTTGAATTTCCACTGTCACAGATTAGGGGACAAATCAGCCTCCTCCCTGTGTAAATCATCTCTCAATGACCTTAGCTACAGCAATGCAAACCTGGCCCTTTGTGACAGGTGCTGAAGGGGCATGCATATAGGAAGACATAGCTACCATATGTTGCTGTGACTCCATAACTATTTTCCTCTCGGGTATGTTGAGGGAGAGCCATGGATAAAAAGTTTCAAAGGAGACCAGAAGGTCTCTGTTGGAGATACAGCACAGCTGGTTGGTAAGCAGTATTTGTCATTCTGTCCTTCAATAATTTTCCTCAGGATGCTCATGCTAGAGCGAACCTGGCAAGCCAAGTTCCCCTTTGCACCCTGCTCTCCACCTGAGTCTGCCCTATGGCAGATTAGGCACTATCTTGCTCCCTCACCTTTTTGACTGCTGACAGGAGAGCTCAATCACCTTTCCAGCAGCAAAGGAAGCATGTATTTTCAGGGGAGGGACTGGGGGGAGTGGGAGATGTTAGGGAGATAAGTCCTCAGAGTAAGTAAAAAGACAAAACGGGACCAACACCTTTTAGGAGATGGCCAGTGGAAGGCCTGAAGGATGAGAAGCAAAGATGAAACTGCTCAGGAACCAGTTATGCAGCCCCTACAGGCAGGATCAGGTAGATTTGGCTGATGGAAAAGGTCTCCAGCTCCTCAGAGGTAAGGGCAGCTCCCGCAGTAGCAGAGGAGGCTCTTGCAGCTGTTCGGATTAACAGTGGTGCTGTAATTTATGCAGATGCATTAGCTGCAGGGATGTTGTTTTACATTTTAGAGAGTAGATTGGCATTTCCTGGAAGTGTAGGTTAATTATGGTAAAAAGAGACGTAGCATATATCTTGCTTTGGGAGGAGGGAGCTCTTGCAGCTCTGCTGGTGTTGTGTGCAAGCCACTGGTTAGTTTGTTGGCGTGTAAGGGCGCAGCAGACTTGTGCGCATGCAATGCTGGGCTTATTTGTGTTCTGCAACAAATGTTTGTGTCAGTGTCCCTGCTAATAAAAACCCTGCAGTGCTAATTGCCAGGTTTAGTTACTTAAATGAGTTAAAGGCATTTGAAAGGTGTTTGTGCATACTCACTGCAGAAATGCTTCTCCTAAAGAAAAACTATGAAATAGACATCCTTAACTTTCCTTTCAAATTCATGTGCAGTATTTGACTTTAGCATGTCTGTTTTCCTGGAGACAGCTGAGGCAACCTCCTCTACTCACTTGCCCACTTACCAGTTGTATTTTGAATTGCTTGCGATGATATGGATGTTGATTATGGCCTTCACAATACTGCCTGGTTTTTCCATAGAATTGTCCTGGAGGATGAGACCGCAGCAAATTCTCAGCTGACCAGAAGGCAGCCCAAGGTATTAGTTCAGTGTATTTTCTTTCATGAGTAAGAAGCAGATAAGATTTCAGCCCAAATGGTGCATTTTAATTATGTTTATAAATGAAATGCATAGCAGATGTTGGAAGCAACATTTCAAGTACTCCTTCCTCCTCCCAGAGGCAATGTTTCATTGTTAATATTGTATATCTTTCTAAAAATGCTTGATTTGAAAAATTTGTTATGCTAAAATATTTTGCTGTCCGAGGAACACTGCTGGGTCCCCGTGCATCTACATGTGAGTTGTTCTTATTTCTAATTTTTTAAATACGTATCAAGATTTCCTTTCTTAAGTTTTTTCTTAACATTTTAAAAAATAATTGTATTATAAAAACTCAAAGAATGAAAAGTAAGCTGGATATTCCCTGCCTATCTCACTCCCTCAGCATACATTTCATCTGTTCTGTACTTGCATGCGTATGCACATACATATATATATATATATGCACACATATGCATACACATATACATGCACTCCATCATATTCCAAACACTTCTGGATGTTGAATCCTATAATTATATGGTAGGAAATATTAGACTGGCAAGTGCCTACAATTGAAATATTGTTGATATTCTCACATTTCTTTGACTATAACAGCTAAGATCAATATTTTCAATGCCTTTAAAAATGAAATAATAATGTCAAAATACTGCCAGAAACTTATTGAAATGAAAAAGGTGTGTTAGGTTAAGCTTAGAGACTAGACTGCTTTTTTTTTTCTGCATTTTTGCTTCTGACATTCTTTGTAAAGTGTGTTGTTTGCACTAGTAACTAAAATCCAAGTTGAGGAGGACAGAAAGATGCACTAATATTTATATGAAGCTGTAATATAGCAAAAAGTATATGGGCTGTTATTCTACTATATTGCCAGAGGACTGTATTGATCTTCAAAGGGTTAAAGTGCTACGAGGTTACATTAATGTCACCCTTCAGCAATCACTGGCCAATAACGTATCAGCAATCAATGCTGCCGTGTGTTGTTCAGGACACTCAGTTTTTGGAGACAAGTGGCTGATATATTTTGACAAGAATAAAAAATAGTCTTGGAAATTCTTGCAAATCTTAGAGGGGGAGATACATGAAACTAACTGCTTCCATTCGAAAAAAATGGTAATGTTTGCCTTCCTAAGTAACAACATTTTATGTCAGTTCAGTGGAGCAGTGAATGAACCAAAACTCTGCTAACCTTCAAAATGGAAAGGATTCTGTAAGTAGGATTTACATAGTCTGAATATTTAATATTTTGAGTGCTCATCACAGCTCGCATAAACTAATACTTAAATATATATTTCCAGCAAAGAAAACATTTGACTTCTGGTGGAGTAAAGCAGTGAGGTGTTTTGACTTGTGAGTACAGACACAGGTTTCTCAACTCCTGCTCCTTTTTTTCCTGTTAGCAATTTTTTTCTATCGAGTTCTCATAATCTCTGCAAATCCAAAGAAGGCAACACAAGCCACTTCACTTTGACACAAAAGAAACTTAAAGAAAAAAAATCAAGAACTCAGAAAGCCATAGAGTAGAAGTATAAAGGGGAGGAATAAAAATAGAGGCTGCAAGAGGACGCGAGGGGTTAAAGTTCTGACCACTGTCTGCATATATAAAATCATATCACCTTATCTGAAAAGTTTAGGCACTAAAGAAAACACTCAGTTTAAAATACCTTTTAGGTATATTAAATCTTTAGGCTGAAGATTACAGCAAGTGTTTTCTCTTTGGTGAATAGCTGTTTGTCTCACTTTATTTACTTGATATTGGGTATTTGTCAATGTCATTTCATATCTGCAGAAAATTCATACGTTCTATGGAAGTATGTATGTGTGTGAGTGTGCTGAAGATCACATGACTATTTCATCCTATTTGGTGGAGCAGCTTGACTTTTTTCCCTTGCTTTTGGTGATGGTTGTGAGTGCAGAAGTTGATTGACAGATGCATGCCAGAAACCCCCATTCTCCTTTTCAAAGACTACATATGATGGATTGCGATCCTTCAGCTCAGCAGGACACAGGGACCATGCAAGCTGTAATTGGTCAGGTATGGAGTCAGCCATTTCTCAACTCCCCTTTTATTTATTTTTTTTTTCACAAGGGTCTAACCATATGATTCACATAATTCATATTTACAGTACCATCTTTCTATCTGTATCTTCAGCTACCAGCAAGTGTAGTACTGAAAGTGAGAAAGGCAAAAGAAACACAATAATCTGGCCAGGGAATCACTAGAAAAACCTAAATTACTATCCTTTTCTTCTAATAAACCCCATTTATAATTCAGTCTCAGCTTTACCAAATCAATGTATTTATTAATTTGCTGTTTTATTTTGTTTAAATATGCTGAAGTAGAAGAATCAAGGAGTGAAAGTGTTATGTTTGCTGGGGAGTAGCTTTCTATTTGTAATGCTGTTCATTATTTTTATATTGACTGTATTCCTGTACTAGAGGCTGTGGCTTTTATTTTTTATTTTTATTTTTTCTTCTTATACTCCTAATCCAGATAATGTGTGATTGAGCTTGGCAAATGTAGTAGTCTTTGCTGCTGCAGAGGGGCAGCCTGCAAATTAAACACTGCCACAATCTGAAAGGTCCAGGTGGTCTGCTCGTGCTTCCTAATGCAATCCAGCACAACAGCTTTAATAAACAGCTCTATTTAGTTCTCCCTCCCTGTATCCAGGGAAGTGAACTGGTCTGGGGCTGCTGTGATGAAATGCCAGAAGAATATCTCTCAAAGGCCTCACAAGCTGATTTTTAGAGCTTTTCCGTTTTGTCGTCTTTGTCTTCCAAATGGGTCAGTGAGTCCTTCTCTTTCTGTTTTGTGATTTCTGATAAGTCTGTAGTTTTTATATGTGTGTTTTAACCATGCTGTTTTGAGCTTTAGCCAGAAGAGAGAAGAATCATTGTCTTTTCATTTGCTTCAGATAATAACCTGAAGTGGGGAAAGAAATTATTTTGTTCTGATGAACAGGGAGGGCTGTTTTCCTGTGAAAGCAGTCGGAGTCAGATGAGGGTGCCTGTTTTTCTTTTTCTAACAAAATTTTAAGTCCTCAACACTTTCTCATTAGCCACTGACTTGTAAATCAGTCTCTGGTAAAGGGTATTTTTTGAACTCTCAAAAGTTTGTGGTTTTTGCATATGTTTCCAGTATAGTGAACGCATGCTGCTGAGCTGATGACATAGTATTTGTTTTCTATATGTTGATATGATGGTAGAAAAATACGCATTCTACACACTGTTTTCAACTAAATTATGGCAAAACACTGAAGTCCCTCAAAGCACATGGTTTATTAATACCATCGTACATAGTAATGCATTTCTGGGCGGAAAATGTCAAATATGTAATACCATGTTTACCACAGACTTTTATTGCTTTAAATATTTTAAAAATAGAAGATACATTTTTTATTAAAAATCCTCCAAACATTAACAGCTTTCTATTAGGCTGGCTTAAACCTAAAAAGTGGGGCATGTTTGCCAGTACTACATTGTGCAAAAAGATGTATTTTAGACTGTGTTAATTACCTTTTTGTTTTACTTGTTCAGTCTTACAGAAATATATTTAATGATTCTAAGGCAGATTCAATGGCAAGGTTTTGAGCAAGTACGCTTGACAGAAAATGGACCCCGAAATCTTTATAAATCTAAAAGCTTGTAATATCTCTTTAATGTAACTTTTGTTTTCGCATGTAAGAGAGTATAAGTTAGCTATTGTATGTTTAAGGCTTGCCAACTCTCGGAAAGTGGTTTTGAGGCTGAAAAAGGTAGAAGGCTTTTTTTTTCTGTGTATAACATTCCATATTGCATGAATTAAAAAAAGTTCAGTGAATGTCTGGAAAAATGTTTATATCATGTGTTAGTGTATTTCATTTCCTAAAACTAATAGCAAGAGCATGTACTTAAAAGAAAAATAAATTTAGGTATTTTAGGTGAGTAACTTCTCTGGATTTTCTGTGTCAGAATTTATAGATGTTGTTATTCTGAAACTTACTGTCTTAGGTGTTGCAAACATTTTTTTCAGATCAGCATGTGTGCATATTTACATATCATATATGTAAATGTGCACATCAAAATATGGTCATAAATCCACAAAATTTTCAAGTATGTTTTTGTTTTGATTAATTGTCCAGTGTTTGGTTGTTATTAGCTATGTGTTAAGACAGATAGAATAAAAAGTTTAAACTTTTTTTTTTTTCTGATAAAAAATGATGTATTTGCTAGTTGTATAAAAAAAGAGTTAAAATGTGGGAATCTCAGGGCAATCAGTATAATTACCATACATTGCTGAAAATAGACATAGACTTTCTGTATGAACTTTAAGAGAAAGTAACTATCAAAAGGCAAGCCCTATGGCAGAAAATCTTTCCACATTGCTAGTCCCTATTTTGTATTGTTAATAGTTATGGTTTGCATATTTGGTAGTTACATATATTTAGAAGAGACATTTATTTCCTGACACTATTAGAAAAAGTTCTTAAAAGTCTTTGTTAACTTTCAAACCTCCAAACCCCAAAACTTAGATAAATGTTTATAATCTGGCCTTTTCATTTCAGAACTGTATTTTTTTCCAGCCATGAGAATGATTGTTTTTTTTACTAATCCTGCAGATGTAGCTCTAAAATCTTGTTTACTACTACTGGAATTTGAACTTGCCTAATTAAAAATCCACACTGTACATGTACAGCTGATTCAATGGAGATCAGACACACTAGCAGTTTTTTGTAGTTCAAACATTAGTCTGCATATGACACAAATGGAATAGCAGGAGCATACTGATTTAAAGGCATTTTCAACACCAAGTACTTGTTCGTCATTAAATGCATTTTTGACTTTTTAAAAAAAAATCTGGATTTCATCTGTCTCTAACCACCAGTTCCCACTGGTGATGGCAATGGTGGGCAGAGTGCTACAATCCTGATCATTGTGTGCCTGGGTGTACTGGGTCCAGGGTGCAGAATTTCTTGTGAACCTTCCCTCTGGATTTTTCCTCCCCCAAGCAAGCAATAAAACAGCCAAATACTCTGAAGAACAACCTCCTTGCCTTGTGTGTCAAGATCTAGAAGCTCATTGCTCATTGTGATTTTGATTCATAACTGGAGTGTTTGGCATGAAACCCCGATCCCTGCCAGCAATAGTCCGTAGCATCCTTCCTTGCATGCCAAACCACAATATCCATTATTTCTTCAATTGCGTTTTGCTCTTACGGAAACTATTAGCTGGATTTTTCTGCCATATTCCTTATATATCCTGAGGCCATCTGAATGGACAGGTAATTAAATGTATCATCTAATTATTCTTTTTTTTTTTTTTCCTTTTTTTTTTTTTTTTTTCCTTTTTTCAGACCTGAGCTTGTGAGTGACAGGTTAGTTCATCAGCATTACAGCCCTCCTGTTTTTGTCTCATCTCATGCAGACAGGTCACTGTGTCCAATCACCCTTCTGGCTCTGCTGTCCCCAGGGGAGCTCAGGCCAGCCTGCCATCTTGATCCACCGGCCTGAGGGCCCAGGCTGGCTGCACATTTCTGTGTTCACTGGTTCTTGCAAATATAGTAAAGTGGGAAAGGGGAGGGGAGCAGCTTAAATTAGATCTCTGTATATTGAGAAGAAGAAAATTAGGTAACATTCTTCTTCAAATAAGCGTGTGTTTGCAGTTATTATTGCTATGTTTGAGTTCTGTTTCTACAAGTTTAACGTGTTTATTTTCTGTATTTTAATGGTATCCTCCATATGATCTCACCGTGTAGTAAAAGCTATTCATGCAAGGGTAAACATGCTCTTTTCCCACAGAGGGTTCTCTGAAGCCCAGTTTATGAAACTGATACATTGCTGCAGCCAGCATGGGTCTTTCTGTTCTGTTTCAGTTTGTTGCCATTTTTTAAAATTTTGTTTTGTGTTCTTCCCCATGATTAACCACAATAGAACATGTTTCAGAGAAACCATTCCTTTTGTAACTCATGGTCACTTTTCAGAAGTTTAATCTGTTGTCAGTGTTGTTTTATAAGGCAGACTAATATGTATCCAGGAATTTAAATTTTACCAAATGAATATCAGATCTATAGTGTTATTTTGTCTTGAGCAATGTCTACATGATTATTCTTGTAGCAGTAGAGAAGTTCTTTTTCTCTTGGAATATCTGTTTCCAGCTCTAATATAATATAAAGAATTGCCTATAACATATACAAACAGAAAACAACCATATTACAAATAAATTTAAGACCCACTTTTATAACACAGCAAGGAATTGTGCCTTTTTGTCTGCAGTTTGGGACAAATCCTGTTCTTTCAAGTAAGAATTGGACCCATCACTGTAAGAATGACTACTTGCAAAAGTAAGGTCAGACTACTTGTCCCCTTGTCTGCTCACTATATAACCAGAAGAAGCACTGTAGTCCTTTACAGTCACCAGCAGTGGTTTTGTGCAGTTCAAGACTGTGAGGGAGAGACTTATGGACAGGTACACATTGACTGGTTTTTTCAGTAGTAGAGAGACAATGTAAACAGTAAGAATTATGTCTGAAAATCTTCAAAACCATACTTTTTAATATTTATGAACAAGCTGGTACTCTGATAATGAAGCATTCCATCTTTGCAGAAACCCACTGTTGTATACACTCCCTAGAATACTGTGTCCCTAAGAATTATTATTGTAAGGAGATGCAGGAATGTGCTGTAATATTTTACAGTATAAATATTTGTTGTAGAGGAGTTTGTATCTTGTTAACTTAATATATGTAAATTCTTTGGTCCTAGGCCTAGATTCCAGCAAAAGAATGCATTTTTTCTGTTGACTTCTGCTTTTACAGCAGAAAAGGTGGATTTTTATAATTTTGATTCATACTTAAAAAGATATTTCTTCTTTTCACACCAAAATTGGATTTTAATTGAAATCAGCTTTCTAAAAACATCTTTAGTATTTTTTTCCTATTGAATTTCTTTATGCTTTTCTCTTCTGTACTACTCTGCTGTCTCATCTGTGGGTCAGGCCAGCCAATTAAGAGGTCAAATTATAAAAAGACTGTGATTTGTACTCTTTGTATATTCACTACATTCTAATTGTAAGAGAAAAATAAAGTATGTCAGATGACCTTTAAATTGCTGGACAAATGACACTCCTCCAGTGATGTAGATTATTATCTTTTGGCAATGCATTTACATTCAAGTACCTCTGTTATGTTTCCTAGATTCTAGACTGATAAACTAAATATCAGTCTGGCCCATTTTTGAGTGTACAGTACACAGAAGTGACTGCGGAGCCTCTTATCTTACACTGACCTGTAGCTGTAACAAGACTTTTATTTTTCTTCTCTGATCTTAACTGCAACTCAAATGGAAGAAAATAAAAGGACAGTCGAGGAGAAATTGTATACAGCACTTTCAACATTAGAGGAGGACTTGGCAAAATATTAGTTTTTTCTGTGATTTACATCATTCAGCAACATTAGTAATGCAGCTTTTTAATCTGAAATTCTAAAAATGGAAGAACCTCAGATCAGGCAATTTTGAATATGTGCGTATTTACCTCTCACTATACTTAACTAGACTTAAGCATGTACTTAAAAGTTGGTCAGAAAATCACTTAAGCCCATAAGAAGTCTGCAATTTTCAAATCTTCAAGTGCACAGTATGATACTGAATTCAATGTGACTCCTCATTATACAACAATTGGCAGGATCTGGTCCAACAAGTCTATTAAGTTACTGCTACTGCTAATAAATATAAAAAATCTGGCTTAAATGCTAACTAAATAATTGTTATGCAAACTGTTTTACAATTAGAGCTGACTATTCGGAATAAAGATAGTAAATCAAGGGTCTTGAACACTTTTGGAGAACATCAGGGCTACAGGTAAACGGACTATCACTTCAGGGATTTTGTTTCAATGTTGCCTTTGAAACCTCTGTGATGTGTAGTACTTTCTCTTCAAAAGAGAAATATTAGTTGTTGATATTTTCTGCTGATTCTCTGTTGACTGGTAGTGCTGTTCTGCAGTAGTGCTTTATCTAACTGTTAGATCAAAAGAAAATTTTGAAGATCAAGGGACTATTCTAAATTTCTAGCCATTCTTAAAAGTGGTAGTGGGAGAAAGCTTAATAAAAAAAGGCTGGGGGGAGAAAGAGGGGATCCAAAAATCTTTATTTCAAACAATCCTTACATGGCAAATTATATAAATTTTCTTAAGCTGTTTAGAATAGATTTTGTAGTTACTGATAAGCCTGTTTTTTCTATCTATATTTGTATATGCCATACTATATTATAGCAAAACTATCTCCAACAAACTTACTCACATGAGTAATAGCATAATAACATATACTTAAAGTTGAAGAAATTCTTTTCAGAGATGAGAGCCTCATAAATGCATCTTGCTGTCTGCTGTGGATGTACAGCTGTCCCATGTCCTTTGCACATGCAGAACTCTGATAGTTGTTCTTGTCAAAACACATAGGTCTTGTCTTGGAGGGCTTTCCTGTGCCACCTTACTGTAAAAGAAATCCAATAATTTGAGAAGCAGTGCTATAAAATCACACTTGAGAGAGTAATATTTGACCCTGTGATATTTCCAGTGAGTGTTATCTAAACCACTTGCTAAATATGGTCTATTTCTAAAGGTAACTCATTCCAGGATGGGGTTCTGAATCCACAAATGGGGAAGGGCATTGTAAAGGGAAATAAGACCTTAAGCAAAAGAAAAAAAAAGTTAAAATGGAACTTTGTGCTATTTCAGTAGTTGATTCCATTAAGTAGTTTTTATTTTATAAGTTGGTAGCATTTTCAGGGATCTTGGACTCATGCGTTCGGAAGACACAATCCAGCTATGTAATGGCTCTTCCAAAAAGGAAATATTACAGGGACAACAGTAAAAGACATAAGTGTTTTTAAGCTACCCCCTGCTATAGAAATGAGTTTCAAGAAACAGAAAATAACAGAGCATGAGTTTTTTGCAAGCAGATTAGTGAAAGTCATGTTAATAGCATTACACAACTGCTGTTAGACATATTGTAAGTGATACTTCTGTATCAGAATGTTGTACTTTTCACTAAACTGTTTACATCTCTAGCTGCTTTTTTACTCACAAATCCAACTTGTGGAGCTCTAACTCAGTTTTTACTTGAGCTTTCCTTATGCTTCAAGTGCAATGAAGTTTTACCGGAATAAAAAGCTGACGGCTTTAGCCCATTTCTGGAAGACATCCTTCTTTTTTGGGAAAATAAATAGCTAAATATAGATTTGCAGCACAGACTAAGACTGAAACAACAATATTAATGACTAGCATGTTTCATATCCTTTTTTCAAGCTTATGAATTAAGATCACTTTGTCTCCCATTAGTGGTAAACTAGCATCAGCTTTCATTTTTCATAGTATATCACATTAAAGGCTGTCATTGTTTTGGTGTTTTTTAATTATAACAATGGAGAAATGTGCCTGATTGTTACTGAGTCCACCTTTAAAAATACAAAAAAAAGGGTTAAAGATGCAAATTATTCTGAAAATGGTTAAGTCTGGTACTTCTGAGACACTGTCATTGTGTCTATAATCTTTGGTACTAGAACCAGATGCTGCCAAGTGCTGAATGTGTCCAGAGTCCTGGACTTCTCCCTGTCTACGTTAGGCAGGACACTATTCCAATGAAATAAAATAGTCTGGAATAAAGAAGAGTTATGCTGCTATAGGAAACAAAGAGTTATTGCAAGATTCCTGGCCATTAAATCTTACCTTCTCTTCACTGCGCCCACCCCTTTCTGTGTACAAAATGTGCTTCGCATTTTTCAAACAGATTATACAAAGCAGAAATAGTATCTGATTTGTATAATTCTAATCTTTTGGAAGAAAGGTTGAAAGTTGTGGCAAATGTAAAAGTGGCTTCTAATGTGAAAGAATAAAGCAGAAAATATCAAACTCATTTTGCTTAGTGTCAGTCATGATGATTTATCATTATAGTCAGGGCGAACTATGATCTTGCAGCAGAAACAATTTTGTCCATTAAGAGGGAAAAAAACAACTCCAAAACCCAGAATGTTGCAGCTTGATTCTTATGTCCTTAGGGTTGCAATATTGAATTCAGAATTGGGGAAGCTTAATCTTGCAGCCAGATTTGACAAGATGCTGGTTGAGCAGTAGGCAGAAGTGATGGTTTGTGTGTTGCAATGCCCATGGTGGGAAATAAAGAAAGTTAACAAGATTTTTCCAGAAGTCTGGGTGCAGTATTAACCACCTGCTCCAGCTTGTTACCAAAGTAGGCAAGAAAACTTTGTGTGCAAGGTGGTGAGCAACACTTACAGTTTCAAAGCCTGACAGATGACAAACTTGGAGTGCTCTAAAACAGCATGTGAAGAGTTCGCAATAGCTCTGAACACAGCTATCTGTTTGTTTTAGTGCTAGTGCTTCTTTAAAGGGTGATCATGGAACCATTTGAGCACATCCACAAGTATCTCCACAATTTATTGGGAGAGCTCACATGAGCAGCACATTGTGCATTAGACAATGTAATGCTAAAGGCTTGGATCTCCTCTGGTTGCAAGAGGATATAGACATGTACTGCGGGAAAAAAATAAGCAAGTTCACCATCTCCATTCAGTTAATCCTGGAGAGTAGAAATCTGTGTGTGTGCATGTGTGTGTGTGTGTGTGTGTGTGTGTGCATGTGTATCGGGGTGTGTAGCCTAAAACCTGGAGGCTGAAACTGAAATTGGCAGGTGTTTGGAAAATAAGACCTGGATTTTGAATAGTCAAACAACAACACAAAAGAACTGAAGATTGGAATTTCTTCCCCTAAATATATTGTTTTCTGTTTATTTTTCAAGTTCATGCTGAATTTTAGCAAGAAGAGAAATTTAGGGTTGCCCCCTAAATAGGGATTTAGAGTGAGTCTGTAATGAATTTTAACCCAAGAGGCACTGTGGATATTCAGCAAACCTTTGTTCTATTCTGCTCATGTCCTTATGCTAGACCCATCACTGTAGCTATTAGATCTCAAAGATTACATTCTTTGATCTAGTGCTTTCTAAATCCTTAACCCACAGTTTATTTATTTAAAAGGTTATATCCAGCATTGGATTGGATTGTAAAGTACCCTTTGACTCTCATGAAGGACACAGAAGAAACAGATGCTGATGAGGGCGTATTTCCTTCTGACCATGAAGTACCACAGCATTTTATTGAATTAAGAACTGCACAAAGATCTGTGCTTTTAATCTGGCCAGTGTGTTGAGAATTTTTTTGCCTCTATGGTATCCTGATGTCATTCATTTCTGATACAACAAACATTAAGGTATATAGGTGAATTTCTGTTACACTGTGAATTTAAAAAAACCTGCAAAGTAGCCTCATATATCCCTAAGAATATAAATAAAAGCACACTAAACCTCAAATAGATGTTTAACATGAGCATATTGAGAATGTGTTCTTGGGGGTCTCTTTTCTATCTGATATTTACCAGGATTCATCAGAAGTAAATCTGTGGAGCTAAACAGGACAAATGGGATTGCCAGCAGCCTTTAAGCTTGTTCTGTCAAATTCAGAAGCACTTACATGAGCAAATTTACCAGTGTCTTCTACAATGTATGAATAATTAGTGATTCCTAAGATAACCAGAAAGAAGGCACAGAAAGCAAAAGAGAACACAAAAATTAAACCCAGTGTGCTCCATCCTGACTGATATTAATTATACTGTTTCCAAACTGATCTTTTTATTTTTTTTCCCAATCAGTCCTGCAAGGCAAACTGTAAAAAATTTTCATGTATTTTCTCTTAATTTTGGAAAAGCAAGACTGAAATAGGCATCTGAAAAGAAAAAATTCATTTAAAAATGGTGGTTATTTTTTCATTTTTATAATGCTTATGTTTGGTTATTTATCTTTTTTGAGAAGCTCAACCACTGGTGATAGTAGCCTAATGCTACCTTATACTGAGACCTCTTTATACCATCTGGAAGTACAAACCAGCTGTAAAGTGAGTTGTAAGAGTAATTTATTTATGCATAAAGTTCTTTTATATTTCCATGAATGGTAGAACTCACCTTGCTGTAAATAGAGTCCAAATAAAAGGACTAGAATTTCCTCTTTTTTCAGATGGAAATGAAAAAGGGATAGGCAGAAATCAGACTGGGGGAAGAGAGGAAGGAAAAAGCCTTCTTTAGTTACAAATAGATATCCATTAACAGAAAAGGTGAAAGGTCCAAATCCTGTTTTATTGGCCTCCATCTCTATCTTTGCTGGCAGTGATGAAAATACGGAAGGGAGGGAAGAGAGCACTACTCAAACTACAGTACTCAGAGCTGCTTTCTCAATCAATTTGGTTTTAAAATGAGTATGCGTAAAACAAAAGGCTTAATCTAGTTCTCTCTTTTCTTTTTTCTTCTTTTTTACCCCATTGGCTGCAGAGTTGCTCCCTGTGACATTTGACAAAGATCTATCTTTCCACATGATTCAGTTAGTATACCTGGATTAGTGAAAAAGAAAACAAATTAAATTCATAGGAATTAACGTCAATTGAATTCCCTCTTTCTATACTTTCTATTGCAAGTCACATTCTTCAACTCCAAGTCAAAGGGTGAATAAGAACAGCAAAGAGAAAAAAGCAAAGAATGACAGTTATGCTAATGAGGAATACCTTAAAATTAGTCAGACAGGGGAAAAAAATACTAAAATAGCAATTTTGGTGTTGACACAAGTTTCCTTTGAAATTTCGAGGAGCTTCCTACTCCATTTTATTTCATAATCCCTTTTAAATGGGAACATAGGAGGCTTAAGGGATTCTGTGAAGTTGTGAGATCTTTCTCTTTTTGCTTCCCCATTTTGTGAGAGCCTAAGGGAAAAATATTGGCAGGGCTTGTATAATTGAAGTAGCCCAGTATTTCCTATTTTAAGACCTTTGCTGCTGCTCTTAGTATTTCCACCTGGTTGGCTAACTCTTCCTGAACACTTTTGAAGGCAATTTCTGCTAAAATACTTCAGTGGTTCCCAAGACAGATAGGGATATATGGGGTAGTTTTGCCCATTTTAAAAATACATCATAATTAAGAGAAAATCTCTGAATGTGGTGAGGAGTAGGAGCATTGAGCTTGACATGTCTCTTCAGGTATCCTGTGGCAAGCCATCCACTCTTGGTTATATTCCAAGCCTTTGAGAAATGTAGTTGGCACGTGTTTACTTAGGAACTCTTAATCGATACATCCCTTAAAAATTCACAGAAAAAGTGAAAAAGGAACCTCAGAAAATCACCTGCACATGGACAGGGTCAGCTTATCTGGGTCACATCTGATAGGTATTTGTGTAAGTGCTTCCTGAAAAACTCCATCTGATTCCAAACTCCATGAGCACCAATTCCATCCTATCTTTATCCTATTCATTGCACCAAGTAAAGCCCATGTCTTCTTGCCTCTTTTAGGAGTATGAGATTATTTCTGTCCCCCTTGAAATACTAGCTTCTAACTGTGCCTGTCTTGGGAAATGGCAGAGGTGGCATCAGGGACCTTTTACGTTTCTAGGTACTCAGTGACCATATTCAGGGGGGATGGAGAAGAGAGAAGGTGTGATTCAAATGAAGAAAGGACAAGAGCCAGGGAAGATAAAAGATATGAAATGAAACAATGAATGCACAAGTAGTCAACCATGACTAGAGAGTGATAAGGCATGGAGAAGTAGGAGCCTAAAGGAAGAGTGGATTCAAGAGAGGTTTGGAACTATGAGGGACAGTAGGGAAGAGGACTTGCCCTGTGTGTGGGCAAACTGAGATGAAAGGAGCAATGGAAAAGGGACTGGACCTGGTTAGGGATAAAGACAGAAATACAAAACCCATGGGGCAGGTTCCTGTGCTGCTCAGAAATTTCTGCTGGTAAATCTCATTGGCAAAATGTCTCAGTTCTTTAAAATATATAAAGCTATACATGCAAAATGCGGAAAACAGTATTTGCACTGTTAAGCAAGATAATTCAAATAATTTGTCTTGCTTGTAAATATATATAATAATGACCCTTTAATTATATAAACAACTATATTGTTTATGTAACAATTTCACAGAGTAGGTTCCTTTAGTGTGACTTCTTTCTCAACATTATAGTTGATATATATTGTTATTTTGCTCCCTAGAAATTGCAGGAAGTTTATGTATGTGTATATGTATATATTTATTCTGGGCCAAATGCCAAATTCTAAAAAAGTCTTATTCTATTTTAAAGGGGAGGAGGGTGTTTGCATGATTTTTAAAGATTAAAAAGGATAATTTTTAAAGAAAAAGTAACTTTGACTAAAGCACTCAAACTGCCCTGCTTATAAAATGTCAGGCTGAAACACAGGGCTTTTATTCTTCTTTCATATGAATGGTAGGATTAAAGGTTCTAATGAAAAATTTCCCAGAGATCTTGCCATTACTGTTTCCAACAGACAAAGTCTATCATCTTACCCAGTAGTTTTTCTAGAACAGTGACTGACATCTAGATTTTTGGATATATGTAGACACTGGTCTTTGCACAAAGTAGACACATTAAGCCACCGTAATAGGTGCTACTTGGCTCTTGATTTTCCACTGCCTCAACTAGTTATTTACAATGTTAAAAATGGAAGCAGTGCAAAGCCAAGTGTTTTTTTTCACTTTAAGTGTTCAATACAGTCCCTTTACTGCACAGTAAAAGCTTCAGGTTCCTATGGAGAAACAACATTGGATTATCATTTGAACAGATATAATTACTACTATCAGCAACTTGAAGTCACTTTAGTTCCTATACCACACCAATTTTATTTCTGATAGGAGCGGATAATTTTCTGAAACTTATTTAGCTTCTCTTGAGCATTATTTACAATTGTGACTATAATCTCATGTATGATTTAGTAAGAGAATGTTACCATGCTGAACGTGAATTGGGAATAGGTATCTAGTACAGACCAAGGTGATGTGCAAAGGGGAAACAGTAACTGCCAACATGGGATTGTGAAAAAGGTGAGGCTAGAAGAAAACAGGAGATGCAGTGTGGAAAGAGGGCATGGCACTTGGAGAAGAGGGGTTTTGGTAAGGTTGAAAAATGAGTTATTTTTCTAATAAGGTTTTTATGGTTTTATATATTGAACTAATTGTAATAAAGACTCAGAAAGGCCAAAAGATTAGAACTAATAGCCAGGAATAGGCAGTGGCAGAGAGCTGTGTGAAACAGTTGTGCACAAGAAAACTGAGGATAATAAAACTACATCACTGTTATATTGTCACTTTTCCATTCAGCATCTGCTCGGATACAAGTTCAGGAGCCCATCTTACATGGCATCAACAAACCATGCCTGTGGTAGTGGTGCAGCAAGAACTGAGACAAGCATAAAACCAGGGCTCAATTCCATCACCTTCCCATTCTGTATCAGTACTTTGCAAAGATTTTAGCTGTTGCAAAATTAATGTTAATCCCCTTAATTCAATTTTTATTCCTTAACTAAAGATAGATTGGCACAGGAATTTTCTGGTGGCAAATTGGGGCCCACAATGTTTCAGATAAAGTTTACAAAACCAAGAACAAGTCTATGAAGCTGTCTCTAGACATGACTTACATCCAGACTTGTTCTGTTAGCAGAGGTGTTTCTGGCCATGGTATCAATCCCTCCCTCAATGTGATTTAATGATTTTTTTTTTTTTTAAGTTGCTTTTCTAAAAGACAGTTTGTTTCTTGGTCAGTATCTTTCTGCTTTGAATCAGCTTCAGCTTGGTTAATGCCACCTTGGACACTCACAGTATCTGCAACTGTCTCCAGCATGAGCATAGAACGATAAAGCATAGGAGGATAAAGTATATATTTTATCCCCCCTTTAATCATTTCATCTTTCCCCTTCAGGCTAGAGAAAGAAAAGAAAAATTATTGTTTTATTAAGTTTTATTAAAATAATATTTTTTTTCCTCACAAATGATCTGGTAAGAATGGGGTTTGTGGGCAAGCTCACATCGGTATCTGAGGTGTGTATGTGTCACTTTATGCTGCAGTCCCATGTCAGATAATATCTGGGTAACCATTGTTAAAAGATTGTGATTTTTTTCTGAGTTGCTTCCAAAATCAGAGTTATGAAATACAGATCAAAGATCCATGAAAAAGATATGGCCTCTTCTCCAGCATGTAAGAGTGTGGGAAGAGTGTAGCTGAGGGAGGTGATCCTCCCCCTCTACTCCCCTTAGTGAGGCTACATTTGGAGTGCTGTGTCCAGTTCTGGGTTCCTCAGTACAAGAAAGACAAGGAGAGGGTCCAGTGGAAGGCCACAAGGATAATTAGAGAACTGAAGCATCTCTCTTATGAGGAGAGACTGTGGAAGCTGGGCCTGATGCATAGAAATATCTCAAAGGAAGTTGCCAAGAGGATGGTGCCAGACCCTTCCATGGTGCTCAGTGGCAGGACAAGGA
This sequence comes from Corvus hawaiiensis, assembly GCF_020740725.1. Classification (NCBI taxonomy): domain Eukaryota; kingdom Metazoa; phylum Chordata; class Aves; order Passeriformes; family Corvidae; genus Corvus; species Corvus hawaiiensis. Next base: position 25,413,287 of record NC_063213.1, read on the forward strand.
GTGATGGCCATAAATTAAACCACAAGAAGTTCCACCTCAACATGAAGAAGAACTTCTTTATATTGAGGGTGGCAGAACACTGGAATAGGCTGCCCAGGGAGATTGTGGAGTCTCCCTCCCACCTGGATGCATTCCTGTGTAAGCTGTCTTGGCAGAGTGCTGGACTAGATGATCTACAGAGGTTCCTTCCAAACTTAACAATTCTGTAATTCTGTGGTTCTGTATATATTTCAAGTCTGGGAAAAGTTTGTGGTTCATTTTTCTTAGTTTTGGTAGTGTCTTTCTCATGGATTATGGTTTAAAGACTGAACCACAACCACCACCATCCCCCACCCAACAAACCAACTGGTTTTTGATAGGTGGAAAACTTTTCTTCAAAGAGAAAGATAGACAACAGATGAAAAAGTAGCACATTATTGGAGAGCTTTGAAAGCTGTTTCTAAAAGGAGGAACAAAGAAATAATTATTCTGCCAGTGCATATATGGATATGGGTTTAATCTATTTCATATTGGATTCTTTATCCCAACAGCCTGATGAAGGTTTTGACATTTAAGCTGCAGAGATGAGAAAGCCAGATGCTTCCTCAAACCTCAGCTTTCATACTACAGCTTCGTACTATGAGATTCCTGTTAGGCTAAATGAAATTACAGGCAAAAACTGGATTAATTTGAGAGTCTATCCTTTGCTGTGGTTAATCAAGTATTGCATTACAGTATTGCTAACAAGCTTTCTTCTCAACAGAATGTGTGTTGGACTTACTACAATGCTCTCCACTTGTAGAAGACTTCTATATCAAAGGAGCTTATGCTTGAATAATATTATGTCAGTGTGTCTTTCTTAAAGAATCTGCACCAGTGCTGCCTCACCTTGAGCAGTGTGTGCAGTTTAGGTCACCACAATATAAAAAGGCATGAAGCTATTAGAGAGCATCCAAAGGAGGGTGTATTGGGTTTACATGGCCAAGCTTTGGTTGTGGGGGGCTACAGGGGTGGCTTCTGTGAGCAGCTGCTGGAAGCTTCTTCCATGTCTGACAGAGCCAATCCCTGGTAGCTCCAAAGATGGACGTGCCGCTGGTCAAGGCTGGGCCAATTAGAAATGGTGGTAACATCTCTGTGATAACAGATTTGAGAGGAAAGAAAAAAAAAGTTACAGTGCAGAAGTAATTGCAGCCAGAGAAGAGTGGAGTGAGAATATGTGAGGGGAACAACTCTGCAGACATGAAGATCAGTGGAGAAGGAGGAGGAGGAGGTGCTCCAGGCACTGGAGCTGGGATTCCCCTGCAGGCCGTGGTGAGGACCATGGTGAAGCAGCTGTGCCCCTGCAGCCCATGGAGGACCAAAGGGATGCAGAGATCCACCCACAGTTCATGGAGGAGCCCATGCCACAGCAGGTGGATGCCTGAGAGGAGGATATGACCCTGTGGGAGGCCCGTGGAGAGAGGAGCCCACCCTGGAGCAGCCTGTCCTTAAAGGACTGCACCCCATGGAAGAGTGACGCATGCTGCAGCAGTTGGGGGAGGACTGTTGCCTGTGGGATGGGCTCACATGGCAGCAGTTTGCAGAGAGTTGCTGCTTGTGAGATGGACTGATGTTGGAGAAGTTCATGGAGAACTGTTTCCGATGGGAAAGATTCCCTGTCTCCCTGCCCTGCTGGGGAAGGAGGTAGAACTGGGAAGGAGGGAGAGGTGGGGAGAAGGTGTTGTTAAGTTTTTATTTTACTTCCAATTATCCTGCTCTGATCTTCTTAGTAATAAATTCAACTAATATCTTTAATTCTAGCCTGTTTTGGCCATGGTGGTATTTAGCAAGTGCTCTCTCCCAGTCCTTGTCTCAACTCATGAACCCTTCATTATATTTTCTCTCCTCTGTCCAGCTGCAGAGGGGAGTGAGAGAGTGGCTTTTGTGGGTACCTGGCATCAAGCTGGCATCAACCCACTACAGAGGGCCCTGAGAATGGTGAAGGGCCTTGAAGGGAAGCTGTATGAGGAGCGGCTGAGGTCACTTGGTCTGTTCAGCCTGGAGAAGAAGAGAATGAGAAGAGACCTCATTGCACTCTTCAACATCCTCACAAGGGGAAGTGGAGGGACAGGCACTGATCTCTTCACTCTTGTGAACAGTGAGAAGACTTGAGGAAATTGCATGAAGCTGAGTGAGAGGGGGTTTTGGTTAGATATCCAGAAAGGGTTCTTCACTCAGAGGGTGGTTGGACACTGGAACAGGCTCCCCAGGGGAGTGGTCGCAGCACCAAGCCTGACAGATCTCAAGAAGTATTTGGACAACACTTTCAGGTACATGGTGTGACTCTTGGGGCTGTTCTGTACAGGGCCAGGAGTTGGACTTGATGGTCCTCATGGGTCCCTTACAACTCACGTGATTTTATGAATCTCTCTTCAGTGTACTTATATATTCTGGAGTGTTTTACAAATGCAACATTCTTCTGCTTCTGAGCCCTTCAGTTACCTGAAAATATGCAGGTGAGCCTAGCAATTTTACCTGACAGTGTGTATATGGAAGTAACGAACGTGTTGCCAGTGGACTTTAAAGAATTGCATCAATTCCAGTGTGGAGCTTGGGCAGGATATCAGCAATGCTCTGTGGGAGACTTCCATTGTCCTCTGATCACCCAAAAGCTAAAAAAATGTAGCTATGTAGATGCAAGAGTGCAGACTGCTTTTTCACTGTGTTTCTCATTTAGAGAATAGATCACAGATGTTAATGTGTGCTTGCAAACATGGGGTAGTGTTTAGCTTCTGAAACACCTATTCTCTTCCATATTTTTGTGTTTCTACCAGGTGCTCTTTCCAGTCTAGAAGATTGTCCTCTTTCAGGTGTTTTTCTAGTATTATCCCTTTGCAGGGGTAACAGTATCAGGAGATGGAGTTCAGGGCATTCATTCATTATGTATTTGCTGTTTTCTAGCAAAACCCAATAAAATAGCTCACTTCACAGAATAATGAAATCACAGAATCAACTACTTTGGAAAAGACCTTTGAGATCATCGAGTCCAACTTACGACCTAACACCACCTTGTCAACTAGACCATGGCACTAAGTGACACATTCAGTCTTTTCTCAAGCACCTCCAGGGATGGTGACACCACCACCTCCCTGGGCAGCCCATTCCAATGCCCAATCACTCCTTCTGTGAAGAAATTCTTCCTTATGTCAAGCCTAAACCTCCCCTACCACAGTTTAAGACTGTCCTCTTATCCTGTCTCTGGTTGCCTGGGAGAAGACACCAAGCCCCACATGGCTACAATCTCCTTTCAGGCAGTTGTAGAGAGTGACGAGGTCTCCCCTGAACCTCCTTTTCTCCAGGCTAAACAACCCCAGCTCCCTCAGCCACTCCTCATAGGAGTTGTGTTCCATACCCTTCACCAGCCTTGTTGCCCTTCTCTGGACATGCTCCAGCATCTCAACATCCTTCCTAAATTGAGGGGCCCAGAACTGGACACCGTACTCAAGGTCTGGCCTCACCAGTGCTGAGTACAGGGGAAGAATCACTTCCCTGGTCCTGCTGGCCACACTATTCCTGATCCAGGCCAGGATGTCATTGACCTTCTTGGCCACATGGGCACACTGCTGGCTCATGGTCTGTCTGCCATCAGTCAGCACCTCCAGGTCCCTTTCTGCCTGGCCACTGTCCAGCCACTCTGTCCCCAGCCTGCAGTGCTGCAGGGGGTTGTTGTGATGAAAGAGCAGGACCCGGCACTTGGTCCATTAAACCTCATGTCATTGGATTCAGCCCATGGATCCAGCCTGTCCAGGTCCCTCTGCAGAGCTCTCCTACCCTCCAGCAGATTGACATTCACACTGAACTTGGCGTCATCTGCAAATTTACTGACTCAATCCCTTCATCCAGATCATCATTTATAGATATTAAACAGAACTGGCCCCAGCACTGATCCCTGGGAAACACCACTAGTGACTGGCCACCAACTGGAGGCAGCACCATTCACCACCACTCTCTGGGCCTGGCCATCCAGCCAGTTCTTAACCCAGTGAAGGGTGCACCTGTCCAAGCCATGGACTACCAGCTTTTCCAGGATTATGCTAAAGTGTACTTCAGTCCTGTACCAAGGGAGACAGACCTAGAATGTAGAACGCCATAGTCCCATTGACTAATACAGAACCTTGTTCAAAACACGGGCTATATGCATGGACACAGTTCTGATTTTGTTGCTAAACATGCCATAATCAATACTGCTAACCAAACCTTTATCATGAGACAGTCAGACCAAGTGTAAATACTAATTAAGGACTAATCCAAAAATCTATTGAAGTTTGTGGCAAGAATCAGTGTGCTTTGAATATGTCCCAAGGTAAAGAAATAATCACTATTTTATCTGAGTTTTGCCCCTACAGCAAAATTTCTTTGCTAATGAGGGACTGTTTTGTTTACTTGAGTCCTCCCATATTCCAAAACTCTCCTGTTTTCAGCTTGGTAGAAATAATGTTTACATAACAAGTATGAATTCACTGCAGAGAAGTAGAAGCAGAAAACCCTAACATAAGGAATGCCATAATAGAAACTTACTTGTTTAAATAAAACACAGGGCAATTATCCAACTATACTATATTGTCAAGCTCAAAATCTGTTACACTTGTTTAAAAAGGTCTGTGGAAAAAGGATGAAAGTCCTGGCTTTACTGAAGTCAACAGAGATTTTTTCATTAACTGATATCGCTTAGAGAGTTTATGGTAGTTATGGGTACAGAAAGTTTGTGTTGGAGACAGAACAATTCCAAATGTGCTATGAATGATCTTGATGAACAGAGATTAAGGAAAAAAATCTAACTTCCAAAAGCTATGTATTGACTAACACCCAATGTATCATGAAGGAAGTTAAAAAACCCCAACAGCTCCAAAAGCTACATTCTCAGTGGTTTAAAGAATCCCATCTTCCAAGGACGAATATCTTTTCATTGCTCCCTTTTGCTTTCTGGTAGTACCTACATTTTGCTGTAACCATTCACTGCTTCAGGAGGAACAAGAACTTTCAAAACAAGATACTTGCTAATTAAATATTCATAACAATATTCAATACTGCATTTTTATGCTTTATATAATATTTTAGTATCACTACACATATTTTTTTGAAATGTGTACTTAATTTCTGATACTTAAAAATTACTATGGCAGCAATCTTCAAACTACATACTGTCAGGATCAAATGAATCTGCTTCAATAATGTTCTAGTCACCATAGCTTTGAGCCCTGCTCGTATGGGAAAAGCCCTGCTGAAGTCAGTTATGCCCTTAAAGTTCAGAGTATGCTGTGGTCCTTTGCTGGAGTATGGTATAACCTCTGAGTGGGTAAATGAGGTCAGTGTGGGATTCTTCCACAGTAGTCTTCTCTTGCTGCTCCCCAGGCTGTGGGTATGCAGCTGTCCTTACCAACTTGAATATACTTTTGTGGTTAGTGTCAAGTTGTCCAAATGTAATCTGATTAGCTTTAACAGAAATATCATACAGGAATATGGACAAATGATGCATTCATTTCTAAATAACATCCAAGAGATTTACTTCTGTTTATCTGTTTCTGCTACACAACCTATGCGATCTAAAAGCTATGTGTTCATATAAGATGCTGGCTGTATATAAGCCCCCAGTCAGACACATGGATTTCAGGATGCTTACAATCCTTGCTTAAGTATAACATAATTGGACCTTAATATGTTGATTCAGTTCCTCTGAAGATAAAGATTTAACACATTTTGTTTTTTTAACTTCTCCTCAGAAGTTAGCCATTTTCTTCTGATAAATTATTGTTGCTGTATGAATGGGAATTAGCACTTATCCCAGATTTAGGAATTAATGTAATGTTACCTGAAAGGATATTAAATTGTTACAAGTATTTCCTAAATTTAAGTTGTTACGAGTATCTCATAAATGAGTGTTGGGGGTTAAGATTTTTCCTTTTGTTTCTTTCCCTCATGGAATTTTGTCCCATATGTTGCTAGGAAACAATAACTACCGATACTTAAGAAAACAAAGATGAAGCTGGGTGTCACAACATTGCATTGAAATGGCCCTGACCTGGGGTGGGTTGCAACTGATAACTCGATAGAAAAGGTGAGGGGGCTACCCCAGAGGTTTGGGGCTGAGTTTTTGGTCAGTCTGGTTTCCAGGTTTGGAGGAGGAAGGAGCTGTTTGCTGTTTTCCTTGCCGCCTGACTGCTCAGAGCTCAGAACCAGTGCGTGTGGTGCCAAAACATTGGGATTGGCTCCCACCGGACCCTCTGCCCGCAGTGTGTTGCCACAGCCACTCCAGTGTGTTGGATTCCGAGATCTCGGTCTGCTGCCATTTGGGGTGGGAGGGGGGGTTCTGGAGCCAATGTGTGGGGTGTTGCTGTACGGGACACCTCTGCACGGTAGCCTGGCAATCGTGACCAGCTGCCACCCGCGACTTCCCACCTCAGCCAAGCCGCCATTAACTGCGTGCTTTCTGAGCTCGCGCCACAGCGCCCCCTGCAGCCGCGGGGGAATCATCGCACCTGCCCTGCCCGGCCGGGAGCCACCAGCGCCCCTGCCGGCTGTGGCCGTGACTGCAGCAAAGGGGAAAGAGCTTAAAGAGCAGGAAGAGACTGTTTATTGGGTTTTCTGGGTTTTTTTGTTTGTTGTTGCTGCCATTGTTGCTGTTTGTTTGTCTTGTTATACATACACATACTAGTAAAGAACAGTTATTCCTTTCCCCGTGTCTTTGCCCGAAAGCCCCGTAATTTCAAAATTATAATGATTCGGAAGGAAGGGGGTCATATTCTCCATTCCAAGGGATGTTCCCACCTTCCTTGGCAGACACCTGTGTTTCAAACCAAGACAATGAGAAACTTAATTAACTTTTAAATTCTTGGATTTGGAGAGCAACGCAAAACCGCGTTTGGTAACTGGAGGGATGTTGTACAGTTACATATTTTAATGGAAGAATTGCCTCACACACCTCCATCCACATAATTTAGGGAAACTTTTAAAGAATTTTCAGTTTTTTAGATTACTTGCATGTTTTATGAATCCCATAATTGTCAGTCTGTGGGTTTCTTCCTCCTGGTTAGACTTTTAAAATTTGTCTGTATGTCTTCTGATGCTTAATTTCTCATTTGGCATATACCTGCTCTGACTTAGGCATTTAAAAATTATATGTCAAAGTCTGAGGCAGTCACTAAAGTCTGTTTTCTCTCTAAGTACAATAAAGGAAGGCAAGTACTGTGAGCTACACTGGAAAGTCTTACTAAACTCCTGTAAATAATTCTTAAGTAAGGAAATATGAACTGTGCCTTTCCTTATACAGCACTTAAAAGCAAATAATTTCCTAAAAAAGATTTTTAAAAATTCTTGCTGGAGGTTAACTCTGGCAAATGAATTGTAAATTGCAAATGAAAAAGCCTGCAATTTTGGCTCGCTAAAAAAAGTGTTCTAAGCAATGTACCAAGGCTGAGGGTTGGAAATGCCCCAACTGTCCTCCAACAGAAGAGGAGGAGGATGTGTCTAATAGCACAGCTCATTTCTAGAAAATATTCAAGAGGTTTTTTCTGCATATGGAATATTATCTTGATTTTTTTTCCTGAATCATCTTGTATGTGAGCATATATGTTTTCCTCAAAAAAAGTTTTTAAAAATACCATGAAATTCGAACACGTACTGACAGCCACGTAATTCTTGTGTGAGTTGACTAACAGTTGGGAAGGAAAAAGCATATTGCAAAAAACCTTCCACTTTTAAAGAGGTTTTGCCCTCAAATATTACTTCATAATAATATATAATCACATCTGTCTTGGTTTAATATAATTTAAGAGACGGACACTCTAAAATGGGTTACCTCCCCATTAGTTTTAACCAATCCCTTTCCACCAATAAGGAGAGACAGGTATGAGTAGATAGAAGTGAAGAAATAGCAGTATACTAAAAAATGAAACAGCAACAGGCAAAAAATAAAAGTATATTATCACTAGGTAGAAAACAGCTAAATCTCTCAGAGTCCCCAGGAGCAAAGAGAAAACTAAAATGGTAGAGAACCCTGTCATAGTTTGACACTGGCCAAACGCCAGGCACCCATGAAAGCCATTCGCTTACCCTCTCTGGCTCTCAGCTGGGCAGAGGAGAGGGAAAAAATTAACGAAGGGCTTATGAGTTGAGATGAGGACTGGGAGAAAACATTCTAAGGGCAAAACAGGTTCAAATTTAAAGGTATAAAGTAAATTTATTATTAACAGAGTCAGAGGAGGATAATGAGAAGTAAAATAAGCTTTTAAAACCTTTTTTTCCCCCAGCCCCTCCCTCCTTCCCACCAACAGTGCAGGGAGACAGGGCGTGGGGGTTTTGGTCAGTTCATCACTTGAGATCTTTTTCTGTTCACTCAGGGAGAGGAGTCTTTCCTCTACTATATCTTGGGGTCCCTCCCACAGGAGACAGTTCTCCATGAACTTCTCCAGCACGGCTCCAATCTCACGAGCAGCAGTCCTGCCAAAACTGCTGCAACGTGCATCCCTCCCGTGGGCAGTCTTCCCAAAACTGCTGTGTTGTTAGTCACTCTTCCATGGGGTGCAGTCTTCTAAGGATAGGCTGCCCTAGTTTGGAAGCAAGGGCCCTCTTTCTCTGCCTCTGGAAGCAGGGGCCCTCTCTCTCCATTCGGGTCTCCACTGGATCACAGCTTTCTCTAGCATCCACCTGCTCCAGCGTAAGCATTTTTCCCATGGGCTGCAAGTGGATCTCTGCATCCCCCATGGACTTTATGGGTTGCAGGGGGACAGCTTGCTTCATTATAGCCCTCACCATGGCCTGTAGAAGAATCTTGGCTCTGGCGCTTGGAGCACCTCCTCCCACTCTTTTTCAACTGACCTTGGTGTCGCCATGTTGTTCTCCCTCACATGTTCTAACTTCCTCCTTTTCTCTGATTAGAAGAAAAACTGCTGCCTGTAGATACTATTGCCAACACGTTCCACCAATTCAAAGATTCTTGCAGCATCCCGCAGCGTGGAGAGGTTGATCTCATCTAGGTTGCATGCTGGGAATCATTCACCATGTTTCTGCTGCCAACTACATGGCCCCCGCTGCCACTGCACAGGCAGTGGCAGCCACCGGGGCTCTGGTGCTATTCAATGCCTCTCTTCAGGGGGGGCGCTGGGAAGGAGAAGCTGCCACTGCCATGCCTGCTGTTCTGCCTGCAGTGCAGCTGGCTAGGGGTGACCAGGCAGGCAAGGCTCGCCGCGGGCCACACTGAGATGGTGGCGGCTGTGGCGTCTTGCGGAAAAAACTGTGCCTGCACTGTTTGGATTTTCTTCTTAAATATGTCATCACAGAGGCGTTACAAACCTCTCTAACTGGGCCAGCAGCATGTCCATCTTCAGAGCCATCAGAGACTGGCTCTGTCAGACATGGTGGAAGCTTCCAGCAGCTTCTCACAGAAGCCACTTTTGTGGCCCTCCCCTGCTACCAAAAAACCAGGTTGTGCCAAATCAACACAACCCCCCACCCCCAAGATTGGATCCTCTACAGACAACTGTGTTTGGGGAGACAAAGGGAAAGACAGCAGCAGGCTTTCCAACTCTCCCGACTATATGTGGAGGTAGAGAACAAAGAGAAAAACAGCAACACAGAAACCGAAACTCCTTGATTACAAAAGCTCCCTCTTCCCCAAACAATAACCAGCAGGAAACAAGGACAAAACAAAAAGAAAACTTGGAGTCCAAACCCAGTCAAATTTCCCCTCAATCTCCCTGGCAGTGGCAGCTCCACCAACAAGGCAGCTGACATATTCTGGCAGCTGGAACTTGGGAACGGAAGAACCTGATGAACCTCATCTGGCTGGTTCCAGATAGTGTCATCTCTGCAGCCTCCAAACCATTGGTGTTGGTGCTGCTGTCTCAGGTCCATTTTCCAATGAGGGTGAGGAAGGAAGAGAGACTCCTGAGCACCGAAGAGTGGTGGCCCAACCTTGACTGGCTCTGGCATAGCTCTATGGACAGGTGTTGCAAAATTCCCTCTGAAACGGTTTTGAATTGTGAAATGCAGCTTCTCAGGTTGCTACTGTTGCCATGTGGAAACCCGTCTGAAGCAACCCCCTCCAAAAGCCAGAGAGAAACAAAAGATAAAAATTCTTCAAGTTAAAAATTACCAACCCTAAACAGGTTTTTTTGTAGATAGTACTTGGTTTGATAAACTTCACAGTAAAAAGTTTAAATTCTCTATTCGTTGTTCTTTACATTTCCAGTTATTGTCCATAAAAAAATTTACCAGCATGAAGAGGGCCTGGATGTGCTGATATGTTTACATATAGCTCTGATCATTTATAGCTGCTCTCTTTGCTCTCCACTGGCTGTCCAGTGCCACACATTAAATAGCCAGAGAAGCTGTGAGTTTCAAAGGGAACCAATGTAGCATCAACGCTATACCAGGGGAGTTGGAGACGGAAGCTCACAGGAAAACCAATGTGTACCCAACTGGGACTCTGAGCAGTAGTCTCAAAATCAATCACCATGAGATACATTTGAAAGTTGTGCCTGTATAAGTGACCTCATGTTGGAAGCATGCCTCCAGCCCAGGTTCCACAGGAGGAGGTGATGTTTCTGCTGGGTGGAAGAAGATGTTTGGCCATCTTCCTCCCTTAATTTGCTACCCCCAGTGCTACCCACACTGGTGTTACTTTTTGGTGTACATCTCTAGTACATGGGGGTATTCAACAAATGACAAAAATGCAGCTGTTAAGAGATCTGCTATTTTGCCATGTTATTTCTAATGGTGTAGCTACAAGCAAAAGTTTGGGTGCAAATTGCTACTATGAAGTAGCTGTATTGTAACTGAAAACTGGTGGGTTTAGTTTTTGAAGCTGAAACTAATTGCTGTGCAGAAGAGCCTTCTCTCTGATTAAATACCTACGTATTTAATGTCACTTTTCAGGGTTAAGTGGAAGACCCAGTCCATGTAGACTTTGTAGTCATCCTTCACATGAGAATGAGTTAAATTCCATGCCTTTTTGTGAGAGATGTGTTCAAATCTGGTACTTAGCAGGATAAAGTTGAAATAAATGTACACCTGTTTAGTTGTCAACTGATAGTGATTACAAGTTCTCCGTGATTTTTACAGTATTGACACTACATATTGGTTCCCAAAGTCCTTCAAAGACTAGCAAAAATCCATCTAACCAAGAGGTTCAGTTCAAAACTGTTGCCCACATGTTACATTATATGTTTAAAAGATGGTTGCTGCAGAGATGAACACAAAAATCCAGACAGACCCTTCTGTCCAAAGCCCAAGCAACTCAGTTCATGTAAGGAACTCCTGTCTTGTCCTGAGGTGGGATTAATTAAAACCTTGGATGTCAGTATGACACAAATAGCAAACATATTGTCTGATTAGGAAAGATACTTATTGTCAGGTGACAGACTCATCTGAAGGGAGTTCCCTTGCCAAAAGAAAAGCTCTCAACATGGGTCTGAATACATGCATTTTTTTTTGTCTCCTCTTGGATCTTGAAGTACAGATGGCCTCTTGTGGCCAAATGTTGCTTAAAGTCTCATACTTAGAAAAAAACAAAGCAAACTTTCTGAGTATTTTCCTGTAATTAATTTTGTGCACAAGAAACCTGCATAGTACGTAGGCTGGGGCAGTTGAAGCTCCACAGTTTGGGAGCAGATGGTGTTCAGGTCTGGAAAGGGGGACACCTGAGTGCCTTTTATTGAGCAAAGCAATTGGGAAGTGGATCTAAGAGGTACTGTTAGGACACGTGAAATGCTGTTTGCTGGATTATTGCAGGAGAAAAGGAGTGATAAGAGTCAGTGCTATAAGATGGGGAGATCTGCCATCCCATGCTGCAGTTATGTGGCTGCTATAGGATGCCCTGTGGTTGCCTGTGTAGTGCCATATGTTCAGCTTTGGTGCTTGGCCCAGTCATTGCTCATGCCAGCAGGTTGCTTGCTGTGGTCACCCTTGGGCTGTGCCTTCCCATACTGGTGGGTTCCTTGATGCAGTCCCTTACTGCTCCCCATGCCATCTCTCCTACCGTCACTTTATTAAAAGGTTTTAAAAAAAATAAAAGCCCTCATCAATTCATTCTTGTTTGCTTCCGCTAGGCTGCTCTCTAGGAGGGCAAAGTGTCCAAATTTTTTAGCTCCTGCTAATATAATGTTTGAGATGATGGAACCAGGCTAAAACATGATGATGGTTATTGGAGTATCGCAGTGTCCCGCAGTGGTAGGGAAGAAGAGAGAGATCCAGCAGGCAGGAATTGTGCAGCAAGATTGATTTATTTAATTATTTTACAAACTCTTTTATAGACTTTTTTCTTCATAGTCTAATTGGTCAAAGGATCAGCCACCCCTTGGGTTGATTGGCTAAAATGCTAAAACATCCATTGTCAAAATATTTTTCTACTGTACTATAAACAAAGCTCTGCAAGGTCACAGGTGTTCATACTTTATAGAACTCTGCTAATATCTTCCGTGAGAGAGAAAAATATCTCATGGGACTGGAAAGAAGCAAGAAAAATTCTTGCTAGCTGCATATTTGCATCCACATTGGAGGACTCATCTTTTATTGGCTGGTAACTTGTGTTTTCTTCTGCATCTGAACTGGGAGAGTTTTCTGTTTGGCCATGAAGAATTATAGAAATCATACTTGTAGGCACAGCACAAATAGTGATGCTGCAACCATTTGTAAACAAAAGGTCTGCAGTGGGGTTAATTCCATTATTGCTATACAGTGCTGCTTACATCAGCCCATACCATGGGTCTAGGGAGCCCTATCCTTGTTAGAGTGTTGCACTGACCTTGAGCCTGTGTAACCTACAGTTAATAGTTTACTTGTGCGGTAGAGCACTTAAAGAACTGTATAAAATTCATGTCAATTTCCTGTCTCTTTATAATATTAAAATATAAATGTGGATTGACTGGATCCCAACAATATTCTGTCTGCTGCATGCTATTAATTTCCAAATATGCTTTTCTCCTGGGATTCTTCTGTGCATAACTGAAAAGAACAGACAATGGCATAAACTAGGCCTTCTCTTACTCCCTTTGAGCTGTTTCTTTCCATCTTTTCTCACATGACTGCAGTCAGTTCAAGCTAAGTATCTTCAGAAACTGGTGGTGGGATGGAGTAGGAGAACAGCCTGGTACTACAGTAGGGGACTTTAAATCATATTTTCTATCATAAAGTCTTCTAACAAGAGCTGCACTGTATTAAGATTGTTAGGGTTACTATAAAAACTATTTAATAATATGGTACCTGAACAACTGAAAGCAATTAAGGTCTTTAAAACATGGCAGCAAAAGTGTCCTGTGCAGTGGCATGTTAAGCAGTGTGGCAGCTGGTGTGGGGTCTGTAGCTCAGACCCAGGAAGCCGTGACTGGTCCGGAGAGATGGTCCCGCGAGGAACTGTCTTCCAAGGACCGTGCAGCTTTCCCTCAGCCGCTGGAGTGCCTTTGCAGAGAGGTGTCTGTTTCAGCAGGCTAACAGCTCTTTAGTGATTTTCAGCTAGTGATTTCAGCTCTTGCTCTGTGAGGCAATCTCCAGGCCAGACCAGGAAAGAGAGACGAGAGGCCTGTATGGCATTCCCACATAGGTGCCTTTATTGTCCCGCACCTGCGAAAGGTGGCCAGTGACAGGCTCGCTCTCCCGACTGAGCTAGCCGGGCTTCCTTTATGGGGATACAAAGGTGGGTGTGAGACGGTAAAAGCCAGTGGGTTACAAAGGATCTACATAGGGTCTCCCAGAGGATCATGGTTCTTGTTTTCTCTCACCCTCACTGAAAAGTGCTGCCTTTTCCAAGGGGATTCTGCTGGGAGGTTGTGCAATCTCCTTATCAGCAGGCCTCCCTCTAGGGCAGGGGCTGGGCATACCCCACAAAGCAGGACTGGTGTCTGAAGCGCTCTCCCACTATGCACCAGTTCAAAGGGAGCAGGGCTTGTTCGAAAGATGGTGGTTGCTATCAGAAGAGCTCAAGCAGAGATGCCTGCAGATAGCACAGGCAGGGCTGAGGTGAAATGATTAAAGAAGAATGCGTGTATTTTATTTCACCATGAACTTTTTATCACCACGCATGCTAATTATACTCATTAATGAGAGAAAAGTTTTCTTTAGTGGTATCTCCATTGCACTCAGACAAAGAAAAAGATATCTGCTGGAAAGATCTTCTTTTTTGTCCTATCTGTTGAGCAGAATGTTTCAAAGTGCAGAATGCTGTCTGTGCTCATGCCACACAGTCTCTCCATCACTGCTGTCCCCTTTCAGAGAAAGAATTGGGATGTTTGTCCATCTTTGTTTGTGCAGAAAACACTCAAGGTGAGTGAGAGAACAAATCCTGTAAGGCAATTCTGTCACTCACCTCATCTTCATAATCTTCCCTTAGCTCCCTCTGCCTTCTAACCCTGCTATTGATCGTGTCATAGGCTACAGTAGTCCAAGGCAGGGGGCTGAAAACCTTTCCGAATAGCAGTTGCCAGTCTGCCTGTTGCAGCTTGAAGAAGAAAAGCATGCTGTGAAAACAATCAGTGCATTTGCTTTAGATCTAAGTGATTTCAACTAGGTCGATGCTTCATGCTGATGTGTTGAAAACATTTAAAAAATTTCTCAGAGTTTGATTTCAACTGAAACATTTCATCATGTGTCTGACTCTCAGAAGTTGTTATTTCTCACTAATGTAGCACATAACAGGTTTTTTTTCCACCCTAGCAAAAAGCAGTAGGGAAACTGGGCCTTTTGTCCAGGTAGGTTTTATTTGAATGATTTTATGGGAGGGGGAGGTTGGTTGGGTTTTTTATAAGCTAACACTCTCGCAAATTGACTTTAAAGGAGTACCAGTTTATTTCAGGAAAGGAAAAAGAGGTAATCACAGCTTTACAGAGTGCAAATGAGAGTATAGCTTTATTTAAACTTCTTTTTCCCCCGTACTTGAATTTTCCTTCAAAGGCAGGATAGTTCATTCATAAATACATGAAGACTATTTTATTTTCTTTAAAGCACATGATGCTTTTTTATAATGAGTTTGCCCTCAATATAATTGGCCTGATTCTCTCTTGGTTTGAGATGACAGCAAATGAAACATTGCAAAAGGAAACTATTCTCATCCAAGTTATCATTCATTCAGTTTCAGGAGTGGCATGAACCCAGGACAACATTTTTCTGTGGCAGATGGTGGCACAATTGGTTTCCAAACTTACTGAAAAAGAACACAGAAAACCAGAATTTGCTATAGACTGTCTTACTATTTGGTTTGGTTTGCACACCCTCTGCAGCCACTAGAGTCTATAGGAAGCTAAACTGAGCAAAACCCACAGGACTGCAATCCTAGTTTGGAGCTGCCTGTTCAGTGGTTTTGTTTGGGAGCCAATCAGTAGGACCTCACCTCTGATTCTGCTCCACTGCACTTTCAAGCATACTCTTGTTTTATGTGCTTTTTCAATAACAAATACTTATCAGTGCCTGTTGGTCTCTTTGGGATACCTTTTTAATTATACAGCATATAAATATATATTAAATAGATGTTGGAATTTCTTTTCCCCCAAGGAAATGAAGTCACCTCTGTGCTGTTGCCATCTTTGCTGCTTTCTTCAAATAACACAAAGAACATTTTTGTGCTGCTTCAACAGGAAATAGTGAGCAAGTACTTGCCTTGAGGTATTTCACTGAGTTTCAGAATACCAGCAGATAGAGATGTTGCAAAAAAATAGATATTTTGTTGGAAGAAAATAATAATAATAATAATAATAATAAAAACCTTTGAAAGCTGTATTTATCTGTGGAGAAGAATTTCCATCCCCCCTGAACTAAG
This sequence comes from Corvus hawaiiensis, assembly GCF_020740725.1. Taxonomy (NCBI): domain Eukaryota; kingdom Metazoa; phylum Chordata; class Aves; order Passeriformes; family Corvidae; genus Corvus; species Corvus hawaiiensis. Next base: position 25,429,047 of record NC_063213.1, read on the forward strand.
CCTTTGCAAATGCAGTGTAGAGTATACATGGCACTAATGGATTTCATACTTCAGCATTTATTTCACCAAATATCATGCAGGGAACAATAGTTGTCATTTAAGCAGCTGTAGTTTGCAACTGTGTAAGTCCTAGACATTAAAACTAGATAAGCCAGTGTAGAAGTGTGTGTGAGAAATTCTGTAGTCTTAGTGGCATTCTTTCATTCATTCATTTTTAAAATTATCCATCAGGGTGTTGCAAAAGTGCAAATTATGATTTAAACATACTACTAGGAATCCTGTTTATAAAGAGTATATGCACTTAATTTATATATTCAAGATCATGGTCTAATTAGATAATTGATTTTTTCTCCCCAGAGGAGTGGGTAGAATCTAGAGAAGGATAAACTTCGATTTGGTTTAAGAACCTTATACCTGACAAAAATGTAGTTAGATCAGACTCTTCTGCTGTGATCTACCATGGCTGCTGAGCAATGATGAAAAATTTCTTTCCAATAATAGGCTCTCCTTCTGGGATTTGTTCCACTGGACCATATATTTGAAAGCAGGGAGGAGGGTTGTTTCAATAATGAGTTCTCAGTGGTCCAAACGAGTTGCCTTTTACTGGCATGGATTTATATTTTTAAGTTGCAGTGGTTCCCATAACACTGGAACTGGTTAGGAATTCATTACAGTGTCAGTTTGTAAATATAACGCCTGTTCAAGCAGAGGCCATTGATGCTGAAATGCTCAATTCCTCCGTGGAATTTAGAGAATGTGAATTAATTTGTGCTTGGGTTAGTCTCTTTGGTGGATTAGTGAGGAAGTAGTTAAGGGTGATTTAAAAATGATTTTATAAATTCTACTGTTCCTCTGCCTCTTACAAAGACTTCTCCAAACCACTTTCAGTGTAAACTTTTCACCCTCCCTCAACTGTAAACAAAAATAGCATTCAAAATCTCTACCCCAAAAGGAATTCAACCCAAAATCATGGTGCTTCCCACATACATTGTAACTTTCCCCCTACTTTTCTTGATATAGCTTTTTAAGCCTAGGGTTTTACACAGCATTAGCCATAATTGGAATTGACACCAGAAAACTACAGAAGGCAATTCACTTAATCTAAGTTTATTGTGAAACTGAAAACAGAGTTCTGCCTGAATTCTCTGTAGATTTCCTGGCAGGAAGCATTCTGTCATTTTCAGGTGAAATTTATTCACAAGGACCTTAAAGAAAAGGGTCTTGCTTTGATCTGACTCTTACAGAAGTCAGTGAAAGAGACTCCACTGATTATAACAACCATAGGGAAACTGTCCTATCCAGAGCTACATGTAGACTTCTGTTTCTGGACAATTGCTTTTCCTCAGTAACAGTCCAAGGAGAGATTGATGTAACTACACAGGGAAGACAGACAGTGGTGAAAAAGAGGGAACTCATCCCAAAGAGCAACTGAACGAAGAGGGAGTGGAACATGAGAATTGCTATGCTTTGTTATTGCTCATGTGCTGAACTGATAGGTTCAAGGAAGTCACCCATATACTGAATTAGAAGAAAGAGGCAAATGGAGAACAGACCTGTTAGATACAGCTAGCTGTAGGGCTCATCTTTCTGTAATATTTGTGTATTTAAATGCTGTTTGTGTTCAGATGCTTTTACTACTATAAAAATAGTATATCAGTTTTTCCAGGGGAGACAAAAAGCTTGCCTATCACTGTCCAACAATTACCTGTACCTCTACCCTGTTACTTTCTTCCAATAGTCTACTTTGTGTGATGGTAATACAGTTTAAATTGCTTCAAATCTTTTATGTACTAAGGTCCAAATACTAATGACATGTATCCCATAAATTTTAAATTATTTCAACAGGGTTGTCTAGCTACACTGTCAGCCAGACCATGTACCTATGTCAGTTTCTCCATTACAGAAATTCCACAGTGTAGTCCTGAGTGATAATTGAATCAGATGGATATTAAACAAGAAGACAACCTTATATTTAGATTTGGCTCCACTAGCTTTCAGATTTAACTAGGTTGCTTGCAACTATCATGAGGGTTATTACCTCAGTCAAGGACATTGCACCCAAAATGGTAGCCACCAGTCCCTCAAAACCCTAGGCTAACAAGTACATAGGGCTTCTGTGATCTCTAAACAAAAAATTAAAATTAAAAATGTGTCAGGGACCCGTGGTTAAGAGGCTGTTCCAGTTGTGAGTGTGGGGGCAGTAGAGCAATGGAAAGGAAGGCATTAGTAGAGTGGTTTTACGCTTGCCACCCTTGCAGACACCTATTGAAAAGCTCTGACTTGGGTGTCTGACTGTGAAAAACTCTCTTGGGCACAAATCCACTCTTCCCATGGACTTAAAATATATATACTGAGACCTTTAACTCCAGTGACTCCAGGCTATCAAGCAGACTAGTTAGTGCATGGTCAAAAAGTTTTTATGCCCCCAATACACTAGAGTCAATACTGCAAAACTACCTTAGCAGGATTAGCAGCTACACTCTACTTCCCACTCCCCCAAACCCCCAACTTGTCTCTGCTTTTCTTTTTCCACCCAGCCTGCCAAGCTGCAGGTTTCTTTTTCTGAAACATATATTTCTTTGGAAAAAGTTGATAAAAAGGGGGAAAATAATTTTCTTTATCCTTTAATCCTTTATTCTCTTTGCTTTTAGAAGTTTATTTACTTCCTACAGTTGGCCATCTTGAGCTTCTGCTTCTCTGCTGTGTCAAGACTTGCTTAAGCTTGAAGGTTTTTTAGGCTTGACCAAGCATTGACAGCACTATCACAGGAGCTAATGCTAGAATCTGCCAGTTTGATGGATTAAGTAAACTTATTGAAATCTTTTTTCTTTAACACTAAAAGATGCCAAGGGCTGTTTCTGTTCTTGTACTTTGTGTGAAACACCCACTGACATTAATGGGAGTCCCATGTGTAGAACTAGAGTAGAATACCGCCCTTAATATTTAAAAAACTTGTCAATGTTGTGCATGAAGTAATCTGGAGGTGTGTTGTGATGCTGCTTTGCTCAAAGGCCATTCTCCTTACACATTCCCTGCCTTTTACAGACACTTGCATGAACTTCATGGCTGATAGCACCAGCTTTACATAACTTTTTCCCTTTCTAAAAATATTTTAACACATGCAGTTCCATTTTTATGTGATCTACCTGCTTTGCTCAGTCAATAAAATATACTTGATCTGTTTCAATATGGCTAATAAACAGTCTTGTTTTCTGATTTTGCCATGCTGTTACTCTCTGAAGGAAGAGGAAGAAAGAAAAATCTTAACAGAGAAGCCATTTCCAATGACCTATACATTCTTTTTAGTGTTTGTAAAAATGTCTAATCTTTCATTCTCCTCTTGTTCTTGCTCTAATGCAGTGGTGGTATGCAAGGTAGCTAAAGAAAGTTAAATCATTTATGTTACCAAAAATAGTTCACCACCACTCTCATTCCTATTTCAAATGTACACCATGCTTATTTTGTTAGAACAAGGACTGTAGCTCAGTAGGGCCACCAAATTGTCACAGATGGCCTTGGTAGGTTAATGCTTTCTGCTTAGAGAGCCAGCTGCAAAGGGGGTTTCCTTGTCTTCCCATAAAGACTTTCTCTCCCCAACCTCTTGCTCTTCCTCAGTCATGGCTCTTGAAATTCTTCATCTTTACTTGGAAATGACTGTTTCTGCCCACAAAGTTCTTTGGTGGCTTTTTGGCAGGGAGGGTGGAGCTGGTGACATAATTACAAACAGTTTCTGAAGATTTTGGTTATAATGCTAGAAGACTAGGGAAGAAATGAAGGGAGCTGGGGAAAGAAGGGACTAGGTAACTCCTTCTGTGTTTTGAAGATAATTTGGATAATCAACTAAACAAGACAAAGACGGTGACTTCCAGTATAAAATGCTTATGAATATGGTATTCATTTAACATCATCTTAGCCTTTCACAAATGTGACTAGCAAGTTCGCTTATTGTAAAGTATTGTGGAAGCTCTGACAGTATTTTTACTAAAATAAGAATGTTACTTCTTGTGAAAAAATCCTAAGGATGCTGTCCAAATCTGCATATAGGGTACAGTAAAATTGCTTATACTTATGTCAGTGACCTGGATCATGACCTAGATGTTCACATCCAGTCAATGTTCCTGCAGAAGTCTACTGAAATTAATACGAATAGCTTTTGTGCTTTACAATGTTGTGGCCTGCTTTGCAAAAATGCACTGACATCTACAATTTCGAGGGATTTTTAAAGGTGTCTTACCAAAGGACCTGCCTCCTGTGCTATTTCTTAATTTTTACATTTCTGGTATTTCTAAACCAGATCACCTGTGTAAGCAACTGAGAGAAGGGTGAAGTACATCCACTTAAAATGGTATGTGGTTCTGAAAGCATATATGGGCTTCAGTATTATGACATTTTCTTGGTATGTTTACTGGTTTACTATGTTAATAGTTAATTAACCAATCCTGAGGGTGACTACAGAAGGCAGATGATATAAACGAGTGACAACAGCATTTAACAGTGCAGAATTGCCAGAAACTGATGGAAACTGAAGTCTCCTTCCCAGACTCTTCACCTTAAAATTGTTCTTCACATTTACAGAAATTACTGCAGTAAGGTGACAGTAACACTGCACTGAAAACTGTTGGGTAATTTTAATTTTTTCTTTATTATGAATGAAAGACTGGAAGGTCATCTAAAGCAGACTTTGTCCTGCAGATTTCAAGATGTCCATTTGCAAAATGTATAATGAAAGAACATAGAAATGACATTTCTCCATTCTTACTCTGCTTCACTGTGCTCACAGCTGAAACTAGTTCTCTTCAAGACAGATCCTCTCTTTTCCTCTGTTCTTCCTTCTGTATCCTCCTAAACACAGCTTAGCTGTGTGAGGCTTATTTTCCTCATCTGTTGCCCTATTTGGCTCCCCCATGCAGCATTTTTAGTTTCTTCTTCTGTTAGATAAGGCACAGGAAAACTTGAAGCCCAATGAAACAAGGTAAATTTACTTTACTAGTCTTTAGGTAAAGATAGTTCTTTTTGTTATTCTTTCCTTCCCTTGCTACTGTCCAATGGGGAAGAAAAATATTAAAAATTCACAAAATCAGAGGGGCTGAGGCTGGAAGGGGCCTCTGGAGGTCATCTAGTCCATACCTCCTGCTCAAGGAGGACCACCTAGACCTAGTTGTGTAGGACCATGTCCAAATGGCTATTGAATATCTCCAAGGAAAGAGACTGCACAGCTTTTTTGGGCAACCTGTGCCAGTGCTTCGTCATTGAAAAAATATTTCCTGATGTTCAGAGGGAACCTTCTGTATTTCAGTGCATGGTCCTTGTCCAGTCACTGGGCCCTACTGAAAAGAGCCTGGCTCTGCCTTTTTTTGCTGCAAGGACACATTGATTGCTCACATTCAACTTGGTGTCCATCAGAACTCCAGGTCCTTTTCTGCCAACTTACTTTCCAGATGACTGGCCACGAGGAAATAGTCATGCACAGGATTGTTACTTCCCGGATGCAAGACTTTACACATCTCCTTGTTGAACTTCATGAGTCAGCCCATTTCTCCATCCTGTCAAGGTCCCTCTGGATAACTGTTTTTCTACAGGGCAGAAAAAACAAGTTAGACTAGGTTAATTTTCAAAACCATTTATATATTTTTTTTAATCTTCTCAGAAAAAGCTTTACTCTATGATGAGCTGTGTTTCTCTCTGAAATGACGTGAAATTTTATGGGAGTAAGAGGAGAAGTAAGTTTCAGCTTTTCTACAGGGTTACTTCATAATTTATTTTGAAAATTCACGTTGTCTAGTTGTATGAGAGTAGTGTGCCTTTGAATAGAAATGCAATTTTTAGCTTGTGACATAGAAGAGCTCCTTTTTGAATTTTTCTAAGAGTATGTTATAGGTTTATATTCTGGAATTTTGCACATGATGCACATTTTGCAGATATGTGTGCATATAATATTCATATTAGGGTTCAGAAAGTATAATTCAATTAATGAATCTCTTTGACATGATTTGTGTGGGACAATGAGTCAAAAATACTACTTTAAGATGTAGTTGGAAGAAAATTTTCAGTATTCTGCAAAGCATATCTTAAGGAGCATAGGGTAAGATTAATTTTATTGTGTTGCATCACTGGTGCAATTTGTTCTGGGCAAAAAAATCTTGGCCCTCAGACACTATGTTTCCATGGGCCTCTCCTTGATGAAAGCCCATCTGGATTTCCTGGATGGGATCTCCCCTCTTTGAAAACACTGAGAATTTTTTATTTTGGTGGATGCAGGATTTGGTCCTTTGTGAAATTACAGACATTGGTCTTTGAAGATGTATGTGTGCTTTGGTGTTTAGGCATTTTAGGCAGTATCTCTAAACAGAGCTCCATACTATTTAACATCTGTTTTTCTTCATGTCAGAAATAGATAGGTAGTCTCAAATGGGTAAGTATACACACCCATGATTTGTCTTGGTTGCAGTCATGCAGACATGCAGATCAATTGTGGGCAGCATCCATTCCAGGAGTAGACACAGGGATTTTGTATTCATGTCTGAATATGAGAAAAATAAAGGAGATGAAAAACAAAGCAAACCAGACCAACCAACCAATCAACCAAAAATTTATTAATCCCTTTCCTGACCCAAATAGCTCTTGTCCAGCAACAACAAATCCAGCTTGGGTAGGCAGACAGTGAGCTGTACGTGTTATTTCCCCATGAGGAAATTATTATCAAATTTCAGATATAGTATTTAATCCTAAATTCAATGTTGTCCTAATCTATGATATTAGAAAACATTAGGAAATCAAAAGTGGGTTTCCTTGTTTGTTTTTTTGCAGTTTGGTTGGTTGGTTTTTGGCTTTATTTTTCCTAAGCAAATGGTATTACCTGCAGTCCGGGACAATCATGTTGCTGAACAAAACAAAAGAAGACAACCTTTATGTAAATAACAGAGGAAGCCAAACACCTAGAGGTGCTGGGTGTGCAGGTTAGAGAAGGGTCTGAATAAATGATACTACTACATAATAAACTATGGAAGAGGGCTTCGGTGAATTGACGCTGCGTTTGTTCCTACTGGGTCCCTCGTGGAGACGCTTAGGCGGCACTCTCCTGGCACCTACCCATGCACACAATCTCACCTTTGCAGGTGGTTGCGAACAGCCACTCACACACAGTCTATGCACAAACTGGAGACAAAGAGGTGAGAGGGGTTCTCTGCATGCAGTTCTGAGGTATTTAATGGCAACACACCTGAAGGGAACAGAGGCAAGAAGAACCCAAAACCGAAAGCCCTTGCCAGTATTATCCTGAAAACTCCCAAAGGCAGGCAGAGCATCCAAAACCAATAGTCTGAGGGCTAGGGAGCAGAGGCAAGGTTGAATGACATAACAGGGGCCAATGGGAAAAGGGATAGGAGGGGGGAGAGGGCCAGTGGCCAGCAAAATCTAGACAAAGGGAGAACTTTCTAGCACAGTGTTGTAAGGACACACCACTTTTAGGGCAACTTGGGGAGTGTAAAGGGGACTTAGCCATTGCAACATCTCCTCCTAACTTACTCTAAAAGAAGGGCCCCCCCCCAATTACTTGGAGCTAACTAAGGTGGGAACTGTTCTTCCCCTTTCTATGACCGGGGAAAGGGTATTTTGATTTTAACACTGAAGGTCTAGGGTTGTGGCAGTATTTCAAACAATGAATGGATGGCAGAACAACCAGAAACACCCGCAAAGCCTCTGGAGGGAGGCAACCCCTCCCCCGAGTTCCCAATGTCCCACCCAGTCTCGAGTTCCTTCAATGGTGCTGGGTGCGGTGGACCTTTCTGGGCTACCAAAGCTTCTATTTCCATGCTCTTATCGGCCACAGCATCCATAGCCACAGCAGCGTCTCTTTGTAGTTGCTCGGGTTAGGAGACAGCAGGGTGACAGGTGCCAGGTTCCATGGGGGAGCTGGGGCCCGTGTCTCTGTAAGAGTCTCAAATAAAGTTGCTAAGGATCATGGCAAGATTATTGAAAGGCCGAATCACTCAAGAATACCTGAAACTGGAAATGTTCATTCTCCCTTTATCAATTTCCCTTTTCCATCCTCCCTTTTCAAAAAAAGAAGGTAGGTATGGGGTAAAGGGATTATTCGGGCGGGGAAACCATGAGGGAAGGTCAGAGGGGTTCAGGGGGATTTTAAACAGAAACAGTCTGGAGGGGGCGCAAATTAGATGTTCACGTGGCTTGTCACTTTGCGTCGACGTCACCTCCAGGTGGCACTAGTCTCGTCTTTGTCTGATTCAGCGTCAGGGTTATCTTTGTTTTTTCTTATGTTCTCAGGAGCTGTTGTTGGTGGCCCAAGGTAGGGCTTGATATTCTTTCCCGGCACCCATTTCAAACCTGCTGGAGTGGAAACACAAGCATATCCCCTTCCCCAGGTGATGAGTGGAAAGGCTCCCTGAATTTGACAGCTTTCTGGATCCTTGACCAACACCGGTGGCTGTTCTTTTAATTTGGCCTGTGTTGAATTGGTAAAGTGTCAGAATACAGGGGGGGTGGGTTCTGAGGAGGAGTTGTTTAAGAAATTGATGGTAAAGAGAGCTTTGCAGAGTCACACAACAGGGGAATTAGCCTCTGCACCTCCTCATTGTTGGCCAAGGACCCTCTTGAGAGTTTGGTAGGTCCTTTCAACAATAGACTGTCCTGTGGGGGAGTGGGGTATGCCAGTGGAGTGCTGGATGCCCCACTGACTAAAGAAATCTTGCAATTTGTTAGAAACATAGGCAGGTCCATTGTCTGTTTTCACTTCTTTGGGCACTCCCAGGGTGGAAAAGGCAAGGAGAAAGTGTTTTATCACACCTGTTGCCTTTTCTCCTGCATGGGCAGATGCAAAGACGGCTCCAGAGAAAGTGTCTACTGACATATTTCAGCCTCCCAAATTGGGGGACATGGGTGACATCTGTCTGCCACAATTGGTAGCTGCTGAGGCCGCGGGGGTTTACCCCTGTGCCTAAAGATGGTACCTGATACTGTTGACATCGAGGGCACGTCGCTACAATTGCCCTTGCTTGATCTCTGTGAATGTTAAACATTCTAATGAGGGCAGGAACATTTTAGTGGAAAAACTGGTGGCTTGGCTTGTGCAAAGGTGTCAGGTTAAGTTGGGACTTTGCACAGCCATTGCTGGGGTTCCCTCTGCGATGGGTCCTGGCAGATCTGTGTATGACCTTACATGCATCACATGATAAGGCTGCTCTCGGTGAGAGAGAAGGTAGACCGGTTCTGAGAGCAGTTGGTATAATTGGGGATTTGCTACTTCTTTTAACAGGGCATGTTCTGCTCTGGTGGTCACGCCAGCTACATAGGCCAAATCTGTGACTAAATTGAATGGTTCTTGAAATCTTTCAAATGCTCTAACCACGGCCGCCAATTCAGCAATTTGTGGGGATCCCTCTACCACCTGGACATGAGATTCCCACATCTGTGTCTTGGGGTCCCTCCAAGTCATCACAGAATTGTGTGAGCTTGAACCATCTGTAAATACTCTTAGAGCCTTGAGAGGGGTTCAACTTAGCAGTGATTTTGGCACCAGATTGAATGCTGTCTTAAACAGCTTATGTTTGGGCTTGTGGACTGAAATTTGGCCTGTGTAGCTGTCCAGAGCATACTGGAGATGTTTGTTTGTCTGGAGCAAATGCTCCAAGTTACCAACTGTTAATGGCAAATGTATGCATGCGAAATCACACCCAGCAAGGGTTCAGAGGTGAGCCCTGGCCCTCATGATTAATTGGGCCATTCGTTCCTGTGGTGTTGTGATGCTTTTGGGTAGCTGATGCAACAGAAAGATCCACTCTATAATGATTAGAAGGTCCTTCTGCACTGTGTCCCACTGAAAGACCAGGCCATGAAATCTGGGTGCGTTACCTAGAACAATGAAATGGAAAGGCTGGTGTGGAAGGGTCCGATAGGCCTGTCGAGAAGACAGGGAGAGCTCCACCTTACTCATGGCTTCTCGGTCCTCTGCGGTGATGGCATGTGATGAGTGCAGGTCCTCACAACCCTTGATAAGGTCAAACAGGGGCGAGAGGTCTTCCGCTGTAATACCCAGCAGAGGACATACCCAGTTGATGGACCCACAAAGCTGATGCAAATCCCGAAGGGTCTTTGGCTCCTCTTGGATGGTGAGCTGCTGGGGTACAATGGTCCGTTCACTAATGCGGAGTCCAAGGTAAGTCCACGGGCAGCTATGCTGGATCTTCTCGATTTGGATCTCACACCCTGCTTTCTCGATGGCTCGGAGAGTCTCTTTGAGGGTCAAGTCCAGGTAGTTGTCGTCAGGTGTGCACATCAAGATGTCATCCATACAGTGTATTGGACAGCTCTGGGGAACTCTTTCCTGATAGGGGACAGGATGTGTCTGACATACCACTGGCAGATTGTTGGGGAATTTTTCATACCCTGGGGTAAAACTTGCCAATGGTATCTGTGCAAGGGGCCTGCCGTTTCAGGGATGGCATGGAGAAGGCAAACCGAGGGTGTAAGCAGATGGCAAAGAAGTAGTCTTTAATGTCTATGACAGCAAGCTTCCACTGTTGGGGGAGCATCGAGGGTGAGGGCAGATCAGGCTGCAGGGGACCCATATCTTCAATTATTTCATTAATTCTCCAGAGGTCCTGAAGAAGCCTCCACCTGTCTTTGCCTGGCTTTTTTAGAACAAAGACAGGGGAATTCCAAGGGCTGTTGGAAGGAACAAGGTGGCCTTTGGCCAGCTGTTCCTCTACAAGGGACTCAAGCGCACGCAGCTTTTCAGCCGATAGGGGCCGCTGCTCGCTCCAGATAGCTTTGTCTGTCTTTCAGGTAAGAGCTGGAGTGGCACGCTTTCCAGTGGCCTCAACTAAAAGTCCTGAGATGGAGGTGAGATTACCAGCTGAGTTTCCCATTGGTTAAGGAGGTCCCTGCCCCATAAGGTGAATCCTGATGGGATAACAAATGGCCTGATGGATGCATAGTGTCCGTCTGGGCCCTCGATAACGATGTTATTTGTACTCCTCATAGATGCTGCAGAACCTCCAATCCCTGTAACCACCCCAGCAGCTGGCTTAAGTTTCCACTGCTGTGGCCACTCTGCTTCAGATATGATGGTGATATCAGCCCCTGTATCTACCACGCCCCCCCAGTGTGGCTGTGGATTTCCCATTGGGCACTTTGCAATGAAGGTTGGTTTGTCCCATCCCGCTACTTGTGCCCACCATATGGACGGCGTCCTGTAGTGCCTGAGGAAGTCCTCGGGTAGGATGATAGCCTGTGCTACCACTTGACCCTTTTGTAGAAACCAAGGGGTGTTAGCACAGGAGACAGCAATCTGTACTTGTCCACTGGGGTCTACCATGTGCACCTCAGGTGAAATAGAGGGCTCAGGTGGACCCCGCATGGTGTCTCCGATTACTAAAACATCTACTATTTTATCCAAAAGTTTTTCAAAACCTGCGTATATGCGTTGCTGAGTTCTATCGTGGAAAAGGTGTGCACAGGTAGTCACAAGCAAAAGTCTTTTGCCTGCTTCCCACTGCGGCAAGGAGTCACTATCCATGGCATGGGTGGCAGGGCAGGGAGAGACAGCCAATGGTGTTGCGTGGGGCCAGGCCGCTCTTCACTGCCCATTTCCCGGCTGGTGCTTGCAGGTAGAACAGTCTGTAATAACTGGCTTTCTTTTCCCGTTAAGATATCTTGGGAAGTGTTGAAAACTTCCACAGTTGTAACACCGGGGTCTTTCATTATCATCCTTTCCTGCTGTTATGGCACCCACCACCCCTTGTTGGAAGCTTGGGTTAACGGTGGATTCTTCCCCTACTAGTTTGGTGCACACTTCCACCATTTGGTTGAGGGTGGGGGCAGGGTCCACGGGGAGGGCTCTTATGACACTTTGGCATCTTGTATTTGCATTATCTCTTACCAAAGTTCTAAGCAGCTCTCTCTGAGCTGCTATGCTTTCGACCTGGATCTCTATTGCCCCTTTTAACCAGTCTACAAATTTGATGACGCTCTCCTCTTGTTCCTGCTTTATACTGGAGTAGCTGGCAGGAGGGGTAGAGCTGGCGGGGGTAAGAGACAATGCCCTCTCTGCAGCCCACTTCGAGTCACCCAGGACCGGCTCCGGGAGAGTCCGGGCCAGATCTAAAGGCTTTTCTAGGTTGCCTTTGCCACATAGCTGCTCTAAGGTTAAATTTGATCTGTTGGGATCTCTCTGGTAACTCACGTGGAGGTCCCGGAGCAGCCTTTTCCATGTCCTCTCCCACAATAGACATTCAGCTGGGGAGAGCTGGACATGATTCTCTTAGTATCATGCGGCACTAGAATGCTTTCAGCGAAAGTAGCCTGAACTAGCCTTTTGAAATAAGGGGATTCCCGCCCAAAATCATTTGCAGTCTCACACAGTTCCTTTAAATTGGCAAATGGGAATGGTTCCCACTGCGGTTTCTGTCCCTGTCTATTGTATGTAACACGGGCAGCTATAAACTCCCAGTCTCTGTTTACTTCCAGGTTTGTGGGACCACGGGAGCCAAAGGGGTAGGCGGGGTTAGGGAAGGGGCTGCCAAAGAAAGGGGCGAGGGTGTGGGCGGAGCCTGAGACCCAAAAGGGATTTCCTGCAGAGGCGCGGTCTGCCTCACAGAAGGGATTCCCGGTGACATAGGAGGGTCCCAGCACGGTAACACCCATCAACGTAGGGGAGGGGCCTGGCATGATGATGCATGTGGGAGCAGGTGGGGGATGGGGACCACGTGATTGTGAAATGCCCGCCATGTGGTTTCCGCCATTTTGAGGAGCTGCTGCTGACACGTGGCTTCCATTGTTCGGGGCAGGGGCGGGAGACCCCGTAGCGGGGGGAGGGGGGGGGGGCGGTGAGGCGCCGGATCTGGCCATGTGGCTTGAGCCATGTTTGTGGCGCGGTGACAGGGCCAGGCCTGGGGTGCTCGAACTTGGAACCGGGGAAGGTGCTGTGGTGGGGCAGGCTAGGCTGCTGCCACTACTCAGTGGACTTGGTTGGGGGGACGCGCCCCGGCATGGCAGCAGCCACGAGTGGCCGCGCCGTCCGCGGGCAGGGAGCGCCGCGCGGCAGGGAGGAGTGTCTCCTGCCTGGGACTTTGCATTCTCAGGCATCGCAGCCTCCTGTTCTGATTCCAAGACCAGTTTCTAAACTAAAACTGCTGAGGGGAAAAACTTCTTAACTGCCTCGTCCCCGCCTTGCCTCAGAAAAGCCAGCCTCTCGATTACCCGGTCCCAGAATGTGGGGTTCTTAACAGATTCTATTGTAACATTGGGGAAATAATAAAAAACCCACTGCATAAAGCGTTCTAAAAGGCTCTTAGAAAAATGGATTTTCCTCACTTTTAGGGTATTTTTAACTTGGAGAAAAGCCTCTTGTTGGGAAATTGAGAATTTTGCACCCATCTTTCCCCAAAAACCTCACCCAGCCACTGAGAGAAAAAAAAGCTAGTAAAAGAAAAGATGAAAAGGGATCCGAACGAACTCTCCTTGGCTTCACTCACCCCGAGTTTCGCCGGCTTTCGCCGATTCCGAAGCCACTCTGCTGAGCCCTTGCTGTGGCGTCCCTGCTCGCGCCGCTTATCCGGCACCGAGCCACGCCAAGCCCTCTGGCTCCCAACTCCCGGGTAAAAGAAGAAATCTCGGTGGATGGTTCTCCATTTGTCAGCCAGCTCTCTCATGCTGAGAGAGTTATTGACTGTCCTTCCAGGCAGGTCTAATAGAATTTAGATCTCTTGTTGGGTTTGTGGACTCTCCGAATGGTGACTCCTCAGGGCTTTCACTCCCTGGGGGACACTCTTCCAAAGACTTCAGCCAAGCCACTGTTCAATGCGCCAGGTATGGAAGAGGGCTTTGGTGGATTGATGCTGCGTTTGTTCCTGCTGAGTCCCTCGTGGAGACGCTTAGGCGGCACTCTCCTGGCACCTGCCCATGCACACAATCTCACCTTTGCAGGTGGTTGCGAACAGCCGCTCACACACAGTCTATGCACAAACCGGAGATAGAGAGGCGAGAGGGGTTCTCTGCATGCAGTTCTGAGGTGTTTAATGGCAACACACCTGAAGGGAACAGAAGCAAGAAGAACCCAAAACCGAAAGCCCTTGCCAGTATTATCCTGAAAACTCCCAAAGGCAGGCAGAGCATCCAAAACCAATAGTCTGAGGGCTAGGGAGCAGAGGCAAGGTTGAATGACATAACAGGGGCCAATGGGAAAAGGGATAGGAGCGGGGAGAGGGCCAGTGGCCAGCAAAATCTAGACAAAGGGAGAACTTTCTAGCACAGTGTTGCAAGGAGACACCACTTTTAGGGCAACTTGGGGAGTGTGAAGGGGACTTAGCCATTGCAACAGTAAACCAGATGATTTGTGCTACTCTGGCTTAGTTCGTTGCTGGGTACAAGTCTGAACTATGATTTCAGGAGGGGCTATCCTCAGAAGTAATGCAAGATACATAATGGTATAAGAGAGAGCAGGATTTATTCAGCATCTAACGCAACCGGGGGCTTGTAACCACAAGCCTCGGTGTGCCCTTGGGCAGAAGGGACGCAGCGTTAGCCTCCACAACGTCCTCGCTGGACGGCTCGGTGGAAATGGCATGGGATGGGTGCATGCACTGGCTCCTCCTCAGAGGAAGCACGTCGGGCGGCCGATGGATTAGGCTCGCGTTAGCCCGGAGGCAAAGAAGGCGGGAGGGGCTTCTGGTGTGAGTTCCAACAGGTTTATTTGCAGGAGGGACCAGGGACCAGAGCAGCCTCGAGAAGACGCGGGCTTGCCCCTTTATCGGGGGGTGGAGCAAGGCAGGGAGAGAGAAAACAACCAATGGGGTACAAGCAGAGGGGAGGATACAATTTTTCAGAACAAATGGGGAAAACAGGGAGGCAGGAGTCATAACAGGGAACCAATTAATAACTAAAAAAGGGAGAACTTTCTGGAACAGGGGGAGGTAATTTAGGATTGGGAGCCACCCAGGGGGAGGTAACCTAGATCTTAGTGATCTCTTCTGGTGACTGACATTTGATGATTTGAGCCCGAGAGCAGGCTGAGCCACCCCAACAAGCATCATGTAAAACCTGGTGTGGCGGATCATGAGCTGTGACCTTAGCAAGACATGTTCTTTTATGGATGGGGCACCAGCATGTTTCCCTGCAAGTAGTGTTAGGCCCCTGGCATTTTTTGTTTCTTACTTGTGTTGCTGCAAGGATATTGAATATTCCATGGGTTTTTTTCAATTAAGATACCCTTTTCCAAAATCTATGGTAAAAGAAGACAACTGCATGTTTCTCTGAGATACCCAAAATCGTTTGGGGATTCTGTGATAGAAGAGAGCATGTATGTTATTTGTGTATATTATTGTATCTACATGGGCCAGAGTTCCCCTTTGATGGAAACTGGCCATGGGCTGCCACTGACTAGATATGTCTTTCTGACTTTCTAGTGTTTCCGTGGGTTCCCAAATAAGGGAAGCACTAATCTGACTAATCTGGTTTCCTGGATGGCTTTCACCTCGGTACAGGTGACCTAGCACAGATGAGGCACCCAGCTTTTAAACTGTTGATGCTGCCTCACTGTGATACCCAGTGTGTGTCCACATGTATATACACGTGTGGGCCTTATTTCTTTTCTTTGACATGCAGTGAGGAGGTGTGATGATGGGCTAATCATCTGAATTGGCCAAGTACTTTGAGACACTCCTCCAAAACAGGCCAAAACCCACAAGTTTAAGGAAAATCTGCAGCAAACTCCTGAAGATGCTTTACTATGGTGTACTAGGGTAAAAATGAGATTTGTCAGCCCAAGACTACTTAATTTTATCCTTTCATCCCTCATGGCAATGATATGAGGTGACTTTATTGGGAATTGATTGTACCACATTTGTTGCTCTCCTTTATGTATTTCTGTCACTGTAAGTCTGCTTACTCCAATCTCATTTGCTCTAGTGGACTCAAGGATAGTAGAGATAATAGAGAGGGAAAAGACACAACTTTTAACTATGTTCTCCCATGAAACAGTGCCATTTAAAGTACAGAGCCTGTTTAAGTGTATTCTGATCAGTTCTGATCAGCTTCTGCTCAGCTAGAACCTCGGGACCTAGGACCTGTTCTCAAGCACTCTTGTTTATGTTGCCCTGTTTATAAAAACAAAACAGTCCCCACAAAAAACCAAAAGACAAGCTTAAAGGATTTAGGGAATTGTGCAAGCAGGTTCCTTGAACTACGTAAGTATAAAAAGCATTGGATCTTCTGACTACAAAATTGATGGCTTCTGCCATCATTCCACCATATGAAAAAAGCCAGAGAAACTTATTCAGGTGCTTTGGTTTTCAGGGTGTCACTAGCTATGTTAAGAGTTCTGCATTCAGAACTGTAAATAGGCTTGAAACGCCCTGTCTTTTGGGGGTGCTCTGTCAAACACGAGGCCGTTTCAGATTGTTGAACTCAAAATTTTCCTGCCTGTGCCTTCCTGTCATATTTAGTTTCTTATGTTATTGGTGTTTGTACCAAAGCCTACTTGCAAGAGAGAGCCTGGTCTCTAGACTGTCGATTTCTCTGGGCAGCAGAGGCTGCCTCCTCTCCTTTCAGGTATCACAGCATTCAGAAGAGGGACAAAGTTCTTTTTTCCTCTCCTCATGCATCCCCTCAAAGATTACCACCCAGAATACTTGTGTGCTGGGAGCGCCAGGAATAGAAATGCAACCCAGCACGTTAAGTTTCATACAGGCACTGGCATTTAGAATTGGAATGGACATTTATGTGCCCACACTGTGCATATTACCACTGCTGCAGAAACAACATTACAGACACTTCTGGTGGGATCCTCTTACTCTCTCTGCAGCAGGAAAAAGAGATTGTGTAAAACAGAGAAATAAATTCCTCTGCTTGCGTGCATAGCCCACTTCTGACTTGGCAATATATTTTGACTGCTCTCTGTAAACCGTATTATCATGCTGTCTTCAGGCAAATGCTACTTTTGCTTCTATGTAAAAATCACATATTTAAGTGCAACATGACTATACGATTTGATAGTGTAAATGCCAGATGGCATATGCTACTGCAGTAATTGGATGGACACCTTTCAGGTCTGTGATGTGCCTAGTGGAGTTGCAGTTGCTATATATGTAATAATTAACTCTCAGTGCTGAAAAAGTACCTATATAGGCACATATACAAAAAAATCACATAAATTTACTACACAATATAGTAAATATTAGTGTGTATGTGTAGATACATACATACAAAGTACAGAATATTTGTGTAGGTACAGAGAGATATAGTAACAAACATATATGTGTGCATGGTTGTAATGACATTTCCTCATATCACATCTATCAGGTTACAAGCAGGTAATAATTTTTGTCTTCTACTCACAGCCGAGCATAATAGCATACACTCATAAATCAACATCAACATGGAACATTGCTTAGCAAATATAAATGTATGTGCATTGCAGAATGATCAGAGATTACGAAAATATATCAGAAGTCAAAAGTAGCTGCTGGAGAAATGCTATGTCTTTAGTTTATTGAGATTGTTTGGAGGATCCTAATGTACTGTCACTGAAAGAATAATTTTTCCTTTACAATCTACTTAGCAAAGATTTATTGATCCTTTTCCCCTTCATAGAGAATTACTGATCCATTTTAGAAAATCAGATTTTCACACCTTTCATGAGAATGTGCACAGCACAGTTCTCTAGGGATTGCCAAGGAAGTTGACTTTGACATGAAATCCCTAGGTACTGGCACACAACAGCCTATAGTCTCATCACTGATTTGTTGCACAGGGTGGTAAAATACTTTTATACATTTATAGAGAAATGATTGCACTGCAAGGACTTATTTTTCCATGCTAGTGGATGTATTCAAGGTCCTGTTATTTGTGTAAACAGCATTTTTCAGGGGGGTTGGTTCTTCTCATCTCTGATGTTATGAACAGTAAGGTAAGATAAAAGTTGTTGAAATTCATGTTGCAAAGCAGTACGGTACTGTAGAATTTTTCAGCGTGTGTAAATAACTTTCTTCAAGATATGTCTACTCTCTGTCCTCATTATTGTAGTATCCCAGGTAGCTAAGCATCAGGCATGTTATATTGAAGTATGCATCATAATGAAGGTGATTTATTATAATTAAAACAGCATGGAGAGCAGCTTTTATTAGACATATTGTTTCACAGGAGAGCTTAATAAAGAGCATTATTATTAGTTATAGATCTGTGTGAAGGATGTTGTTTACTGAGAGTTATGTGAGTATTAGTCAAAATCTGAAGTTGCTCATTTGAGCTGTCCACTGGAGGGGGAAAAAACAAACCAAAAACATTCAGCATAGCAAAGAGAAGAATTTTAAGATTGGAGGGGAGAGAGAGAGACAGAGACAGAGACAGAGAAAAGGAAATGCCAAGTGCATGAAGTGTTCTCTGCAGGAGCAGTTCTAGAATACTTTATTACATATCTACGGAGACAATGGCATGGACTGTAAGTAGCTCCTGTCTCTCAATATAATAATGCACATAAAGTCGGGGTCAGATTGGGTTCGCTCTGGGCTTTGATGCTGTAGAAGGTCACCAAGGGGATCGATGGACAAAAATGAGACCTGAGTTTCATGCAATCAATGAGATTTTTCTATTTAAAGTGGACACTGGGTGTGAGTCTCGGAGCTTCAAATGTGCTTTTGCTCAGCTTGAGCAGATTGAGAGAAAGATGTACTATAAATGTGTTGTTTGTTTTAATAACTGCTGGCACAAGGACTGCATATCTAAACAGTTTAGTCTGACGAACTCTATTATGAAATTGCATGAGCTGTGAATAAATGGACAAATTAGCAGCTACTTTGAATGTTAATTACACTGAGTTTTTATTCTGTTTCTGTAGAGTTGTAATTGCCTGGCATTTAGATAACCCTTAAAATATGATTAGAGAACTACTAAATCATTTGGTTCAAAATCATGTGGGATTTATCTGTTCTACAAAAAATACTTTCTACTATTAATTTCCTAGTCTTCTATGCTCATTATAGCCAATTCATTAATTTCTTTAGAAATTGTTCACATTTCCACATATTAAAACAAGTTCTTATCTGCCTTTGGTTAAGAAGCTTCCTTCTTCTGAGTAGCAAATGGATACTTGGTACAGGATTGCTTTGATAATTTTCTTCTTAAAGTTTCCCGGCAGGTGAAAGATCATACATTGTTTTGCCTTTATTGTAAACAGTTATCTCTGTAGGAAGAGGGAAGCAATCAGGAAGAATGTGATCAGTGAGTTTGACATAGCTCTAACACTGGTGACAGCAAGTAATTGACTGATATGGAGGAGGTTTATCTCTGTCTTGAAATTTTTAAGAAATTAAAGCAAATTATAGACCAATTTCTAATCACTGATGTATATGATTTTAACTACTTTGCAGTTAATGGAGTTGTTCCAAATTTACACTGCCCTAACAGATGCAGGTCCTGACACTGTTTTCAATTTCAAAGCAAGTCAGCTATTGGACTGCACTTTGTAAATGAGGAAGCCACTTGAATCTGGGATTTAAAGGATCTGATTGTATGGTTTTAAAAGCTAAAATAGCTAAATACTCTTCTCCCCCACTCCCTCAGCTGTTCTCTTTCAGTAGATTTCAGAGAAATAAAGTATCCTATATTTTCTGAGCTTCCATTTCACAAAGTGTTCAGATATTGAAGACTGTTTATCCCACATCACTGCATAAGTAAATGTCCACCAGTGTCTATGAGGGAGGAAAGGGGGAAGCAGCAAACCCAAACCACTGCATTTTTCAATCTATTATTAAAAATTTCCTTTTGATGACAGTTAATACATCGAATTTATTCCATCAACACAATCCCCAGACAATCCCAAACCAAAGAAACAAACCAAGGCCTTGACAGACTTTTTCATTTAAATATCTTAAATACAGAGTAATTGCAGTTTTATGAGAAGATCATTGGAAATCATAGATTGTCTACAGTTCAGGTCTAAATTTGTTTGCTAGATTCTGAAAAATGCTCCAAAGAAGAGTAGGTGTACAGAAGAGAACCTAAGCTTCTGCCTTAATCTAATTTCTGCTAGAAGGGTCATTTACAACTCAAGCAGAACTTATGTTCATCTGAAATGATATTTTTGTATTTTCATGTATGCCTCGAGTAAGAACATTTCAGTTTATATTATTCTCATTAAAATTAAAAGCAAAACATCCTCCACCTCAGCTTCCTCTTTTAATGGTCCTTAGTGTTGCATTCTAGGATGTGTTAAACATTTTCTAGTTAAGTATTTTTGATAAAACATAGAAGTTAATGAATTAGCTGAATTTTTAAAAATTAAAATACTGACAATAAAAGCCCACTGCAGTAAGCACATTCCACTGGAAAACAGGGCTGTGCCAGTTAATGGAAAGAGTAAGCAATTGCAGGTGGCTTATATAAAACTCAAACAATAGCACAATGAGCCAACCTATGATAAATTGGAAGGTCATATGGAAAAGGGTTGCAGGGTGGAAAGAAATTATCACAACATCTGTAATATTTTTCTCTGGGCACACCTGAGTCCAGTATTTCTCTCTTTGCTTTAGCTGCAAATATAGGAAGGTGATAAACCATGGCACATACAAATTCAATTGTTAATTTGTAGAACAACTGCTTTTATTTAGCAAATACTGAGGTGTGTGCCTTTTTTGGACAACAGGTCTGGCATGATTCTCACTGACGAGTCACTGAGAGTTAAATTATGTGTTTTGCAGTAGACACGACTGCTGCCCTTTAGGGTACTTTCTTTGAGTTAAGTGTATGCAGCCTCTTTTGACCTCCTCAGAGACATCAGCTGATTTTTACAGTCACCCCCAACAGGGTTAAGTTCTCAAGCATTCACTCATCAAAATGTTTTTGAAGTTTATAGTGAAATTCCTGCTTGCAGAATAAGGAGCAGAGGCAACAGGGTTTCTATGGAAAGATTTTTGCAGAATTAGGTGGTGATTAAGGCATGCTTCCCTGATACGACCTTACATATGAAGCTAACAAAAAGATGGTTGTCCGATTCTCTGGTTTAAATGTACTGTATATTTCATTTTACTTTATCTTTCTGAGTGTTTTAGAAAAGGTTGGAAGATGAACTGCACATATAACAGCAAGAGCATATGGACCACAAGGAAAAGAAATACAAATGATCCAAAACTGAGGAAACAGATGAATTCAAATGAAAAATTTTGCACACTCGGAAAATATTTAATGTTGTTTATAAGGACTTCACCTTAATATTCATATTTAATATACTTTCCTTTTTACACTAACTAATGAACCATCCTTAAAAGCAATTTTTTACAATTTCCTCTCCTACCCATTTTAAAATACTGGAAAACAGACATGTAAATTAAAGCTTCCCATGGACATTTTTAACTTCTGCAACCTGCTTATTCAACATTTCATCCTAGGTCTCGCTGATCTTAGCAGCATTACAAGGATCATATTTTCACACAGATGAACCATTCATGGCGATTTTTCCAATAGATTTGACACAAACATTCTTTTCTTTGATATTGGAGATATAAGCTTTCTATTTTTGACCTATTTTTTCTCCTGACCGACATATTTATTGAGGCTATTGTGAGGAAAATCCCACTTTCCATTAATATTTCACTTCTCTGTTTCTTTCTTTTGCAGAATTTCAGGTTGATAGAGCAGTAAGAGGGTCTTGGTTGATGTCAGCTTACGTATGGGCATACATCAATAAAAACAAAACTCAAAGTTTTATTTAGAATTACTATTTAAATAAATACACATGCAGTAGTTAATATGTGTATATGTATCATTTTGATGCTGTCTTCATGATTCTACTGTTGTAGATCAACATGTAGCATTTATTGATCTGTTCTAAAGGCAGATCTAGTTCCAGAGAAGATTTTGATTGATTGTCCTCATCCAGAGTGAATTCTTTCTCCATCTCTCTAGAGTCTTCTGTGGCATTGGCTGTGGATAGCAAGCAGACAAAAGATTTCTTTTTGAGGAAAGGATGTAATTGTATATATGTATCGTATATGTATAGGTATATGTTATCATGTTTGAATTCCAAATAATTATTCAGTGCCCTTTGCTTTTTCCATCTGAGCAACTTGATACACCACTTATGCTAAGAGTCTATAAACTATTGGTAGTAGTACAGATATCTCATGTCAATCTTCCTTTCTACAGAATGAGATGATTGCAACTAATGCACTGCATAAAGTAGGAATGTCCTCTGTGACTTGTGTTGTTTCATCAGATAAATTCATCCCCTATAACCTTTTAAATTAAATGTTTTAGTTCTAAGAATTCTGTGCATGCAAATCTCTATTAAGAAAGTAGGAAAATTATTAAATACTTTGCATTTTTTGATTTTTAATATAAAACTGTAAGATACCTTACTGCATATCTCAACACCAGATGTTCATTGCAATAGCTCTCTATTCTCAGTTTAGATCAAGAGGTAAAAATGCACTTGCATTCATCTGGATAAATAAGCTATATATCCACCCCTCACTTACTGGTGCCAGATGCAAACACAGAATATATTGTACAGGTCAGGTTTTTGGACCACAGTCAAGAACCAAGCATCAGTTCACTTTCCTTATGCTGTCTAATTTCTACCTCTTCCTGTGGTCTAAATGGTCGCTCACATTTCATCTGTAAGTTCCTTCTACTTGCTGAATAAGATAAAAGGAAAGGGATGCAGTCCTCCATCTTTTGTCTTCCCTTTATAAACTGAAATGTTCACCACAGAAACCTGAAAAGGAAAGGTATGAATGCCAATCTTATTTCTTGGCATTCTCCATTAACTAGATCTCTTGGTTAGCCTCAGTGAGATGCCCACATCTCTCAGGTCACTGTCCAAAAAAATCTCAGACTGTCTTGAACACTTTAATAAAAGCCATCTCCCTGCTTATTTCCATGCTATTAGTTGGTTTGGGGTTTTTTTTAGACCAACAATAATTCTCCCCAACAAAGCTTTGTGTGCATGCCTTTAACCATCCTGAAGAATGAGACTGCTGGTACAGAGTTAATTCCCTTTTCTGACAATCTATACTAAAAAAACATGCTTGGAGGTTATTCTACCACAAATGCATGCTTGGAACAGTGGATAAACCTCAGGCCCTTGCAGAATTCAACTGCCACATCACTTGTATGACTCCCTGAGAACTGGAGTCTGCAATGTTGACTAAAGGGAGGTCTCTGCTTCCTGCCAATTCAAGACAACTTCACTTAGTTTTGAGCTGCAGTCTACCTCTGGATGGCAGTACGGTCACTGTGAAGAAGTCAGAGCTCCTCCAGTTTTCTCTTAGGCAGTACAAATCTGGCAAATTTGTTGTCTTCACTCACTCCATTGGTGTGGTTTGCCTTTACCTCATGCTTTCACAATTTGACACAAGAAGTGAAGTCTCTAGGCTGGAGTCTATTGTTTTCAAGGTTTTCTGTCCTTTCCTCCAAGTGAGTCATCAGTTACAGTTGTTCAGCATTTTGAGAAGCTTCTTTCTAATTGGGTTTTATTACAGTACCTGATCTGAATGCTCTCCAAAAGTTGTTGAGAATGTAAAGTAGGAACTCCTCTCAGACTAGCTATACCCAGTTATAATGTTATTTACTCACAGTTTATTTCTTTTGGTAGACTTAAGCTCTAGCATGTTAAATATTTTCACATTATGTAAGGATATTCAGTGTTGGTAGTAAGTTTTCTTGAGCTACAAGGAAACTGGAGGCATATTAGTCATAAGTGAAAAAACTCAGAGTACATTCTTTTTACCCGTGCCATTGTGAGTTGCAAACAGGAATTGCCTGACAAATTTTCCCCAAGTTTAGTTTAAGTTTTTCTCTTTGGTATTTAGAATGTATCTGGTTTGTTAATTTTTTTTCTTGCAAATAAATTGTGCAAGCTAAAGCAATGGGATTTGAAGCAGTACAGGGAGATAAAAATGTGACTTTGTTGTGAAATTATATGATTGTTGAAATTGTTTTCTAGGTAAGATCTATGCACATTATAGTTCTTTGCTAAAAGTATCATATTGGTGTAAACCTGTGCAGAGCATGCATACTAAGCAAAGTCAGATTTTACTATTGTATCTATGACAGCAACTGGGATACTAAAAAGGACTCAGCTGTGCATTGTCATCAATGTTATAAACTGTGTTCCACTTTCTAGTCTGCCTTTTCAATCTCATTGCCATAAATGAAGTGCTGAATTACACTTGAAGAACCCTAGTGAAGGCAGAAGGATTAGAATAGGTGTTACTGAGGTCATAACTTATTAATGATGTTAATGTCATATACAAGGCAGGAGAGAACCCCCTTTGATAGTGAGATCCTAGGTTTGAGTCTGTATAGACATTTAGAGGGAAAACCAGGAAATTTTTGAAATACTTTTGGAGAGGAAAATAAACACAAACCCATATGTTCTTTAACTTTTATATTCATTGTCAGTGCAGTGTTTTAAATTTTTTCACTGAATTATAGTGCAAAAAGTATTTATCAGGCTCAGAGCAAATTTGAGGTGAAAGACTTTTGGTGATATAGACTAGAAGACACCACAACTGTGCACAGCTGTGTATTCCTGTGTTACATATTTTTCTCTCTTGTAGATCTTCGAATGTCAGAAACAGAAATGCTTTTTCTTCTTTTCTTTTCAGAAGATTGTAATGTAAGCACTTGTGTTTCTGGGGTTCCCCCCTCCCCCCAATGCCCATTATATGCATTTCAATGTCATTTTCATCTTTTTCTTCCTACATAACTTTCGGCTAACTTTGAGCAATTTGCCCACACTGCTGCATTCCAGTCTCACAAAACCTGATCTCACAAAATCCCATTGATTTCAGTATGTATAATTAGTCCAAGGTTACATGCTTGAAGAACCAGTTTATACCCTTCAGATATAAATAAATGACCACAATATCTTAAAGCCACAATTTAACCACAGTATAAATATGGCTTTGTTTTCATCACAGCAGTTCAGTTACTCTGTCATAACACATTTAACATATCTGGTTGGGCTTCTCTTAGTGCTTTTCAGTATATTGTCATCTTTTCTTTAAAGACCCCTAGGGACGCGTACAAATACTGGTTCCGTTGGGAGAAAAAACTGTATAGATGGAGTGACATGAGTCACATGGGGTGACCTCTAAACATTGGGGTTTGAAGCCCAGCATAAGTGTTCACCTGTGTTGTCACTTCCCCATGTGATACCTCTTCTTTTTTTGTGGTCTTCCAGATCACTTTGATATCAAAGGATATGTGTGTCTTTCAAAAGCTTTACCTTACTCGTGATAGTAGTTGTGTGAGAGGTGGATACTAATGCCTTTTCATTTAACCATTTCTCTTCATAAGTGTAATAAATGGTTAAAAGGGTTTTTTTTTGGTTAAAAGGAAGTTAATAGTTACTTGTTATACACAGTTAATAAGTTGATTATTATTGTGACTGTACGGGTGTAATGCTGCTATGTGATCGCTAGATGGTGGCACCAATGGGGGAAGAGTGGTGGGTCTATAGAAAAGGGGAGAACGTTCTGGAATGTTCTTAAGATGACTTAATGGTTTATGATGTAAACATCTTGAGGAATTATTGGTTAGAGGGCAAACCAATCACTCGACACCCCAGAGATTGATGGAGCTGAACGCCAATGAGGACCCTAGCAACGAGCCACCAGAGGGAGGATCCGGGCTCCACCAATCATAACATCAGAGAGACTATAAAAGGGCCCAGGGGGCTCAGCCACTGCGGGAGTGGGGTCTTCCTGAGGAAGCTGAGTCTGGAGGAACACCCTGTGCGTCGCACGGTTGTTTTTTTCTGGGTTGCCGAGTGGGACTCAGGCTTATCTCGACTCTCCGCTCCTGGTTTTTCTTTTTAAATAAACGAGCAGACTTCTATCTCACCCAAAAAGTCCAGGCTCCGTTTATAACAATAAGTGCACATTCATTCACTTTTCCTTCTTTTCTGATGTTTGTAAAAACAAAATAAAAAGTAGTGGAAGTCTGCAGCTAGAACTCTTCTTCAGAAAACAAGCCCAGTTGAACAATTTGTTCAACTGTTTGAGTGGTTAGATTGTCTGTCCTCCTCCAACTCAATTGCTCTGCTGGAATCAGACAGGTTGGGAAATTATGTAGAGTTGGGAACACTTCTCTGAGTGAAGCTTTGTGCATGTGGCCATGTGAGACTTCTAAAATTATAAATGCTTTAAACTACTAGATAAGGCTGATTTTGATGTGATAAAGTCCAGGGAATTGCTGCTTAAGCATGCAATTCATGTTAATGCACCCCGATCCCTGGTGAGTTGCTGATTAATCTGAGTGGGTTATAGCATAGCCTCTCAGTAGCTTTCCTTTAACTGATACATGGAACAGAATTCAATGTTTCTTCACACTGAATGTATGACCTTAGAAAACTGAAAAGGAGTCCAGCTTTTTTTTTTTTCTGATTATTGTGGCTGTAGATTTTTCCTTCCTTTATTAACTTCTGTTCCATACAACATTTGGCCTTGAAATATGATGAGATTGATATTCAATGCTTAATACTCACAGTCCTCTAAAACTGGAATTATTTCCCCGTCCCTTTCCTCTCTCTCCCCCCATCCCCCTTCCCCTTGCCTCCCAAAGTATTCCCTTTGGAGTTCAAAGCTTATGAATTTCTTGTCTTCCCACATGAAGAGGTACTTTTGAGCCCAACAGAAATTTTGTTGTGTGTGTTAGGATTTGAAGCTGAAAGATGAGCAGAGGCAAGTTTGAAAACTTCTGGTAGAATTGTACAAGTAGTGTTACTTATGTGGAGACTAGTTTCTCTTTTCTGCTGGACTTTGGCAATAGGGAATATCTGTGCACATATCTTGGTGCTACAAAACTGATCTCATATCCTAGCTAAGTATCAAGTCTGAGAACATTTAATGGTTTTGCTGTTTTGACTGCACAAGTGAATCAATTTTTTGTATAAGTGTTTTGATTCCATGTAGGAGTTGCTGGTTATCTTTTACTAGTAATTCTCTATGTAGGCCTGTGGGTGTACTACTTCACATTCTCTTGGAAAAAAGCAAATACTTTGTGATAGTCACTTAAGTGGCCTTATTGTGCTCCCTACGAAGATGCCCTACTTGTGAGTGCAAAATTGGTAGCATATGCTTATTGGGGAAAAAAAGCTTTTTCCAAAACCATTGCTGCTGCTATTGCAGTAATGGGATATCAAACAGGCAAAATTGTATGTGCTGTCAATGTCTGCAATATAATTTCATTGACTTACTATTACCACAGGCCTGGTTCCTACGGTATATCACCGTGTCCCGCAGCCATAGGGAGGAGGAGGAGGAGAAGATCCAGCAGGCAGGAATTGTGCAGCAAGATTGATTTATTTAATTATTTTACAAACTCTTTTATAGACTTTTTTCAAGGACCAGCCACCCCTTGGGGGTGATTGGCCAAAATCCTAAAACATCCATTATCAAAATATTTTCTACTATACCATAAACAAGACTTTTCAAGGTTGCAGGTGGCTTGGTTGTTTACATTCCCTGCTACCTCTTCTGTGAGAGAGAAAAGTCTCTCACGGACTTAGAAAAATAGCAAGAAGATCCTCACTAACAGCATTTTTGTACCTACAACTTACAATGTTTAAAGTGAAGGCATGATGGTAAGCTTATATAAGGTGTCACATTGAAATAATCACCCACCAACTTGATTTTATGGCAAAAGAGAACATTTTAATATACACATGAATTCTGAGGACACTCCAGCTTGCATGAAAACACAGAGGTCAAAGTATGTGATTAAGCATTCAGACACCGTAGTGCTGAGAAACACTTAAATAACCCAACAAATAAATGGATGAAGTAAATGTGGGTAAAAGCAAATATGAAAGTTGATTTTAATCTATGAATAAGAGTTTGGTGTAAAACAAAAATAAAAGGGCAAAAAGAGGGGATGGTTTAATTTTACTTACCCCACATGTGGCCACCTGTATTTATTTGGTGCTTGTGGTGGCCAGTGAGCCTGTGGTACAAGGGACAAAGAAAGTCCACTGGTGAGACAGTCCCTAGTACCAAAGATTCCTCCCCAGGTTAGGGTGAACAAAAAAAGCTTCCCCCAGCATGCTTTGCCCTGTTATGCCACTGTACCCTAGTTCTGCTTCCCTGGTTGGCCATTGGCCTCCCTGCCCCCTTGTTACCTTATATGTCCCTGCCCTAGAAGGTTCTCCACTTCAGGTTCCCCCATTGGCCCTTGCCCCTCACCACTCCCCCAGAGTTTTCCCATTGGCTCCCATTCCGTAGTCCCGCCTTTGTACCGCCCCCGTGCCCTCAGATCATTGGTCCCTGATGCTCGATCCGCTCCTGTACTTAAACCTGGACCCTCCATTGTTCTTTTTCTTCGTCCCTGGAACCGTTCACGAGTGTGGCTGCAATAAACCTCCTCCTGTGGAACCCCATATGAAGATCCTTTCTGGCTCTTTGCTGTCGACCCATTTACTGGAGCTGTCCGTGCATGCGTGCGTACGCGTGTGTGAGTGTGTGGTGGTCCTGCCGAGCGGCTTCACTAAGGAGACGCCTTTAGGAAGGTCGCCGCACCTCGCGCTCCAGCACTGACAAGCCGCATGGTCCATGACAGGTGCTTGCCTAAGTCTCTTTGCTTATGCTTTTATTTTGCCAAGATTTCTCTTCAGCAATCTTCAGAATAATGTTTTAGGTTGGAATCAAATGATAAAAAGGATCCTGTGTTTGAATGCAGAAGAAGCACATGAGCTGGGACTGTCAGGCCTGTGAGTTGAGCAGAGCTATCTGTCTGTGTGAAGAGGGAGCTCAAGGAAGGCCACAGATGTATGGGTGCTCCGCTCATTTTCCTAAGTTGTAGATCTGAATCATTGTACTGGGGCTGGCTGGCTGGAGGCAAATTGCTTTATAGCAGCACATCTGATGCTGTGTTTTGGATTTGTGACTAAAACAATATGGATGACACCCCAGTGTTTTGGCTATCTCAAAACAGTGCTTGCACAGTGTCTGCGTTAGAGACAGGTAAGAAGCTGAGAAAGGACAGTCTCTCCGTAAAGCTTCCCTGGAGAAAGACTATTTACAAGAGCATGTAGTGATAGGACAAGGGGGAATGACTTCAAACTGAAAGAGGATAGGCTTAGATTAGATAGTAGGAAAAAATTCTTTTCTGTGGGAGTGGTGAGGCATCAGAACAGGTTGCACAGAGAGGTTGCGGATACCCCATCTCTGGAAATGTTTAAGGCCAGGTTATCTGGAGCTCTGAGCAACCTGGTCTAGATGATATTAGCATCCCTTGAAACCCAAATTGTTCAATTCTATGATAGTGTTGGGATGTCTGACCCCAACTGACCAAAAGGTTATTCCATACATATGATGTAGCGTTGAGCATTAAAATAGGGGGAAAGAAGGAGGAATTGGGATTATTTGTGTCTATGATGTTCATCTTCTCATGTAACTGTTACGCACAGTGAGGGTTCACTGCCCTGGAATTGGCTTGTCAATGAGAAGTAATGCTAAAAATTCCTTATTTTGGTTTGCTTGCATATGTGTCTTATGATTCCCTTATCAAACTGTCTTTCTATTGATCCATAAGCCATGTCTTCCTCTGTTTGCTTCCTCCTCAGCCTGTGGGAGAGGGGAGTGAGTGAGTAGTTGTGTGGGTGCTTGTCTGCTAGACATAATAGCTCACTAAAACAGTGCAGATCTTCAAGAGGGAGCAACTGCTGTAGCCACAAGCAGGAATAAATGACTTGGAGGAAAATTTCAGTAGGTTTAAAAAATAAGAACCACCTACTGGGACTTTAAGGGTAGTCATATTGATAACTGCTTGGAAAGGGAATATTCCTGAGGAAAGTACAGTGGTAGGAAGAAAAAAAAAAGTAACATAACAGGATAGGTCTGATAACAGCAGACATGAGCTCCTGTTTTACAGCGTTTTATTTTTCTGCTGTTCTCTGCAATTAAGATCTGCTTTCCTAATTCTTCTTGAGCTCTTTAGGCTGGGAGAATGGAGGGCACGCATTGTAACAGTCTGAGTACAGAGGGCAAGGAGAAAGCATCTTTTGCTCCTATAAGACCCTTTGAAGTTGTCCCAGGGTTGAGTTTGACAGGTACAATCAAGACCTGCAGCAGCTCTGTGAAATGTATCAGAAGTGCCACCAGGTTAAGAAATGAGAGATGGATTTTTCTTGATGTAAGGAATAAATTGGTTAAGTATGCATTAGCTAGACTATTTGCTCAACACATGAGAAAATGGGTATCTGTGGATATTGAAAGCAGGTAAATCATTAAAGGACTAGGTTAACAAAAGGAATAAATGGATAAAATTATTAATGGTCCACTTAAATATAGTGAAAATTGTCCTAGCAGTAAATACAATCAAAATTTTGTGAGTGTGGTTTGAGGAAAGTTAGTTTTTATGAAACTCTAAGTTAGATATTATTAAACCTTAGAAAAACATAGACCAAGAAAGAGTTCAGTAAAGACTCTGTGGGGATAGATTACTTATGCAAATTTTCACAGGAAGGCTTAAAAGTTGCAATAGACACCCTTGCCCAGCTCTCTCCTTCGCAAATTGGTTAAACAATGTATAGGGATTAGGTGACTTGCCTGGCAATGCAAACAGCTTCAGTGGCAAAACTGAGCCTCCAAGGTGCCAGCCTTCCTATTATAAGCATTTAGTGGCAAACTTCCTCTCCCACAAAGGAAAGACTATTTTTTGTTAAAAGAGGACTAAGAGAAAGGTCAAAGATGGTTTGAACACTGTATGATCTCACAGCTGTGCTAGTATACTCAGGCTTGCTGCAGGAAACCCAAGTGGCTCTTTGGCTTTGCATATGCAAACTATAAATACATGTAGTCTCTAGGTTGAGAAAACTAATCATAAATATGGACATAGGAATGAACTTTTCCTTAAAGTAAAAAGCAATGATGCTTTTTTCAAATATATATGCCAAACAGACAGTATCAATTTCCATTTGTACTGACACATGAAAATAACTTATAATGAACAAATTTGAGATTGTGATTAAAACTCGTATTCTGCATTTTATTGCTCTATTTTTGTATTTTTAATCACTCTGAAGTTATTAATAGCTTTTTAATATTCATTTTTGGGATGCTAATGTTACCAAAGCAGTTATTGTAATGATCTGCATATTTGTCCATGGGTTGTGCATGCAAAAAAAAGAAAAAGAAAAAAAAAAGTGCAAATTATGCTATGTCCTTAAGTAATATTAATAATTTGAAGGAAACTTTTATTTTTAACACCTATATTTATTAGTTGTTTTTAAAAAAATAAC
Organism: Corvus hawaiiensis; assembly: GCF_020740725.1. Lineage (NCBI taxonomy): Eukaryota > Metazoa > Chordata > Aves > Passeriformes > Corvidae > Corvus > Corvus hawaiiensis. The sequence goes on from NC_063213.1 coordinate 25,460,299, forward strand.
ATGAAGCTTGTAATAGGTTAAAAAGTAGGTTAAAAGTAATTTGAGACAAATAGTATTATGAGATTATGTTGACCTGTGTTTTTTTTAAACAACTAAACTACATTTAGGGATACCTATTGATATCTTGTTATCGATTTCAATGACAAGAAGAACAGTGCCCTTACATAGATCTCAGTGATTTTTCACGAGGAGAACTGAGTATGTGTTTTTCCCTGTTGAAGCAGATGGCAGCAGTCCAAAAGGCTTCGTTTAGAACGCATCAGGCTTGCTAAAACCTTTTTTGTATATGTAATATTTGCATACGTACATGTGCATACATTAGATATACATGTCATAAGAAATAATAGGATCTTTGGAAATATTTTTCTTCCATTGAAACATAAGGAAATCAACAGCACTTGTGACTGCTCTCTGAGCAGAGCAGTGGTAGTTACCCTTCTAGGGTGTAACTGAGCAACCCAGTGATGTCAGCCAGTTTACAAAAACCAGGTGCTCACAGGAATGTGTTGGTACAGTTGCATGTTTTGGTTTACTCTCTGATCTGATTTTTCCTTCCTTAAAATATTGTTTGTCTTAAAGGAGTTTCCTCGAGAAACAATAGGGAGCCAATTGCAAATCATTGTACGGCAAACTTCTTTTATTAGAAGAAACAACAAACCCTCCAAAAATCCCTCAGCCAAACAGTATCTAATAAAGAACAGAACTATTCATGTAGGAAAATATCAGCATATTTGAGAAATGCTTCATTCATTGTTTATTGATAATCCAGTTACTGTAATTGCTGCTAAAATGATTGGTAAATGTTCTGCTGTTTTCCTGTTGTAAAGCATTAAACAGAAAAACTGCTTTGTATTGAAGAGATCCTTCTGTATGTCCAACACATAATACTGTTGCTGTGTGTGGTGTGTGACCCATCTTACCCTAGCATAAAGAGCAAAACACTGGGAGTTTGTAAGTATACCTGCAACTTCCAGCAGATTAAGGCCATTGATGAAAAGGCCAAGCACCCTTTGGGCTTCAAGTTCTTAAACCCTCATGTAAATTGCATTAGAAATGTAAAGTTGTGTGATAGTTGAAGGCATGTTGATTTTGGAATACATTTAATTAGAAATTAATATGTTGTGATCTACAACATGAAAAGAAAGATGTGGTACCCAGGTGTTGATGAAGACCTGGTATGAAGAAAAGTAACCCTGAAGATCTTCTGTGTAATGATTAAAAAAACAATTGCACTCATTCATCAATGAGAAAGGCTTGGGAAATATAAAAAGCCTTGCATTATTGATCTGCAGTATTTATGGCATTATTAACTATGTTTAGCAGTTGTAGCAGCAGATTTTGCTGTCAGATGATCTCAGCATAGGAGAAGGATAGGAAAACGATTTGAGATTCTTCCTCTTAAACTGGAAGCTGCAGTGCATCTTCTAGTATCTGGAAAAAGAAAATAACATTTTATTTTCTGTGAGCCTCAGATCAGGAGAGGCTTTCTGGTGAGAGCTAGGGAAGAGATCCATCCTGAAATAGGAAGTGACTTTCCTGATATGGCTGAGTCCATGGCTGACTACATATGGATCTTGATTTGTGTTTTCCTAGACCAAATGCAAGTAATTGAATTAACCTCTGAGCTGGCTTAGTATTTAACCCATGCTCTGATCATCAAAAATTCAAGTTAATGGTTTCTTTGTTTTGCATCATGAAAATCCTGACGTGTTATGTAAAATTAAGTTTTTGTTTAACTAAAAGGAGAGCTTCTTTCAATTGCTCTGAGTCCTTTCTATGCAGCCTGGTCAAGTTTGTATCTCATACCCGATCAACATTCAAAAGCCATTGTAAGTTTGGTTTTGGTGTGATTCTAGACGTGCTGATTTCTAAAAGAAAGGAATTTTAGCTGAATTCTGGGTTTGATATTTTTTCACCCAAAGTAATTTATAGTGTCTGCATGGTTGACAAAGCCTGACAAATGCAAATACAGAGAAATGGCATATAATACCATATTTAAATTTCTGGTTAGGCCAAATTATTCTCATCTGACTGCTTTGTGGTGGAAAACCTAGTAAGAAATCTTACACCTAGGAAAGACTAACTCAAGTATGGAGTATTTTATAGTGTTTCTTAATTCCAAAGAGGTTGTTTATGGCCTCTTCTTGTCATGGAGAGCAGAAGGATTATGCTGATAAGAGCATACTGTAGGTTCTAGAAGGATCTTTTAACACATGTAGCATGATCATCTGGAAAGAGAGGCGTTGTGTTTAAGGGCTATTCAAAATAGAAATTGAGCAAATATTAAACAAGAAAAAAGGCAAGTTATGAAGCTGGCAGGCTTGTGAAAAAGCACTTGTGATTTGGTAAACAGGATCATGTCTCTCAGGTGGTCATTGTGGAGACTAAAACACATGAAATAATTTTCAGGGTGAACAAGAAGGCTGGTTTTTTTTTAAAGCAGGGATCTGTTAGACAGCTAATGTATTACATTAGGGTAGAATGGTATTTTTCCCATAAAGGTAATAAATACATATATAGAAATGCTGCTTTTTTTTTTTCTTTTTTCTTTTTTCTTTTTTCTTTTTTCTTTTTTCTTTTTTTTTTTTTCTTTTTAATGGAAGACAGTGCTTTCCTCTTCATACTGGATTTTTTTCCAAGCCTTCCAGTAAGCTGGCCCCACAGTCTTAAAATTTTAGTTATTCTTTCAGGCTTGAAATTTTCTGGATGTTTTCTTATGTTTGACATGACTCCTTCAGAATAGAACTGACAGAGCATTGGGAATCATCCATTACTCCTATGAAAAAAATGTGTCAAAGTCTTACTCTTGGTAGGACCATCTTCTAATTTCAGATTTAATTGCTTTCTTAAAGCATCTCCTTTTTTCAAGAAACCAGATGAAAAAGAGTAGGAAATGTCTTGGTTTGGTGATCTTAAAGGTCTTTTTCCAACCTAACTGATTCTATGAAATGTGTGGGAAAGTCTGTTGAAGGCTTACCCACCATGTTGGTCCCAGTCAAAAATGCCTGTTTTGCCTTTTCCCTGTCCTGGTCTCTAGGGCCTGACTGTCTGCTTTCACAAAAATGGGTCAAGTTTTGTGTGACTCCAAGAATCTTTAACTAGAAGAAGGCTGATTTCTCTCACCACTCTCAGGACTTGTTATTTCTACTAGTGGCTGTGTGCTATTGTCTATCGTGTTTTGAGGAGCATGGTAGCTTCTCAGAATAGTAGCTTCTCGTGTCTCTTGACCTGTGTATGCATACAAACTCTTGCTACATGTCCACAGAGAGACAAACTCCTTTCCAGTAAGGCAGTATGTCATTTAAATGGGGAATCATTATAATCAGACCATGGCCAAAATTAAAGCTCTTGTTACCTAATTAATAAAGGAAAGTTTTGAATAGCTTCACCCTGGATCTGGTACAAAACTCTAAACAAGGGTTCTTGGAACAAGAAGAGCAATATGATCTTTAAATCAGACTAATAATTGTATCAGAAGCATTAAGGTCAACTCTAAGACTTGAAAGCAACATTTAGAGTAAAGCTTCTGTGCTGTGTGTACTCTGGCATTAGTGATCCCTAAGTGTCATGTGTGTCAGGAAAAACACAAAGTATGGATTCATTAGTGCACATATTTCTTTGCCAGCAGGATTAAGAAATGGCTTTTCTGGACTAGAGGTGCAGAAGTCTCCTACAATGAATTATTTTTCCGTACTTTTTCTATGGTGAAACCAGCATTCTTTGCCTTTCTTTCTTTTTTGAAGATTGCAGCATGACTGCCAGGGTACCTTTAGAGCAATAAACCCAAACTGATTATAAAATAAATGGTGACCTAGCTATTTACTACTGTGCAGCTTCTGTGTGCCTATTCCCTGCAGCCTCTAGCTAGCCTGATTAGCAAATTGAACTTCTCTTGTGAACCTTTCAGCTTGCTCTTAATAGGTGTAAGAAATATGTGCAACGATATCATTAGGGAAAATAGTGAATAAATTTAGTGAGGGATTTTTTGGTATGACTTGAAAACATATTGTAGTACCTCAATCTCAAGGCACAGCAATTCAAGGGACATTGTCACTTAAAATATAGTTTAAGAGGAAATAAAATTAATTCTATTTTAAGATTCCTAAAGCAACAATTAAAAGCTCTGTAATTTCTGTAAACTTTATTTTTTCGGTCAGATCTACATTATTCTAATAAGCAGTAACCATTTCAATTTCCTCAGAACTTAAAATTAAGTAAATAAATGAAGAAGACAATCCTATCATTACTGCTTAACTTGAGAAGAATATTTCTGTGAAAGGAATCACCATGGGCAGTGATAGTTTTTCTGACTTTCGAAATTAAATTGTTATAGTTCAGTACTATTAATAAAATGAGTATAACTAAGCACTGATTTCTTAATTAGCTACATTATTTTAAATGATAAAACTCTTTTTAAACTGCATGCTGGACACTCCATGTGAAAATAAGTATCACTTGGAAAATAAAATGTTCAAAGCCACACTAGTATTGAGAAAAGGGAGAAAAGAAGAACTTTGTTTTTCTGCTACAGAGAATTTAATGAGGAGAATAAATACAATTCTAGCTGGAGAAAAGCAGAGACTGTTTTGGGTGATAATATTCATATTGAGTGAGATGAGCTGTTGATATAGCAGCTTTTTGCTGTAAGGGAGAGGTAATACAGAAGATTTTAGTAAGGTGAATATGAGTAATATAGGTAAGAGACATAAATACGTAAATAGATGTTCAAGGTCAGAGTAGTGATGAGAGATCAATGACCATGTATCAGCAGTCTTGTTTGTTTTGCGTATAAACATCCATCCAAAGGTGGTGGCAGAAGCGGCTGTGAAGAAAATGAGATTTTTCTCTGTAACTTTTCCAGGGAAATAACAGCCAGCAGGTAGAAATGGTCAGAGGCTAGCAGGGGACAAAAGGTTGATTCAAAGTAGTTTGCATAAACCAGTCTATGGATAGATTGGGATGGAAATATCAGCACATTAGTGACAGCAGATAAAACAATGTTAAAAGAAGAAAGAATCAAAGAAGGTTGTCAGTAAGAGATCTTTATTTATGGGAAAAAAATTAATACCTCTAGAAGCAGTAAGATGAAGGAAGAAAACTTTTTCATAAGAAGAAGACCAAGGGAGAAGGTAAGCCTAAATTCCACCAATATTTAACCAAAAAATTAAATCCAATCCTTTTCCAGTAGAGTCTTTTTAATGTATTCTTCACACAAAAACTAAGCTAAGGTACATCTTAGAATAGCTTTATCCAAATTTGTGATCATGCTCTATCTTGATTAAAAAATTCAAAAAGATACAATTCAAATAAATTTTTAGTGCAGTCATGGGAATAATAAGTCATTATGAAGTGTATATTTTATGTTTACTAGTAGAATTGTTGTGTTTGCTCTCAAACAAATTCATTGTATATGTCCCAAACAGAAGTCTGTGTAATATCATGATTGGGGGGGTGGGGGTTTGGGCAAGATTTATTTCATATTTTGAAGAAAAGCAGAAAATTGTTTTCTAGTACTTCTAAGTTAGGGGGGAAAAAAGTCTGTGCAAATTAACTTCAAACTAAGGGCAAAATAAAAAATCTTACTTTGAACTAGAATTTAGAAAGTAATTACATTCAGAGCAACAATGTTTATGGTGCAGTAAGTACAAAATTTAGACCAGTGGCTAAATCAGTACATGAAGCCTTTATAAAGCTCTATTATCACCCAAGTCCTACATTAAAGAAGAAAGTAATTCATTTTTAGACTTCTGCCTAGGGCATGTTTGACACAAACCCTACACAGTTTCTTTTAAAAGCTGTCTTTGATTACTAAATAGTTTTGCTTAGAAACTGCACCTTTACCCTTAAAGTGCAAAGGCAAAGCTTTTAACACGTTGATAAATGTTCTCCTGTACTTCGTAGAGTTAAGAAAAAGGTAAAGGTTTTAGCTTTTAGAAGAGGGTGTGTTACCACAACTGTAATTTGCATTTGCAAGTCCACAGGACTTTTACTATTGAATTAAGCCCAACAGCCAGTTCAAGCCATCAGGGAGTCGTAGAGCTGAAGATTGGTGTAGCAGATACTGTAAGTGAATTACAGGAGGTATAACCCACCCCTTAAGGGAGACACACAGCAGGGAGGACCACTTGCAGCACAAAGCTGTCAGGGAAATCTCATAGGAAACAGGCAAGTCTGGAACTACTACTGCTAGTTGGACAAGAAATAGATGACAAGTTATGTGAGTATCTGCAAGAGATGTGTGTATAATTTGTCACTACATGTGTGGTATATACCGTTATATTTTGAATAAGGGGATTGTGATTCCTTAGTTCTCTCATAACTAGAAGTCTGAAATTCTGAAGCATTATATGCCCTTGCCTCTTACTTAAAGCATTTAAACCCTTTTGACAAAGTTCATCTTGCTGGTTTTATGCATTCTTAGACTTTTCAATTTTGCATATGAAAAGCTGAAACTTTTGTGTGGCTGTCAGTGAACAGGAGAGCCTGTGTTACAGCGCAAAGTGTAATCTGACCTATAGCACCTTCCAGAAAGCAAATGCTGAGTGTCAAGCCCACAGACATCCAGTGCAGAAGAACAGATCCTGACCGTATTACCTACTAAAGATGCATATGTAATTCTTTGCCTCAGTGCATCCTCTCCAATGCCATGGGTCCTTTCTGGGATGGACTTGTAGGTGGGCAGAAGAAGAGAAGGCTGCTGGGCCTGCTGTCATAGCAACTACTCCCGAATTTTTTTTAGGGAGGCCATTAGGAAATATAGGAGCACCCCTTTGATCACCAAGGGATTTTGTAGACTAGGCCACTTGCTGTGCACTGGAATTACAATTTATTATGTCTTTTGCAGAACCAGTAGTTTTTAATCATGCATAATTCACTGCAGAACAGACACGTTTTTAAGCACAGAAAGCAATTGAAGGCCTGGAGATAACCTGAAGTTTAAAAATGTCCAATTTTTTATATGTTTTTCAAGGAAACAAACCTTTCCTTAACCCATCGTTTAAGTGATTTATTTAGTCTTCATGTAGACTAGAAATTTGGACAGTATCTAATCTGTTTGCTTACAGAGAAAGTTGTCGTTCATTTACCCCCTGACAGAGAGAGCTACCCTGGGGGTTAACTACAGGTTCTTATGCTGTCTGAGGGAGGGGGCAGCAATTTGTGTTATTTCACTTTTTATAGTCCTGCCTGTGTGTTTGCAAAGCTGTTTTAAATTCACTGCTAAGAGTATGCCCAGCCATGCGAGTGACTGTGTTGATGTTTACTGCGGTTCAGGTCTCAGTGATACCTTGCAGCAATGAGTTCCACAGGTTTTCCACCACCTACTGTTTGGAAAAGTATAATTTATTATTATTAGATTTATGACTTTTTCCCATTTCAGTGGAGACACCTTTTCTCCTCAGATGAGTTAGGGTGAATAGTTTCTGATCTACATTTTCTCTCTGCTGTTTATTATCTTGTATCCTTTGATCATGCTTATTCCTAGTCACACTCTTCCATAAGCACTCAGTCCTTTCGATCAGTTCATCATTCTTACTGTACCTTTTTCTGATGTATCTTTTTTAGATGGGCTCACCAGAAATGAACAAAGTACTCCAGATGAGGCCGAATTATTGATATACATAACAGATAAAATCCTGGCTCTGTTGAAGTTGCTGTGAATTCACTGTCATCGAAGGGCTGACATTTTTCCCAGTGCTGTCACATTTCCCACATTATTCTTCCTACCACTTTTCATATATTCAACTTCAGAATGTGGCAACTTAGACTTAATCTAGAATCCTACAGATTCCATTAATCCATTAAATTGCTGTTAGTCCTCAAATCAGGAGTTTTTCTCTGTGGACATGATTACTTCCCTCCCCAAACTACTTTGATGAAAAGGGTCAAATTTTGTCCTCATTCACATTTGTTATGGATGTTAGTAACAAATCTTGAGGTTAGTTTTGAATAGCTGAAACTAAGAGAAGCAGCACAGACTGAAACAATGCTGTTTGTGTTCACAATGACCTTTAGCTGCAAAATCCGCTAAAATACATTATTTAGTATATGAAAGCAAACAAATTTTTTGCCTCAGTAAATGACTGTCCATAGAGCAATATGAGTATGAGGCAAAACAAGCCAGAGTTTTTTCACAGTGTCTGCAAAAGAAATCTGTTGGTTTCTGTTTCCTCTCCAGAAACCTCTAAGAAATGTTCAGATTGTTGCTGCCTAATAAATACAGTAAATGAAATGTTAATAAATTGCCAACAATTTAGCCTGACAATAACATGGATTGACCACATTGATTAAATTGATTATGTTTCATATATTTACAATATGTAGACACAAGCCTAATTTATTTTCTGAAGAGTTCAAGGTAGATATCACCAGTTTAAAAAAAGGCAAAACAAAACAATGGAGTAATGTTTGTGGTTGCTATCTGCAATAATCTAATGCTGACAGAGAGCAGTATTTTATTTAGTAATTAACAGTGTAAAGGGGAGAGAAGCTGTCATGTTGGTTCTTAAGCTGGGGAATGTGATGAAAGATGATATCTGCGATCTCATCCTTTCCACTTGTTTAGGATTGTCAGAATGAGAAATGTCAGCGTTATGAAAGCTCAGCTCTGCTCTTGATATGATAAAACCCTTCAAAAGCCAGTCTTTCTTTCCCTCTCCCCCTCCTTTCTCCCGCTCCTGCTTGCACTTGCTTTTTTTATTTATCCTGTTTTGTTAGATGGCAGAAATATAATTCTTTTCTTTCTTCCTATTATAAGCCACCATTTTTGTTTTATTATATGTTTCACAACCCCTAATGCCCCACTGAAAATTACCTTGTTAAATGACAGTGTTTCAAAGCCATGAATCCTTTCCACCATTCCCTCAGAGGTTTGAAACAGTCAACAGACTGTAAAGAATAAATAATAAAAAAGTATTGATTATTTTGATGACTGTGAGATTCAATTAAGTATTAATTTTGCCCTCCAGTGGACCTATCAAGGTATTCAAAAGGGAGGATTCGGCTCAACTAAATGCGTGCTGAGTGCTTCAGCCTTAAATAGGGAGAAAATGTGTTTATCTACAGTATTTGAAGAGGAGTGCATTGATGCATAGAGTCCAATATTTAAGTGCTGTGCAAATTAAGCCCTGGTGACAGTGACATTGTTTTCGGCACTATGAGTATTGACTAAAGAAGTGCATTTGATGACAGCTTAAACTATTTGTATTGATTAACATTTTCATAGATTATCATGTGTCATATCAAATTCACTTTTCAGACATGAATACATTAAAAAACCCATAGGCAAACATCGACCAATGTGAGGACGGGACAGAGGGAACATGCTAGCCAACCTACTTGCTCGCTGGTCACCTGTTCTCTGCATAAGAGCCATTTAGGCATGAACTTTGCAATAAATAGCTGCTAGAGAGAGCAACAAGGTCACTTTTTCTTTTTTTTGGTTTTTTTTTTAATTCTGTTTTCTGTGCTGTCATGATATTATGCTTATTAGTTTGCAAACGGAGTAACCAGTGTGCTTGGAAATAATGCCTGCCACCCAAACGTCCTCAATGAGCAGAAGATAAAACAGATTCTAATAATCAAGAAAAAATTTAGATGTGTATATATATGTGTAATCTTTTGTGGGGGATATAATGTTGCAAACACAAGAATAATTGCAAACTGTATGTGTAAGTATCTTCCCTAATTTTATCTTTTAGAAAATGGTTTCTGTGTTTTTTATTTTCGAAAGAAAAATGTGTGCTTGTGTCTTTATGGACTTTTGGAGCATAGTATCCCAACGGCAGGAGCAATTAGAAGAAAACAGTGTTTCTGTTAAAAGTATGTAACGAAATGGCTATTTGATGCTGTGTATTTTCATAGAAATGCTGTAATGCTAGAAACTGTGTATTTGATTTTGTTAATGTTGTACAGCTGAGGATGCCTCTTTAAATCACTATGGAGCACTCACAGGGGGGTCCTCTTCTGGGGTATCAGAGCATATAGGAATTTCTTTTCTTACTATGCTAAGGACAGGGTGAGGTGTAAAAACATACACACAAAAAAAGCACATCCCACAATTAAAGCTGTGTTGGTTATGTTGCTTTCATAGAAGTTTTTCTCCAAAGCATCCTGAATCTCTCCACATGCTAGTTGAGCTTTAATAGGGTGGGGAGTAATGGAAAACTCATTGGATCTGTAATAGCTCTTCACTTGACTGCAGCCAGCAATAACAGCAGGAGCAGCCAGAGATAAGAGAGAGAGAGAGAGTGTGTGTGTGTATGTGTGTGTGTGTGTGAGAGAGAGGGAGTGGAAGAGAGAGTATACGCACACCAAAGCTGCCACTTTTTTTCCCCCTCACTCTTATTTTCCCCCCATCCTAGGATCCAATGATAGCTGGACAAGTCAGTAAGCCCTTGCTGTCACTGCGGAGTGAAATGAATGCAGAGTTGAGAGGTGAGGACAAGGCAGCTACTTCAGACAACGAGCTGAATGAGCCCTTGCTTGCGCCTGTGGAATCAAATGACAGCGAGGACACTCCCAGCAAGCTCTTCGGTAAGTCTGTCTAGGTATTTCATTTCACTGCTACCATGTTGTCCGGAAGAGCAATCTCCCCCTGTTCTTTTTCTTTCTTTTTTTTTTTTTTTTTTTTGTTCGCTCAATTTTCTTGTAAGTAGGGAAGAGTAGCTTGGAGCATGCAGGCACACAGTCTTCTGCTCTCATTGCAACTGGTTACCAGAATGACAGGATCAGTGCTGAAAACTTTTGTTAACAAAGAACGTATTTACTGCAAGTTGCAAATGTGTAATAGTTTTTTCAGAACCATGGACTCTAACATAAAATAATGTGTGTGTCTGTGTGTTTATAATTTTCTTGGAGTACTTTAACAATTATTGTGGTAGGTGCTGGTGTGTCGCACATGCTACCAGGTTTTTTTGAGGCTTGATTAAACTGAAAAGTTATAATTTTTTTAATGGTAAAAATAAATCTGGCTGAAGAGAACTGAAAGATTCTTACAGAAAACGCTTCATACTGAGTAAACAAAGCCTAGCAAGGGTATTGCACGTGGAGCTAATGTTTTTGGAATTTAAATTAGAAATGAAATATTTCTCGTCAAGCCTGTGGAAAGAGAAATTACCTTTTGGATTTTTATTCATTTTGGAATAGTCTAAATTGGGCCAGATATGTGTAACATTTCACAATCAAAACAAAAGCAGTGAGAGTGGCACTCCAACACAGACATCTGTCATTCAAATGGATGACACCCTGTAAGCCAACTCAAGCAACTCTGATCTCTAATCAGAAAAGGGAGCAGAGCTGTTGAGGCGCGTGCTTGAGTGATAGATGTTGATAGGTGTCTGAGCTGTAGCAGCACTGTATGGTACATTGTGACATTTTGGGTTTAGAGGGACTGCACTCCTGAAGAAGTCCCTTTTAATTATTTCTATTTGTGACCTGAGACAAACCTTAATAAAAATGGACCATTTACCTATTTTTCATTATTCTGTAGGTAGAAGTCAAAGGGAAAAAGGTCTTGTTCAAAGGGAATGCAGCTTTAAGGGAGAGAGGGTGAGAGCCCATTTTCCAAGATTCAACTTTTTGATTTTATAATCTCTAAGGAAATCTGTAGCAGTGGTCAGATTTCAGTATTCCACCTACAATAAGAGCTGCAAGATTTTTTTAAAAACAAAAGAACACATGCAATTTTATATTATAATATTCCTTACACATTACTGAAAGATACAGCACAGAATGTTTTACTAAATAACTTCACTACAGATACAGAAAAAATAATAATGAAACCCCCCCAAAATTTAATTTCTGTATTGCAGTAATGTCCGTTACTGAATATCACATCCATTTTTAAGCACCCTTTTAGTAATCTTTGTTTCCATGGAAAGCATAATTTCCATTAGCAGTTTGAATGTTCAAAAAGCATATAATAATTATTTTAGCCCATTTCATCCAGGAAAGAATTATAATGTGTAAAATTCAAAGGGCTATTAGTTATCTAGCGTAAGATAAATATCTTCTGCTGTGTTTATATGTTTTATTTGCTCAAATGTTTAGGGTGTATCTATTAAATAGAGCAAGGCATATACAAAGCAAAAAATGAACTTTTATTTGAGGATAGTGAAATGTCTGTCTGTTTGTTTTTAGATCAGGCAAGTCTTCTAATAAAAGGCAGGATATTTTTTGAGCCGTTGTCATTTGGATATTCTACAGTGGTAGTGAAATACACAGACACTTTCATTAGAGTTGTCGTATGTGATATAGAAATGACGTGTAACTATATCTTGTCTCCTTCTGAGCTGAAAATATAATTTATCTCACTAAAAGCACTAGTGAAAAAGCTAAAAATTCATATACTGTGCTTTTTCTATTGGTCAGCATAAGATATTTGCTAGCCTGATCCTTACACTGCTGAAAAGATGTTCCCAAGTAAACAAAAGTAGGTGAAATAGTCCAACTGCCTCAGTATGAACTTATGTACCATTTATTGAGGTTTTGTTACAATTATGACACATGCTACAGATCTATTAGCAACAGCTCTTGTCAACTAATTTTAGTAACTTTGATAATAAAAAAGTAAATTATAATGGGGCAATTTTGATACGTTTGAGGATCAAACTGACCAAATGTAAAATAAAGATGATTAGATGTTATGTCACAGATGCATCCCTTAAGATAGATTTTCAGTAAACACTAAAAATTATTAAGTGTAGTTGTGTTTAAAGCTCTGATACATAAATATGGAACATCACCACCCTATAGTTTTTTCTCTTTGTTTAATGTTATGAATAGCATGTTAGGAATGCATACTTTGTACTTTCCTTTGCAGTGTCTGAAGTTAAATTGTTGTGAACTTATTGAACATCACCACCCTATAGTTTTTTCTCTTTGTTTAATGTTATGAATAGCATGTTAGGAATGCATACTTTGTACTTTTCTTTGCAGTGTCTGAAGTTAAATTGTTGTGAACTTATTGACAGGTATTGGCGTAGAGAATGACAACTTTCTCCTTCAACCTTCTTTCATGTAATCAGTGATAATAAATATCTTTTAAAAATATACATTTAATACATGCTGTGTGAAAATTTTCCCAAATCTGTTAAGCAGGTGAGGGAGGAGCATTTTAGAAAGTTGAGAGGAGACAGATCCCTAGAGAACAAAGTTTTTCTACACTGCTGCTTTTCATTTTTTTAAGGATTTGTGAAAATCATGTACTGATTTAGGTGGAATGAATGACCAGCATTTGTGTGTCTTGTTGTTAGCAATACTTCATGAGTCTTATTTTCATATAGATGAATAGAGTTGACTGATGAGATGCGAAGAGCTTCTTTTCTTTTACTGGACACTTTCTGCTTAGCTTCTTTTGATGGATGAGTTTATTTCTGCAAAGGCCTGCCTTGCTCACCTGTACCTTTTCCTAAAATCCACCTCCTTATTCTCAAATTTCCTTGTTTTGGTATTTCACTGCATGCCATAGAAACAGTGGGTATTTGTTTTTTGTTACCTGTCAAAATGGTACCTCTTCAGTAACAGTCCCTGCTGCCAGTGAGGAAAGGGCAGGAGCACAATTAATGGTGCTTATTTTTTAAGAGATGCACTAAACTTTTGTTTCTTGTATGGGTGCTTTGCTATCGGTGACAAAACAGATGAATGCTGCAGCATTTTGAGTCTCAGAAATACCAGCATTAAGTAGGGATAAGTTCCTGACAATCTGAAATAGCTTCCATCTGAAACTGGTGTACAGGTGTCTGGGAAGATGCACTTTGTCACTGTGGTGCAGCTGTTCCCTGTGAGTAATGACAGGAGCAGCTGTGATTAGAGGGGTTGTGCCTTATTGTTGTTTGCTGGCTTGTTTTCTCCTGGTGGTGGTGATTCTGGTTTTTTTTTTTTTAATTTTTAAAATTTGTTTCTTTTTGATAGAAAATGCTGTCCCATAGTCCAGGAGTCTGTAATCCTCTACTTGTGCTTTTATACCAGTGGACTTTTTTGAATTTGCATACCTGCATGCAAAAGACTTTTGATACTGAAGTCATATGGAACCAGAAAAGAGTAGAAAAAGTGGTCAAAAATTAGGTGCAAAATTTTGGTAAAGGACTCTGTTACTAATGACCCTGAAACTCATTACCTCAAAAATACAGTTTTGAAATGTGGGCTGGCACAGCTGCAGTGTTTTGGATACAGAAATCTCAGTTTTGCTGTACAGTACGAGGTGAAGTTGCTTTGTAAGAGATCTTGTGGTGAGTTATTTACTTTTAAAAATATTTGTGAAGTAATATCTGCTGCTTTAACCACAGAATGTAATTAAGTAACACAGAAACTGAGTATAGCTCTTGACTTTTCTGGCAGTGTCATTTTCAGATCAACTTGTCTTACTCTGCAATATGCTTCAAAATAGTAGCTCAGGCTAAATGCCACCACTCTTACTAGAGAAAGCTTTTGTTAATGTTAAGTAGCAGTTTCACTTGAATAAACACATTGGGATTTGATCCTAACTTAACTAATCCTAGCTGTCATTTTTTACTATATTTTCAAACAATTCTAGTATAAGTTATGAAGTGTTGCTCTGAAAAAAATCTTAGAAGAAAAGAAGAACCCTTGATGTTTAGCTGTGTAATAAACTGGTGAGATTCAAAAGTTGGTACAGACACCAGGGGTATTTCATATATAAAATTCTCAGTACAGTAAAAATCCCAAGAACGAAGTGACTGATCCAAGCATCAAAACCCCCTGTGGACTTAGGCTGGTTTTCCTGGAGTTAGATCCAGTCCTTAATTAATGCTTAATTGAAGGCAATTTGTGACATAATTAGATGATGGTAAAAAAAAGCTGGGAGTGCATGCACTTGCATATTAAGGTAATTTTACTGTATAATAAAAAGTTATTATTTGAGATTCAGTCTTTAGTTCTGCAAACCAAAAAATAAATAAAGCTGTAAGTACATAGCGAGGGCAATACCAAGCCTATAATTGTGGAGCACAAGTGTTTCCTATTTAATTATTGCAGGACAGAAAAAAAATTGATTGCTAACCATTTTTTTTTTTTTTTTGCTGGCAAGGTTTTGTTCCAGTGAAATTAAATCTTAAGTGCTGGATCTGATGACTGTGATTTTCTTTGGTTCATTAGTGGGCTTTTGATCTTTTCATAATGCTGTGTATGCTTGGAACATGGAGTGGGGATACGGGAGTTAAATGAATCTGCACACATTTAAATAAACAAGATTTTATTTTCAAACCTCTGCATTGGCTTTGGAATTTTATTTTCCTTTCCCATGTTGTTACCTGTGTTTCAGAACTGTGTGCATACTTATATATAACCATACATATAAATGCTGCAGAGAAATAAGGTAGAAGTTGTTTCTAGTTGATTATGTTTTGCTCGTAGATCCCTTGTATTACTCTTTAAAGAAACATATGTTATATATATATATATTTTTTTTTTTTTTAATTGGAGTTGCCTTAATTAGAATTTATGGCACTGGAATAATTTCAGTTACAAAGGATAAAGGACTAAATTGTCTTTTACCTCTTGAGACAGTGGTCTCTGCAGGTCAGAGCAGAGGTCATTGCCAGGTTGCTGTGAGGAAGCTCACATTATCATCCTTAACAGTATATCTAGCCTGTGGGGGCCTTCAGACTATGAGCTTTCCTTTCATCAGTGTATTTAAGGATGATTCTCAGTGGTTTGGTTATATCCTCAAATTTTAAAGGCCTATAAGATCTCTGCCCGTTAGGAACACTTTGCTAAGGTTTGGTAATTTCAATGGAAGAAAGCAATGTGTATTTGTTGCTCTTGATGCATTTTGAAGCTCTAGTGAATATTTCTATTCTGGTGGGGAGGTTCATGGCCCAAACGGTCTCTGTATTAAAATCAGAGCCTTCTTTTAGATGGTGCAGACATAACATTTGAAATATGTTTGACCTGCTTAGAAAGATTCTTGTCTCTTCACATAATTTTATTCAGTAATTTCCAAGTTGTGAATGCTTTGTTCTTAGATGCTATCAGTTATCCATGGCATAGGACTGATCCTGCTAGTGCTTGAATGTGTGATACTTTCCTTAAAGCAGATAATCTGTGGATTAGGAACCCTATTTAATTGCAAAGACTGTATGAGAAATATTAATGGGTGGCATGTTTACAGGACTGAGTCATCATACAGGCTTGTAAATCCATTTTCTAAAATGTAGTGATGTCTTGCTTAAATAATGAGTAAGCTCTTAAAGAACCCAGAGATCTGGCTATGTGATTGATTGTTACTTCTGAAGGATATATTTGACACGAGCATTTTTAAATAGGCATTTGTAAACAGTTAGGGACTTGAATTACTCTGAGTAATGCCGTTGTCTGATTTCTTGGCAGAGTTCTTACTCTGTCAGTGGGGCTTGCACTTGTGAATGGGGACTAAATGTCCATTAAAACCTAAACAGATGTTATGACTATTTAAACACAAAGCACGATGCAATGGTAATATGGAAGATCCATACCTGAAGGTACTTCAGGTAGCTCAGGCAGTGGTGGTATTGGTGCTAGCACATATATTCCAACTCTGAGGAGACCAGGGTTTTAGTCCCTTAACCTTTGATGAAAGCAATATTGGGCTGATGAAGGACAGGTGTTGCAGCCCCACTAATAAATGCTCCTGCTTGTATGGAAATAAAAAGGACTCTTGTAGCTGTCCCTGAATTGTGACAAAGACAGACTATTTAAAAAAAAAGCAAAGAAAAAGCAAAAGGTGGCTTGAGTCTAAGTTAATAGTGTTGGGGTTTTTTTAAGTGTATGCTATGTATTTCTTAAATGTGGCTTGAAGTCTGACTTTCTGTATTTATACACAGAACAACTAACATTAGAGAGGGAAGGAAAAAAAAAGAATTAAATCCTAGTATGTAATTGGTATGACTGAACGACAAATGGTTCCTTTTTAATTAATCTTTCTTCTCTCTGTCTTAGAAGTTATAAAAATAGCAACAAACTTGTTTAAAAGCAACATAAATGGCTGGCTGTTTCAAAGGGGACTTGCTGGCTACTACAGAGTAAACAGGTAATTTGTGAAAGAACTGTTAGATTCTTTGATTGAGATCCTTGCCAGTAGATTAATAATAGATCAGACACTTGCACATTTGAAAAGGAAGCAAATGTAAAATGGAAGGAGAATTGTATGTTTCTATTGGACTTCACATGATTAATCAAGTTCTTCGTGGGAATGTGCAGGTGAGGCAGATGGAGACAAAGTTAGATTTGTCCAAATGTACACATGGCACCACTTAACACCTCTCTTGATTTCCTTATGCTAAACAAAGAGGCAGCAAGTGCTTACACCAAACTGGCACCCTGTCAGGGGGCAATCTGTAGAAAGTTTCCTGCTGTCAGATTAATAAATTTTTTAAAAATATCCAAAGGCAGAGGTAGCTGTAGGAAGCTCATAGTAACAGTTTCCATTCTCCTGCGGATCATTTTTCTCTTTAATATCCTGTGTAGCACTTGGTTTTCCTTGTGTTGTCTTCCTGGGTTTTGTTCCTTCTGTCATTTGTAGGTTATTCTTTGTTTTAATTCTTTTTCCTTGTGAAACAGTTTCTTCTGTTGGATCCATCATTTGTGGTCCCTTTTTAAAGGGAGAGATGGTCAAAGGGTGGGAACATCAGCTTTTTATACTTTGATTTAATTGTATATTCAATATATTAGGGTTTCTTCCACTAATGGTTTATTTTCTGACTTTTTACATGACTACCACTAGTACTACCATTAGTACTAACAAAATAACATTGTTTTACGAGTTACAAAATAATTTTGTACAAAGTCAGAGGTAGCAGCTACATTCAAATGATGTAATGAGAAAATTAATGCTAAACAGGGACAAAACCAGAATAAAATTAATTGTGTTGTAATTTGTAGGTTTCAACAGGAATATTATTTTTTCATGTAAATGGCTTGATGTTTTTTAACATGAAGTCTTACTTTTCTCTTTTTCCACCATCTAAAAATCAAAGTCAATATCAGTATGAAATAAAGGAAGATTTGTATTGTGACATGTCCTGTTTTATGTTGTGATACTGCTTTGATGCTCTCAGAAGCCCTTTTACTTTGAAAGCAGAGGTCATCTAGAGAAGAATAGTACCTCATTCTGTTCGGCTAAGTAGAATCTGCCATTTTCAGAGAGACTAAAACTGGGTTTGTTCTCTAGATTTCAGGTATATCTATATCTACCAAATCAATGGACAATGCACACCCCTGCACTCTAAAGCATGTTTTTTAACACTAAACTACTGCTTGTCTATGCCTAGAAGAAATTTGGATTTCTATTTTTATTTTAGAATACACAAGAAGGGTTGTTGGGAAAGTGGGAGTTTTGTTTTTCTTCTCAGATGTCCTTTTTTTTTTTTTTTCAGAAAGGTAAACCATCATTTTAATTTCTGAACAGTTCGAAGTCATCTTAAAGAAATGCTATGTTTCACAAAACAGAGTAATCACACTACTTGAAAGTGATTACAAAAGTTAAATACATACATATATTTGTAATATATATAAATTAACAGCCAGTGTGACTGAAATATGACATCCATTATTTTAAAACAATAAAAAAACTCAAGAGTCCTAAACCAATTTCGTGTTACACTGAAGATTTGAATGTTACACAAGTAAGTAATAAAGACTTTTTTGCATTAAGAACAGCATTTTCTACAGCAGTCT
Source organism: Corvus hawaiiensis (assembly GCF_020740725.1). Taxonomy (NCBI): domain Eukaryota; kingdom Metazoa; phylum Chordata; class Aves; order Passeriformes; family Corvidae; genus Corvus; species Corvus hawaiiensis. The sequence goes on from NC_063213.1 coordinate 25,478,971, forward strand.
ATCATTAGATTCCTTCTTTCAAAACTAGCATGGACTTTACAGAACGCCAGTGACACTAACTTTTATAATACTGGCTTTTAGGAACATCTTTGTAATTTTCAGTTCAGATGGTGGTCATATGGTTTGGTGGCCATTAAAGATTCTATTAAACCATTTTCATTTTCTAGCTCAGTCTCCTATCTGACAAAGTCCCACACTTTAAAATCTTGGTTTTAAGTTGTTGAATAAAGAATTACTAGCAGTCAGTTGCCTTCCAGAAGACTATAAAGGAAGTCCTCTCCCAGAGCGCACTGGACACACAGCCTAGCCTGTTACTCTCACCACAAACACCAAAGTTTGTAAAGTAGAATATCAGTAAAAACAAAAGTGCCATCTTTCCTGTCTTCCCTTCTCCTTCCTTACAGCCAGGCTTGGAGCTGTTCCCATTTCTTCTGCTCCTTGGTGTGTGCACACAGCTGGAAACACATACAGCTGTGTCATGGGCTCATGAATTTTGCTTCCGTCTGTCAAGGTATTTAGGCTTCTGTGATTTGTTTGAAGCGTAATGTTTGGGGGAGTTTGCTCCTTGAAGACGATGATCAAAAACCTGTGTTTAATCAAGAAGCCAGAATTGCTTTTCTGTTAATATACCTTAAGGCATACTTTAATATATTGTACTATTAAGTATGTGTAATTATTTCTTGAGATAGCACAGTATTAACTGGAGAGGAAGAAAAATAATTTGAATTCAGTCTAATCTCTTGAGCAAATACTATATGGGGTAGTTTTTGTATTTTCTTTTGCATACATTTAGGATTTTTTCACGTGGTGTAGAGATGTTACGTTTCCTCAGTGATTTGAATAAGCACGAGGCCAGATTCTGGCTGGTCTCAGGTGACTGTCCATTACATACACAAGAAGACCATCGATTTCAAGAGGATATTCACCCTACCAGTACTTGCAAGCCAGTTTGGGGCCTCCACTTGTCTTAGTCACTACTCTACAGCGGTTTCTTATGTTGTGGAGCTAAAATTAGCCAAGGAAACATACTGACAGGAAGGAGCAACCACTATAATTATGCTGCATTCATATTTAACAAATGATGAATTATGGAACCAGTCCTGGGGTTACTTTAGGTTTCTGCTTTGCTGTGCAGGTATATTCCATGAGTATTGCTAAGGTTCTGTGACTTCACCTCTGCTGCCACGGGGAGGTCAGTTTTGGAATGTAAGTAAAGCTTCCATTAAGGTGGAAAAGTTTTTAAGTAGAGTGGATTATAGTAATTTAAAAAATAATAAGGAACATAAATGGTAATTATTACTAAAACAAAACCAACCAGAGAAATCAGCAGAGATTAAAGGGAGGGGAAGGAAATTAGGTAGATATATATGAGTTCAACTGTGATTGTAAAGGTAAAGGCTTTATATTTCTCCTCCTTTCTTATACCTCCTTGCCTGCAGTCATAAATATTTGGACTGCAAGTCACAGATCTTTATGAAGAAAAATTGGAATTTACAGCTGAAAGAAAACAGGAAATGAAAATACTTAAAAAATATTTTTGCTACTAATTGAATATACTTTACTGTCATAAGTGCAGTAAACTTAGTGATAATATCCAGAAAGAAAAGCATTTGCATAAGTTGTTTGAGTTGATGTGGTTTTTTCTTCCTGAAAAGAGGAAGAGTGTGAGGGGAAATTCTTCTGTGGCTCTGTTGCTGGGATTTGATGCATTGTTTTCAGAGTCTTCTCATTTTAACTGTGTGGATATAGCACAGTGAACCTTCTCATAACAGTTGCTGACAAGAAAAAAAAATCTTTCTATCAGCTGGTCCAGCTTGCTCCTGCTCTCCCCAGCCCCCACACCTCTTTGCTTTTATGAAGCAATGAATAAAAGAGGGACCAGATGATGCAAAGGTTTACTCAGATGAGATGTGCTAGTCAGTGAGCAACTTTGGATTTGTGGGACTCAGGCTTGTGACCATGGACCTCAAAGGGATTGAGTTTGGGGGTTACGCTTTTCTCACATTGCCATTGCCTCGTTTGTGTAAAATGATGCTGGTGTATTTTGACTTTCACAAATTTCAGGCTTCCATGTGTCAGCAGATCCTGACTGGTATAAAGGCTGGTGTGCTAGAATACAAGGGCATTCTCCCAGGAGTGGCAGTGGGCCTGTCTGGGGCTCTATTGGAAGGGAGATGAAGGAGAGTTTTGCTTTATACTCTGTCTGAAAACTCAGGCATGAAACATTCATCATAAGAGGCAAAATCAGGCCCTTTCCTGCAAAAAGAAAAAAAAAAAATCTCTAGGCTCTGGTCAGGTTTTTGGTCATTTATTTTTAATAAAACATTCTGATTTTGTGTTTTCTCTTCTGTGGGTTCGTGTAACTGCTGTATTTCAAACCAGCTTAAAACAGTTAAAAAAAAAAAAAAAAGGGTTCCCTAAAAGACAGAATACTGCTGACTGTTTTATTTTGTTTATATCTGATATTTCTTATGGTATTCAGATGGTTGTAATAGACTAGCACAAGAGCTGCATGTCTTGTCATCTCTACTATATCAATACGTTTTTATAATGATACAATAACCTGAATCCTGTAACAGTTTATGATCCATTTGAGAATTCTTATAGATTCTCAGAGTGACGGAGGCCTGAAAAAAGAACTTGACTGCTTTCGCAAAACTGGTGCTGTGACAGGAAAAACTAGTGTGCCTGTGATTTAGTTGCTAAGGAATCATATTGATCTGATTCGTCATTAAACTTTTAAGTTGGAAAAAAAAAGAAAGAAAAAAGTCAAGCTGCTTGAAGGTGGAAAAACAGTGATGTGATTGTGAGGGTCTGCAATACAGGTAAACTGTGCCATACAGCTACTAATATTGATTTGTTATGATTAATAAATATGATTTTATGCATTACCTCTGTACTTTCTCTATGATAGGGTTTTTTTTAGCGCAGAAGAAAATTGCCTCTTGCTCTTTATTTTTCATTGACTATTTTTAGTCAATGATAAATAAAGAACTTTAACAGCACTCTGATTACAGAAAAGACAGGACTTTAAAACAGAAACGTAGCAGTAATGAATAATCACGCAGCAAGCTACACACATGCAGCCATTTTAACATTTGTAATGGTGCTAATTTCCTGGCTTTTTAAAATATGCTTCCACATGAGCTCTCAAAAGACATAAAAGCTTGGCATGTAAAGTAAATTGTTTGTCACTTGCTGACGACCTGCCATATTTATTGTCAGGAGAAATGGACATTAGTTGGAAAAGCAGTTGTTAAAGGCCAAACAATTTTTAAAGATGGCAAAGATGTGCAAGGGCTTTCCTTTTTCTAACAATGAGCCACCCCTTCAGACATCAAAAGACAAGATAATAAGACACTTCAAGCACAATTCAAGATTATATTCAACATCTAAAGGCTCATCTCCTGTCAGTTTGCATTTACTCTCCCAGGGATGTGATGCTTCTATCATCATTCTGTCAAGAGGAGTCTGGCAGAAACGATGAGGGCCCCTCATTTCACACACTTAGTGTTTTTTATGAAATAGCCCATGCTCATTCTCATTCAGCCAAAATGGAGGGATAATTTGAAGAAGGTCATGTACAAGTACAAAAATCTTGTGCTGATTTGTGTGATTAGAAGGCATTAAAATTGCACGTTTATGTTAGTTCTGAGATGTTTTGTCAGTTTATTTAGTAATACACTGTTGAAGCATTAAAAATATTTTTTAAAGCAAAAAAGGAGGTTTGCTTAAAGCAATACACGCTATTATTTAGCAAACATTTTGAACAGTGATCTATTCTAAGTGGCATTATTTTAAAATAACCTTAAAATGCATTCACCTCCTTTCCTCTTTGAGAGTGGAATATTCAAGAGCTCCAGGGGTGAAACCTTGGCCCACTCATACTCATTAGGATTTCACTTACTGGTCATTTCATTTTTGGAAGTTTTATTTGGATAAAAATTTAGGATTATGAATTCAGCATATCAATGTAAAGAGAATAATTTTAACACCTGGATCTCTCCACCTCTTGTCTTGGCATTACACACCTCTTTTTGCTAACAAGGAATGGGAGGATCTGACAGGGTACAGAAAGGGATGATGGAGTAAAACTGTTTTCCTCATTTCTGAATTCTTTGATTTAAGCACTAAAAATAAAAAGACTGGATAGCGCTGTCAGTGTACCTTGTACATGAAACTGCCTCCAGTATACAAACCATACATGGACCATGTAACATGAAGGAGCCAGGCCTCTCCATCTCCCATTGAAACCAATGGGATGTGAGGCAGTTTAACCCCTCTTAAAAGGGAGTCACAGCTAAGGGACTTGGCTGTAGCTGCTCTGAATCTTGAATCAGGAATTTATCAGCTGTTATAGGAAGAAACTGTGAAGGAATGTGCATTTGGCCTTGTGGAAAAAAACCCTCTGCTCTGTGGCTTGCCTTTGCACAATACAGAAAAAAAAGGTAACCTGCAATCACGGTGCATTCCAAGGGGTTTCACTGGACAAGAAACCGCAAGGGAATTGGGAAGCTGTGAACAAATTGTCAAAAAGACGGATGGATTGCTGACTGACCTACTGGTAAGAAACCCTAACAACTTCCACCTCAGTGGTACAGTATTTATGCTGCAATGGAGAGTGACTTCTCAAAGGAATTTGCTTTTCTACACATGTAAATGCCTTCATGTATATATCAATGTAGTGCGCAGTATTTCTAGGGAAATTATTAGGTGCATTTAAACAGCTATGAATGTTTAAACTGACTGTTATGCCCAGAATAAAAAGCATTTTTTTTTCTAATTGAAAATGCTTTCCTGCTTTATTCATAAGGCCAATATATTCAGAAATTTCTATTCTTTCTGCTGAATTATTTTGGAGGAGAACTTATGGCTGTTTCCACATCAATATGATTCTCTGTGCATCCAGTTTTGGTCTGCCCCACACTGTCCAGTGGAAAACCAGCATCCTCTGAGACTATGCAGGGAGACAAGTAGATTCATTCTCAAAACTAAGGAGTGACTAAGATTGAAGGGCAGATATGACCAAAGGGCAGCATGAATGTAGTTGTGCAAGATCCATAGTACCACCAGAGAGAGCAAGTGGTCACTCTCAAGGGCTTGTATTCTGAACAGAATTTGGTTTCTAATAGGACAGGATGTATTTGGTAAGTGTTTACCATGTCTATGGACAAGCTCAGGCCTGTTTCATTATCATCTTTTTTTCAATAGAAGCATATAGGCTTATATCAACTGTGGTTGCTATGTGTGTATCACTGTCTTAGTGAAGTTGTTCCCCAGTATTTCTGTTCATTGAAGGTCAGATCCTGAAATGCTGTAGTACATGGGGAGGGGAGAAAAGAGTGACTGCAAGTAGAAATTCAGCTATGCTTGAATCTATCCTAGCTTGCTCAGTGCCTTCCTAGGTGCTCTAGGAGGCTTTCTTCCCTCTGCCTGGGTATGCTCTCCTGGCAGTCCACTTCTCAAATATGAATGTGCCGAAAAGAGACACTAACAACAAGTGCTGTTAAAGGTCTGTAAATTGTTTTCCAATTGCTCTTAGGTCCCAAACTGTGGATGTAGGGATACATGCAGGGAAACTAATGCAGGTGCTCAGTGCCAGGGAATAAACCAAGTGTCCCCACATTGAGCAAAAACTGTGTTTAAGAAATACTTAAACTGTAGCTGTTGTGCAGTGAAGCATTCACAGTAGGATCCAGGAAATGAAAATAAATTCCCATAAATGAAGATAGAGGAGCCACTATATTTAAGGCATTATGGATGTGTTTTATCTTTCTACCTATCCTCCTGTAAGTAACGGGGATAGGTAGTAGCTTCTGCTGAAGTTAATATATGATTTGCTCTGTGCTGTGCACCTGGTTGCTTTCTGTACCACTGTCTAAGCTGTTCTGAAAAAACCTGCCTGGTGCTTTAGAGAAAGAGTCATTGTGATAAAAAATTCTCATGTAAAGATGTGAAAAGCAGGACTGCAGTTGCTGTGCATGAGTATACTGTTTCTAAAGCACAAGTAGTACAAGCAGAAGTTTTGTTAATTTCAAAGACAAACTGAAAAAGCTGGAGTGGCAAATTTGACATCAGCTGTACATTTTCAGTGTACATGAAAGCTCTTCCCCAAAGCTTGTGCTAATATGCAGAGAGGCTGGGAGGAGCATGCACTTAGGTAAATCAAGTGTCTATTTAGGCTCTTGCACAATGTCACTGAGTAATTCTGTATGCTTACAGAATTACTCAGTGCTTACATGAGTTGGCTGTGCATTGTTTCATGGGTAAGTGGAAGTGAACAAGCATGTGTAAATGTGTTTCTGAAGATACAATTGAATCTTTTTGTGTTACCATTCAACAGTTTTTCTTTTCAAACTCTGTCTTTGATTGTGGTATTTCCTCTTAGAAAATTCCTGCCCAACAAACAGCTCATTAAATCAGTGTTAAGATTCTGTTAAACAAACACTGGATAACACAGGATATCAGTCCTTGACAAGCACATGCACAAAACATTGCACTTACTGGTTTTCTGAATGCTTTTGTGGGTTTTCTTCTGAGTGGAGCTGTTGTTCAGGGCTAGAATTATTGGATGAGCTACTAAATAAATACTGAAAACCCGTAGCTATGAAATAAAACTTTTGCATTTTTAAAAATCATTACCATATTTCTTAAGTGTATCTCACTCTCTCCCCCAAAAAGATTTTCACCAGCTCTTGTCTCAGAGGCAGTACACACAGCACTAAGCTAAAAAAAGAAACAGGAGTTATTTTTGCAAATCCTCCTGCCATTGCATCCTTTGCTTGCTAAAAGCCAGGCTCTGACAGAAGAATTTAAGCTATAAAATCCTGAAAAACACAGGCACTGAACTGTTCAGTTTCCCTGAGGAAGCTTAACAGCTCTGAATGTAGGAAAAAGTGCTGATATTAGTCAGGAAAAATGCAAATTGTGAGTTATTTCAGTGAATGCTGGAATTACTTAACAATATTGCATTTCTGCTACACTCTTGTGTGCAGGAAGTCATATCACAATTTCTAGAAGATGGGAAAGGTGCTTTTTTGGTGGTGGCCAGTCCATTTTGAATATGTGATATTTGAATATGTGAATATTCAGTGTGATAGAGCCTATGGATCTGAAGTGTGTAATCCAATACAGAAGTGACTACAGAGAGCATCCTATCTCCTTAAATGTTTAAGAATATGTTAAAATAAAGTTGGTTAAAATTCAATAAAAACAAGTGACACCAGGTATAGGAAGCAAAGGCTTACGAGGTAGCTGGAATTGGTCAGACAAAACAAACTTCTTTAACATGGTTACAGCTGTTTCTCCAATTGTTTTTGAATGGTCTTTTTGGTTCCAACATGAATTAATGGGAGATGTGATAGACTAGAGACTGGCTGTCTCTCACCTGCAATGAAGCTCAGGTGCTGGTATAAAATAATGGGATAATGGAATTTGGGGCTTTTTGAATGTAGGTATTTCTCAAGTCAGATGTAGGGAGGAGGAGGTTTTAGTACTGTCTGTTTCATTCCTTTAATTGCAAAATAAATTATGTATAAAGGCAAAACCAGCAAAGGCTGGATATTTGTCAGTTGTCCAGAAAGACAAATTGGTTGAACTACTTGGTATGTCATAAAATACACAGAATATATGGGGAAATCTGTTGCAACACTGGAAGCATGTTCAGTAGTCTTTCTTATTCACATGCTGTGTGATGTTGGTTCTCTAATAACTTTCCCAAACTTGCCTATTCTTAGAGGCAATTGTCATGTAAGTTCAGACAAGAGCCAAATCTGCTTGTTTAATGAGATGTGAAAAATGACAGTGGATTCTGATAGAACATATATAACTTATAAATGTAGTACTCTAAACCAATCCATTTTTTCCTGGAATGCTACTGTCCAAAGAGGAGATTTCTGAGATGCACCTTAGCTGCTGCCAATGTTGCATATTTTGACCACAAGAAGCATGGTGGTTTGCATGAACCATGCTTGTTTACTCTGCTTTATTTTTCTATAATGTAATTTTAATTGAAATAATGTTCATTCATTTTAGACAAAGCAAAGAGCAAAAAGCACCATCAAAATATCTCAACTTAATCGTCATACCAATGCCATGCTGCATTACAAAAAATTTAAAAATAGAATCTTAAGCAATAAAATCAAACCTAAGTAACATGAAATGCTAAAACACCTGTATTTCAATCATGGAAACTTCTAGTCTGGGCTGTATGATGGGGACAAAATGCCTGCAAGTTGATAGAGAGGAGTTTTGCTGTCAGAATATGATGAACTGTCAAGGGATATTAAGGGAGGCTTGCCTAGGACTGTGGCAATATATAATGACTCCAGGAGAAGTGTTGTGATAATCCTTTCAGGCCCTGATCTGGGCACCAAGCAGCCCCTTCAGATATGCTGGGATGACAGAGCTGAATTAAACCCGCACAAGGATTTGCATATCTGGAGACTGTGTGTCTAATAAAGCACAGTGACTGTACAGCTGAAGAAGTATTTACAACTTTCAAAGACATTCTGTTCTTTGGAGTGTGATCCTTCTCTCCTTGGGGAAGACTGGGATGGAGAAGATTTCAATGAAAACCTGGGGGGTGATTCTTCTCTGCTGTTCACTCATTTACCCATATAGGATAGAACTAGTTCCTACTGCCAGAAAGAATATTTATTTTATTAATTTAATAAAGACCATATATATATGGCCTGTATTCCTATGACACAAGACCTGATTTCTGCCTAACCTTTAAGGTCATTTACACCCAAACTCAGTACACGTAAAATGCTATCTCGGCAGAATGGGAATGTGTTATGCCTATTTAACACAGATCTACCCATGGTGCAAGGCAGGAAAGAATTTTCTACTTTTGGATTATATTTTTATCTCAAATGCAGCACAGAAATATGAAACCATTTATTTTTTATAGTGATGTACTGCTGTAAGTCACAGTTTCAGCTGACAATCTTTACTCTCTATTGACCTTTTTTGTGAGATTTTGTAAACTAGCTAATAAACCTTTGCTCTTGCTACTGTTGAGTTTAATAGAGTTCATTACATTCACTGCTGAAATAAAAACTACAGTTTAGTAAATTAAAAATTGTTCAAAATGTCTTAACAATAAACACTTTGATATTTGTTTGCAAATATACTTTCATATTACATGCTACTCAGCACAGAAAATTTTCTCTGATTCTTCTTCCAAGTCACCTTTTAAAGAACATATTTCTGAGTTTGGATTTAATTTATATGCTTCAAGAAGTGTCAAATGCATAACTAGAGAATTAAAAAGCATATGTTGTGACAGTAGCCTGGTCTGTAGGAGCTGTATTGGAGTCTAGGGCAATGGGGGCTGCTTCAGGAAGTACTGAGTGCAGCAGATGCTGTTGTCCTACTTGTTTGTTGTCTCTGGAGTGTAAGTTGGCAATTTAGAATTGTTGGACTTGGTGAGCATTATAAGGCTTTTTGCTAACCCAGACAGTGGCATGACTCTACTGGTGATGTTCAGTCCAGTGCAGATCAGTAAAAGGTTCTGTCCACCACTTTGTTGGGTATCTGTTGGATGAGAAAAGCCTCTACTGTGGATGAATGGTCTCATGTTTGGAGTAATGGTATGTGATGTCTATGATGGTGGGAAGGTTGGTTATAGTACAACAGTGGGGTAGAGATGTTAGTTCAGTATTGAGTTTTAGGCTTCCTGCTGGAGTCTTCTACTTCAGACAGGCTAGAAAGAACAATTTGTGAGGACAAGAGATCTGTCTCAGGACTATTCAGTGTCTGTCTTCCTGTCAGGGAGCAGTGAGGCTTGCTGTTTCCTAAGAGGAGGTGAGCCAGAAGTGGAAGATGACCTCCAGTGATGGGAACAGGGTACAGACGGGTCTGAAACAGATCCAAGGCCTACCCAGGGATCTCAGATGGGAATATCTGGAAATGGTGTCAAAGACAGGACTAGAGACAAGCCTACAACATATGTGCAAGAGTTTGGCTCAGGAGACAAGCTACCTGCAGTGTAAATCCAAGGCTCATCCAGGAGGCAGGGCAAGAGACAAGGGATGGAGGCTGGTGTGACTGAAATGTAGCTTCAGTAAGGGTTGAATGCTAAGGACTCCCTGTCCCTTGGGCAGGGCATGTAGGAGAAGGCCCCAAATCATCAGATTCAGGATGTTAAGACCTGTTGGTGCACTCATGCCTCTATACAGCACCGTATTCTCCTTGGCAGCTAGAGCTGAATTCTGAAGTGTATTTGTAACTCAGCAAAAAGCAACTTAACAGGAGCCTTGTTATGAAGTGTATGTGGTAGGTAGATAAAACACAAGTGTGGCAGGTTTTATTGGTCTACTCAGACCAGTGATGCTCAGTAGCTAGGTATATATGAAGTATATTCTAGCGAGGGATGATGCTATTTTCACAATTTGTGTGACCAAGATTTAAGGGAAGATGCTCTGTGAACTTCTCCATAGTGGTTGATTCTATGAAGTTTGATGAGTGGGAGGTTTTTTTCTCCCCACAACCTTAAGCAGTGGGGAAAGCCATCTTCTCAGATCCTCCTTCCTCAGCTTTATGAGCCTGTGAAGACTGATTGCATTGTATGTGCTGGGACCTTTTATAAAAAATAGGTCTTATAGATGTAAATGAAGGCTTCCTAGCTTCTGTAATTAGCAGGGTTTTACTCTGGCAAAACTTTCTAATGTTTATTTTCAATAAAATAAGAATGAACTGCAAACAGGAAGTACACTTTCCCTCACAAAATTCAATTATGATCTTCATACTCTATGAGTTCTCCTTGGAGTTTTTTTGGAAGGCCATTTGAGCTTATCTCAGAAGAAAATTTTCAATACACATCTTTCAAATGCAGGTCCAACTCTCCAAGAATCTCTGCTGGTGGTGGCTGTGGGACACCACACTGCTACTTTTGATTACTTCTGTGCATTAAACCTGGGTTGTCTTGTACAGCTACTGTCCTTTAAACTAAGGTAGTTAGGAAAACATGTTCCATTTGTAGCATGTACAGGTTGATACCACCCTGGTGATAACTGACTATAGCAAGTTAGTGGTGACTGTCAAAGGAATGAATTTTATGCCTGAGGAATATTAATGTGAAGTGCTCATGCATAAAAAAAGAAGTTAGTTGAAATTTGCATAATACTTGCTGCACCTGCTTGAATGAACTGTTAGATTATTGTAGCAGGCTGCCTCAGTTCAAACACTTCAGCTTTGCCATTCTCAATGGATTAGTAAAAATAATTGTGTGGTTTAACAGAGGAATTTATATTGTGTTTGAGAGTCTTTGAGCAAACACCAGAGAGTGAAAAATACATTATAGACCTAGTGAGCCGTGCTGTGGGAAATGTAAACTAAAGCAGTGATATATCTTTAGGAGCTGCATCTATTTTGCTACTTGTGAAACACCTATTTTAATCAATTGTGAATAAACAAGATCTGTGGCATAAACTGATGAATGAAATTTATTAAACTGTAACTATCATACAATATTTAAAGAAGAATAAGGGAAATAATTACATTTTCCAAGGGTGAAGTTAAACTTGATCTCTGAGGACATGCCTGAAAGACAGCTTCTGACTCAAATGCTTAAGTTTTAAAGAAGAGTGCACTGTTTTCTCCTTGCACGTCTTTACATGGCTCCTCTCACTTTGTGATGAGAGAGAAAAGTTGCCCTTTATTTATTAAGATGGAGATAGTAAAGTATTCTAGTCTCCTCATGTACTTATCTCCTTGGGCTTCTTCCTTCTGATTAAGAATGCAGTAGGTATTGATATCATAGGTGTTGACTGCTAGATTCCCACAGCTGCACTAAGTGTAATAGGAATTGAAACAGAGTTATTATAATATATGCACTCAAGGGTCATATGGAAGAGAGAACAAAATGAGATGGTAAGGGTAAAGCACTCTAGATTTTTTTACATTTAAAAAAAGAAAAACCAAAAGTGTCACACAGCTTGGAGGTCAGATCCAGGTAGTACTCCGAAGAGAATAACAGAGAAAACAGACTTGTGGTTTAAAGTGCAGCTGTAAACTTACTAGCTGAGGTTATCACAGAGGGCTGTCTGGTCCAACCTCCCTGTGCAGAGTCATCCTAGAGCACATGATCCAGGATTGTGTTCAGATTGTTCTTGATTATCTCCAGTGAGGGAGACTCCACAACTTCTCCAGTGCTCAGTCACCCTCACAGTGAAGTTCTTTCTTATATTCAGGTGGAACTTCCAGTGCATCAGTCTCTGCCTGTTGCCTCTTGTCCTATTGCTTGGCACCACTGAGAAGAGCCTGGCTCCATCCTCTTGGCACCCCCCCTTTAGATATTTATACACATTAATGAAGTCCCCTCTCAGTTGTGTCTTCTCAAGGCTGAGAAGGCCCAGCTCTCTCAGCCTTTCCTTGTAAGAGATGCTCCAGTCCCCTGATCATCTTTGTTGCCTTTTGCTGAACCCCCTCCAGGAGCTCCATGTCGCTCTTGTACTGAAAAGCCCAGAACTGGACACAGCACTCCAGATGTGGCCTCACCAGGGCTGAGTAGAGGGGCAGGATCACCTCTCTCCATGTGCTGGCAATGCTCTTCCTAAAGCACCTGAGGATACCATTGGCCTTCTTGGCCACAAGGGCTCACTGCTGGCTCATGGGCAGCTTGCTGTCCACCAGGATCCCACAGGTCCTTCCCCACAGAGCTGCTTTCCAGCAGTTTGGCCCCCAGCCTGTACTGGTGCAGGGAATTATTCTTCCCCAGACACAGGACTCTTCAATTGCTGTTGTTGGACTTCAGACAGTTCTTTCTGCCCATCTCTCCAACCTGCTGAGGTCCTTCTGAAGGGCTGCACAGCCCTCTGTGGTATCAGCCACTCCTCCCAGCTTTGTGCCATCAGTGAACTTGCTGAGGAGGCATCTGCCCCTCCCCACAAGTCACTGATGAACGAGTTAAACAATACTGGACCCAATATTGACCCTTGGCAGGCACCACTAGTGACAGGCCTCCAGCTAGACCCTGATCTACTGGATGATCCCTCTGGGATGTGCCATTCAGCCAGGTCTCAGTCCACCTTGCTGTCCACTTATCCAGTCCATGCTTCCTGATGTTGCCTATGAGGATATTGTGAGAGGCAGTGTCAAAAGCCTTGTTGAAGTTGAGGTAGGCAAAACACACTGCTCTCCCCTCATCCATCCAGGTAGTTGTCTCATCGTGGAAGGCCATCAGGTTGGTCAAGCATGATTTGCGATTTGTGAATCCATACTGACTACTCCTGATCCCCTTCTTGTCATCCATGTGGATAGAGATGGCCTCCAGAATGAGGCACTCCATCACCTTTCCAGGGATTGAGTTAGGCTGACTGGCTGGTATTTCCCTGGGTCCTCTTTGCCCCTTTTGAAGACTGAGGTGACATTTACTCTCTTCCAGTGCTCAGGCACCTCTCCTGATCTCTGCAACATTTCAAAGATGACCATTAATGGCCCTGCTGTGGTGTCCATCAGCTCTCTCAGCACTCATGGGTGCATCCCATCAGGACCCACGGACCTGCACACATCAAAGCTGCCTATGTGTTCTCTAAAGCAATTCTTGAGCAAGGGAAGGTCTTCTTTCCAATGTTCCTTTACCCTTGTCCCCTGGGTCAAAGATTCCCGAGGGTTGGCCATGTCAGTGAAGACATGCAATGAAGGCATCCAGTTACTCTGCCTTCTCTGCATCCTTTTTTTAACAGGGTCCACCCTCCATTTAGTAACGTGCCCACATTTTCCTTTGTTTTCTGTTTGTTATTGATGCATTTGAAGAAACCTTTCTTTTTGTCCTTGACATTCTTGGCCAGGTTTAATTCCAGATGGGCTTTGACCTTCCTTATCTCATTTCTACTTACACTGACAACCTCTCTATATTCATCCCAAGTGACCTGACCCTGTTTCCATCTCCTGTGTATTTTCTGCTTCTGCTTGAGTATTGACAGGAGTTCCTTATTCATACATGAAGATCTCTTTGTCAACTTTGCCCAATTTCTTGCTCATTGGGATGCATTTTTCTTGAGCCTGGAGGATGTGATCCTTGAATATCAACCAGCTCTTGGATTTCTCTTCCCTCAGGACCAGTTCCAATTGGATTCTTCCAAGAAAATCCCTAAAGAGTCTAAAATTAGCTCTCCTAACATCTGTGGTTACAATCTTATTTGCTGCCCTGCTTCCTCCTTGCCTCCTTCCTTGATACTGAGCTCCACAGTCTCATGGTCACTAGAGCCAAGGCTGCTCCCAACCTTCACATCTCCAGCAAGGCCTTCCCTGTTTGTTAGTATGAGGTCAGACAGCACATCATTCCTTCTGGGGTTCTCACTACCTGCATCCAGAAATTGTCATCAGTGCTTTCCAGGAACCTTCTGGGCTGTTTGTACTTCACTGTGTTGTTTCTCCAGCAGATGTCAGGGTAGTTAAAGGCCCCCATAGGAACCAATGCCTGTGACTTTGAGACTGCTTCAAGCTGCCTGTAGGCATCATACACTTTCTCCTCCTGCTCAGGCTACCTGTAGCAAGCACCCACGTCATCACCCTTACTAGTCTGCTGTTTATCCTAATCCATAAGCTCTTGATTTACTTGTCCTCCACCCCAAGAAAGAGCCTGATACATTCCAAGGGTTGCCTCACATAGAGAGCAACTCTACCACTGCACTTTCCTGGTCTGTCTTTCCTACACTATGTAGTAGCCCTTCAGGACTATCTCATCTTGAGGCAAAATGATTTTTTTTACTTTTGTGCTGTCACATATGTATATACATATTGGTTTACCTGCTAATCCTCACCTGGAAACCTCATTCCAAACCTTGTACTGTGGTAGTTAGGAACCCTTCTAATTATCAGCTAGAAACATTCATGTCCAGTTTGTACCCATCTGTTTTTGTTTCATTATCATCCCCAACTATCAGGGAAAAAAATTATACTTGGACTGAGTAATCACATCTTCCCTAGGTCCTTGCTTTTGAAATTTAAAGAAGAATAGATTTCCATACCTTTTATTGAAAATAGGTACCATGTTTTCTTGGGTTCTTGGGGCTGTCCTGTGCAGGGCTGGAAGGTGGACTTCATAGAATTATAGAATAGTTTGTGTTGGAAGAGACCTTAAAAATCATCTAGTTTCAACCCTGTAGTGGGTTGAGTTCGAAACCAGGCAGAAACACCAATTAAATGTAGTGGTTTTGGTTCAAAATATTCATTACTTACTTATTTTCCTTCTGTGAGATAAGAATTAGGAGAAAAGCAAAGCAGGCACAAACCTTAAACAGTTGCAGTACAATGGAAGAGTTTTATTACTAATAGAATTAAAAGTAAAGAGAAAATAACAAAAAAAAATTAAAGCAAGTCCCCCCCCCCCCCCCCCCCCCTTTCCAGCACTTCTCTCCTTTTACCCAGCTCACACAAGGGATAACAGAACATGGGATGTTAGTCAGTGTTCCAGTTCTTGAAAAGTCTCTCTCTTATGCTTAAGGAAAAAAGGGTTTTCCTTCAGTTGCAGTGGTTCCCAAACTGCTACTAACAGCAGACCCGCCCGGAAACAAACAATCTGCTGTGTGTAGAACATCTCTCCCATGAAAAATCTCACAGTTCCTTCACACTGCAAAACATGGGCCATCACATGGGGTTATTAATCTTTTCAAGGATAAGTTATTTTGGCCTGCACACAAAGGCTTTTCTTCGCCACAAGTCTCTAACAGCCTCTTACTACTTCTATATAGCCTGGCATAGGCACTCTTCACAATCTTCACAGGCCACACGAGGATTCTCCATCCCCCCATGTTCTTCAAATGGATTAAAGAGACAAACAGTTTGTGGTATTACAGTTTCTTACCACAGCATGCAAGGAGGTTTTTTAAGCTACGCGCCAGAATCGCGGCACCGCCCTCTTTTCTCCCGTCGCCATGCTCAGCTCCGTCCCACGTGACTCACTTCTCTTTCTCTCTGACTCTGAAGCCGCCATGTTGAAGAGTGTTCTTGTTCAGGCTTTACGGTGGAGAAAGCCTCGCTCCCTTTGTGCTGCTGGCTGCGTGGTGTCTTCTTCAGTTCAGCACGAAGTGTGCTGGCTGCAAACAGGAGGCTCTGCCGGCTCCCGTTGACTCCGCCGGCTCCGCATGGAGAGGAGAAGGACCCGCGTGTCCCCAGAAGCCGTGCTGGATGGGTCCAGCTGTGAGCAGTCCATGGCTGGTTTTAGCTGCCTGTGGCTCTGGGACAGTCCCCCCCCCAGCGACCCAGGGTCCGTGCCACAGTGTTGGGAAAGGGGGGAAGGCGCAGTGGCCCCGGCCTGGCCCGGCGGGGCCTGGAGGCTCGGAGCCCCCCCACCTTCCAGCAGGCGAGCTCCAACAAAAAAAAGGGAAGTCCCGCCTTTCCGTGCAGTTTAAATATGTAAATTGTGAGAAGTGTCATTGGTCTCAAAGACTGTCCATCAACTCAGGGTCACCCCAATACAAACCCCCCTGCCAAGGGCAGGGACACCTTCCACGAGACCAGGTTTCTCAGAGCTTCATCCAGCCTGGCCTTGAACACCTCATGTGATGCAGCATCCACAGCTGCTCTGAGCAACCTGTTCCAGTGCCTCACTACCCTCATTGAAAGAGTTTTTTTCCTAATAGCTAATACAAACCTACTTTCTTCTGTTTTAAATCCATTCCCACTGTCCTGTCACTACATGCTCTTGTAAAAAGCCCTTCTGCATTGTGAGGAGCCAATCTAATTTTGATTTCAGTCTCAATACTGGTTGTGGGGGAGGAGTTGCATATGTGCAACTTGCAGGAGGCAACTAGGAGAAGATGGGTGAAAGCCTTGTCTCTGGGGTGACTTTGCCTGGCAACCATTTCACACCTCACATGGGACAGGCAGTCAGCAGGAGACCATCAAAGACACTGTACCCTCCAGAGAGGTTCTCCAATCAGATGGCAAAACATCTCCACCAATGGACTGCTATGGAATGTTGGACTGCGCCAATGGTCTCCTGTCAGCAGGCAGACTTTGGGAGGAGCCAGGGGGTATAAAAGTAACTGCATCACAAGCTCTTGGGGCTTTCTGAGTCAGGGGCTTTTGGGTTTTGTATTTTTGGTTTGGCTCTAGCCAGCAGGGCTTTTGGCCTTGTTTTTTGGGGTCTGGTCTTTTGGTCTTCTTGGTTTTTGCCCTCTCTCTAGCCTTTATTTTGTCCTCTTTGCCCTGGCTCCAGCCTGCCTTTTCGCTCTCTTACTCTCGTTGGCCCTTGCTCTCCCTCATGTACTCGCCCTCCCTCTTGCTGGGTGCTTGGCAAGACACCAGTTGACCTCCAAGCCTCATGTGTAGCCTGTGTCCTGCCCTGCTGTCACAGCCGCCACCTGTCCTGCCTCCCTGTGTTTCTGACGCCCTGCCTGCTTTGTCCCTGCATTCCTGCCTGCCTCTGACCTTGCTTTGCCGATCCAGCCCACTGCCACGATACCCACCACGACCCTCTCCAGAGTTCTGGACCTCCTGCCTGAGCACCCACTCACTCAGCTCCTGTCCAGCTGCCCATCACCATGAGAGCTGTTCTTATCGAGCCGTATGTCTCTGAGAGCTGTGCAGGCTCCCCCACAGGCAGTGTGCACACACCCCCTGCCACGTGGATGTTGATGGCACTCCCTGACCTTCTGGTGGTAATGCCCACTTTTTCTCTCTGTCTCTCTTCTCTCTCTCTCCCCCCATTCTTTCTTCATTTTCCGTCCTCCTTTTCTGTCTTTTCTAGTCCTCTTTAGCAGGGCAACTCTCTTTTTTTTAACTAATAAATGGTTCTCAGATACAATATTGTCTCGTGTGACTTAATTTTGTCCTAGACCATCTGTTTTAAAAGAACTCCTCACAATTTCTCATAGTGGAATGCAACATCCATCTTTCTTGTAGGTTCCCTTCAGGTACTGGAAGGTAGTATTTACATCATCCAGAAGCCTCCTCTTCTCCAATTCAGAACAATCTCAATTCTGTCAGCCTTTCCCTGTAGGAGAGGTGTTCCAACCCTCTGATAAACTTTCTGGCCTCCTCTGGACTTGTTCCAACAGGTTGATGTCCTTTTTGTGCTACAGACCTCAGAGTTGGATGCAGCACTCCAGGTGGGGTCTCACCAGAGGGGAGCAGAGGGGAAGAACCACTTGCCTTGACCTGCTGACAATGCTGTTTTTATGGTTGGCTCTCTAGGCTGTGAGTGCACATTGCTGGGTCATGTTCAGCCTCTCATCCACCAGCATCTCCAAGTCCTTCTCAGCAAGGCTGCTCTCAATCTGTTAATCCCTCAGCCTGTCTTGATACCAGGGTTTGCCCCAACCCAGGTGCAGCACCTTGCACTTGGTCTTGTTAAACTTTATAAGATTCCCATGGGCCCACCTGAGCTTGCCCAGGTCCCTCTGGATGGCATTCCATCCTTCAGGTGTGGCAACTGCACCACTCATCTTGGTGTCATTGGCAAATTGCTGAGGGTGCACTCAATCCCTTTGTCTGTGTCATTAATGAAGATATCAAATAACATTGGTCCCAGTACAGACCCCTGATGGACACCACTTGTCACTGATGTCCATTGGGACTCTGAGCCATTGACCACTACGCTCTGGATGTGATCATCCAAACAATTTCTTATTCATATAATAGTCCATTCATCAAACCACCTTTCTCTCCAATTTAGAGAGAAGGATGTGACAGTGTCAGAGGCTTTACACAAGTCCGGATAATGATATCTGTAGCCCTTCCCTTGTCCACTGATGCAGTCACTCCATCATAGAAAGTCACTAGGTTGGACAGGCAGGACTTGCCCTTGGTAAAGCTGTCCTAGCTGTCCCAAATCCCATGGCCAGTCCTCCATGTGCCATAGCATGGCTTCTAGGAGGATCTCTTCCATGACCTTCCCAGGCACTGAGGTGAGATTGACAGTTCAGTAATTCCCAGGGTCCTCCTTTCTACCTGTTTTAAAGATGGGTACAATGTTTCCACTTTTTCAGTCACCTGAGACTTCATTTGACTACCATGACTCTTCAAATATCATGGAGAGTCACTTGGCAACTACATCAGCCAATTCCCTTAGGACTCTGGGATGCATCTCATGGGGTCCCATAGACTTATGTTCATTCAGGTTCCTCACGTGGTCATGAACCTGATCTTCTCTTACAGTAAGAGGAGCCTTGCTCTCCCAGTCTCTATCCTGCTCTCCATCCTCTCGAGAGTGAGGCAAAAAAAATTGTTGAGTACCTCAACTTTCTCCTCATCCTTTGTTACCAGTTTTCCATCACTGTTTATCGGAGGGTGTACACCTTCTTTGACCTTCCTTTTCTGGTTAACAGAAGCCCTTCCTGTTATTCTTTGCATCTCTTGCTAGGTTCAGTTCCATCTTCACCTTTGCCTTTCTCCTCCCGTCACTACACAACCATGCTTTGTCTCTATACTCTCTCTGGGTCACCTGTCCTAGCCTCAACTGTCCATGCATTTGCTTCTTTCCCTTTAATTTGACCAGCAGTCTCTTGGTCTCTTGCCTTCTTTGCCTGACTTCTTGCTCCTGGGGATTGCTAGCTCTTGCATTCTATGGGAGGCTTCCGTAAAGATCTGCCAGCTCTGTTCCACTCCCTTGTCCCTGAGGGCAGTCTCCCATGGGATCCCACTATCTCTCTGGAAGGCTGGAATTCTGCTTTCCTAAAGTTCAGGAGCCTAATTTTACTCCTTACCTGACCCATATTCCTCAGGACTGTGAACTCTACCAGTGCATGATCACTGCAGCCCAGGCTTCTTCAAATTTTGACATCCCCAATAAACTCACTTGTGTTGGTGACCAGCAGATCCAGTAACACATCTCTTGTACGGCTTTCTATTATCTGGGTCAAGAAATTATCCTTCATGCATTCTAGGAGTTTGCTGGATTGCCTACAGCTTGCCATGCTACTTTTCCAGCAGATGTCAGGATGGTTGAAGTCCTCCAGAAGGGCAAGAGCCTGCAAGTATGATGCCTCCTGTAGATGGAGAAAGAAGACTCCATCAATAGGATCACCTTGATCAGATGGGCTGTTGTAGACACCAACCGCAAGGTTCCCTTTGTTTCCTCTATTTCTGATTCTTACCCACAGGCTTTCAACCTGCTTGTGGCTGTTCTTCAAAGACGGCTCTTCACACTCAATCTACCTCTTGTGGTGGACACCTCCACCTCTCCTTTCTCCCCTCTCTCTTCTGAACAGCCTGTAGCCGTCAACAGCCACACCCAGTCATGACTGCGATGATCATTGTGGGTTCCTTCCAACTCAGGATATTCTATAATTCTATGATGCCAGTCATGCGAGCTATCCTACCATGTCTCTAACTGCAGTGAGATCAAAGCCCTGTGAGTGCACACAGACTTGTAGTTCCTCCTGGGTTTTCCCCATACTGCATGTGTTGGTGTGCAGGCATCTTATGACTGAGTCAATATCCAAGTCGGGATGAGAAGGACTGCCCCATAGTCCTATCTTGTGGTCATTTCTTGGGATGTTTGTTCTTGCTGGAGATACCCCCTTTTTGAGCTTTCTTTTGCTATTTGGGTGGTTGCAATAGTCCTCCATGCAGTGTTGGGCCAGAGCAGTACATCTCATGAGCTGCAACCCACAAGCTTGGTAAATATTCGTCAACTAACTCTATTCTGCACTATTCTGCACTATTCTGAGCTTCTTATGAGGCAGTGGTGGTGGGAGAAAGGTGATGTATTTTTATTTTTTTCAGGTAGGGTAGACGATGCTGATACGTGGTTCTTGGTTCCAGCCAAATTCAGTGTCAGCATCTGACCTTTTTGTTAGACCTCAGCTGCCAGATGGAGCCAGAGGCTAACATGTAATGGATCCTGTGCTTCTGAGAGATAGTAGCTTTTGGCTCACAGCTTCCCACCGAGCATGAATGCAGGAGAACTGGATCCTGTGGTTTCCTCTGTCCTGGTGGGTTCTGTACCCTATACCCTGATAAAATACCCTATGGCAAAGTTAAAATGCACTAAGGATTAGTCTCTTAGCTCCTTCAGGTTCAACTGAAGCTCCAAGTGTTGTGAGGACTCTCAGTTTGTGGAGTTCAAGTCCCTGGGCTGTATCCCGAGATCAAAATTCTCACTGGTCTTCTTCTGTGATACTTACAGGTATTTAGCCCAAGTCCTGATACCATGTGCTACAGAACTGTCACTGGCTGAGCTTAAGGAAAGTAATTGTTTAGCCTTCAGTGGGTCTTCAAAAAGCCTCATGCTGCAAAGTGTGCACAGTTGCTGCTTTAATAAATTCTTTTCTGATTTAAGATTAGGGGTTTGTAAATTAGTTATTAGATTATGCTGCCTTCTTAAAAAATGAGATTGCTTAATAAACGTCTACTTTCCAGTTGCCTTTGCAGCATCTGAAATTTACCTTCTTATGAGAGCAGCGTTAAAAAATGTACAGGGAGACAGAGAGTGAAATACTATAGCAGCTTTATGGCTATGTAAACAAACCACCTTTGTCAGAATTCAGTCATCTTTAACAGCTAGGAGGTGATGCTTCTAGTGATGGTGATCACCTTCCAGTTGATAATAAGTACTTATCCATCTCACAATAATTTAAAGAGGAGTCACAGCTCATCCATCTTTTTCTAAGAGTTACAATGAATATATTTGACTGTAAGAATTTAGCATTTACCCTTCATGGGTCAGTGGATGGGTTAGTCTTAAAGCATCTTTAGGGAGAGATTATTCTAATAAAGCCTTTGTACACACAATATACTGTATTAGTATTTCATGCTTCTTTTTTATAAAAAGAAACCAAGCAGCAGGCTACATTTCCTAATCAGTCATATTTCAGACATAGCATCCCCATATGTTGGGGATGATGTGGACTTTCAGACAGAATAGATTAATGGCAATATTTCATTTAAATCCTTTTTGGGGAACTAGATATCCTTAACAGGCTAACCAGAAGGCGCTTTGATTATTGTTTTGAGACAGTGTTCTAGGAGTATCTTAAAAGCAACCTTTTTTATATTCCTTATATTGCTGCCTCCTCATTTAATCTCAGTTTCATTAATTCATTAATTGTATGCAGAATGTTTTACCTTAAAATTTGCAAGCCATGCAAGCATAAAGTGAGATCGTAATTTAGTGTTTCTTATTTTCAATGTCAGTCATGTTTTACAGACATTGAATTTTTCACCATGAAGTACAATTGTTGTACATTTTCATGTAGGTTGCACACTTTTCTTGCCCGATTTACATCTACAACACTCACTGTGGTCAGTAGTTCACGATTTTAGAAAGCAGCTCAGCACAGGGACTGAAAAACATCATGTTTAGTTAAAAGTGGAATGGGATTTTAGTTGACAGTGTAAATATGAGGGCAGCTTTGCTTATCACATTTCCTTGCTCTGTCATTAGAAAGAAAAGCATTCTTTCTTCCCTATGTTAAGAAACCAATGGAAAAATCTACACGTAAAATTCTGTGCTTTTGCATTTGAAAATACTGGGGTAAGCACTGAGGAAGGGCTTAGGGTTTTTTCCTTGACTTTTAATACTTACTACTAAAACTGCTGTGTCATTAGGAGTGTTTGGCCTCCTATTAGTGTTTTTCTCAGTGAATAACAGGTCTGAGCTTCTATAAAGTATTAAAAAGTGAAAGACCTTAGCCTCTCCTAGACATAAAGCAAACCTTTAATCTAAACAGAGAATACCGCAATGCACTGACATCTACCTAAGGTCTGTGAATCTGCATAGCCTCAACTACAGGATGTGGAATTGGCTCACTTTGAGATAATCTTTGAATCTTGATGATGATACTGAAATTACAAGAGAACCAGCAAGCGTATTTTGGGGTATTTTTGGCACTTCCTTGGGAATACAACAGAGTTGAGACTCCTGTTTCAGAACTTGGACCAAGCAGGCTCAGCTAGGGAGGAAGCCATATTATCTAAGGTAAAACAGCAAGTTATTTATAAAGACAAGGTATAAGCTAGTAATTAGCATAAATCCTTTAATTTTTAATATGGGAAAAATTATTATTTCACTTGAATGCAAAGTAAAGTTCCAGAGACAGCAGCAGTCAGCTAACCAGAAATTAGTATAAAGAGTGGTTTTGGAAGAGGAATGAATGTGTGAGCTCCCAGATTTTGGGAGTTGCTTTGGTGAAGAGAATTAATTTGTGTCAGATAACAGAGAAAAAGATGGTGCCTCAAAGAAGGTTTTTCTGAAGGATTCAAGATGGATGGTTCAAATTGCAGCTGCTTCTCACTTTTCATACTTCTTGTGACACCACTGGGTATAGCCCAAATTTTACAGGTATTAGAACACTGCCCTTTTGGGCACGGCAAGATCTCAGGTGGTTTTTTTGGGAGAGCATTAGGTCCAGGTTATTCAAGTGTGAGAGCCAGGTATTTAAACACCTTTAAAAATCTGGTCCATGGAATTTTGAAGATTATCTTCCCTTCATTTCCACTCTTATAGGCACTGTTTATGGCAGTCACTTTTGAAAATGGCTATAGAACAAGAGACTCTCAAAATAGCTCAGGAGCATCAAATAAAAGAGGAGGAATATAAACTAAGGCTGGTTGATGTGTTTATATGGACTTTCTCCTGAGAGTTTTTCTCCAAGCACCTATACTTAATGCTAGACTCTAAGCACCTAAAAAATGTGCCTTACCTTTGCTTCACCCAGGTTCCCTCTGTATAAAGTAGGGATAATAGCTTGGCCCTGTCTCACAGTGATAAAAACATTAAAAGATTGCGAGATTTTTTTCCAGTACCATAGTAATGGGGGTTATATAAACATCTTAGATAGTCGAAAGGTAAATTGAACTGGCAAAGCAGAGGTCATGAGCAACTAGAGATGAGATGTAGAAGGGGGCAAAGTTACGCAAGGCCTGGAAGGCCTGGTAATAACTTTATATACCGTATTATGTCTAGGAGGGAGACTTTCAGCTTTCACTGACCTTTATTTTCAGCTTTTTTCTTCTCTATTTTATTTACAGTTACATGTACTGACATTTGTACAATTTCACATTTGTCAAAGACAAAAATCTGACAATTTTCTCTTTCAGACTTTGTTTTGAATTGTGAGTGTGGGTGCATGTATGAAATTAGCCTCTCATTAACTACCATGGCATGCAATTAGAATTTGCAGCATGGGTACAAAATTCTTCTTGTTAAAGTAATGGGTGTAGAGATACCCTTGTGTTTGATCTGAACAGAAAATTTACCTAAGAGACGTCCTGAAACATTTTTTTATGTCATAAGAAGTGGAAGAAACTCATATACCTAGGTTTGCCTCATATTTTCCAGTGTGTTTGCAGACATGTATGATTTTATTAAGCTCCAGTCTTTTTAAACTTCAGACTAAAATTTTTTTGTGTTATATGATTTCTGAGGGTAAGTTTTGCCTGAAACAGTGATGACTCAACCATTTCCTGAACTAACAGTAGGAAAATACTTATTGCTTATTGTTAGTTTATTTATGCTTTGTCTCGCATATACTGGAACAAAATTTGGCAGGGTGATGTTTTCTCACAGCCTCCAAATTTGGCTCTTCTTTCATTTTTAAGAAATCACCTTTTTCACACTCAGCCTTGTTAATCGCTGGCAGCTAAGTTACTGGAGGAGTCCAGCTTGTACCTGCTCGTGAGACTAGTCTCAGGTGTACCAGAATTGAACAGGACAATTGCCACTGCTCATCCGTGATTCTGGATCTAGACTTTTGCAAAGAAGTGCTCTGTCTAAAGAGCAAGTTTGGAGAGGGATATGGGTTGAGATAACAAGTTACTGAAAGCCAAAAGCAACAGGAAAAGAAATGCACAGTAACAGCAGCAATATTAATAACAAGAGTATATAAAAAGAGAAGGTGCTTTCCACACAGAAATGTGTTCACCATCTCAACTTAGTTCTCTGTGGCCACCGGGACAAAGACAAGATGGCAGGCGCTCCCTGCAGTGCTCTCCCTGTCCCCAAGCCTGAGACAATGGAAAAAAATGATGGACAAACTCCCAAAAGCTGGATTGTCAGTGTTGTGCCATGCTGCCACTTTGTTCACCATGGCTGCTTTCCGCATTGGCGCCATTGCTGTTGACCACTCTGCTCCACTGGGGCTTGGTTCTCTACACTTTTGACCACTCTGCTCCTCTCCACTGGGCTCAGCTGTGTTCTCTGCCCAGAGCCACACCATCCCGAGGGACAAGAAGGGATAGGCAGTGGCAAGAGAAGGCAGGGTCTGTGCAGCTGGCCCCAGCAACCACTCTGTGGAAGAGAGGGAAACAAAAATGGGAAACTTCTGGGATGCACTCACCTTCTCTTGCTCCCGAAGCCATCAGTGCTATTGAATAGCTTAGCAATGCCTACATAGCTCTAATCTCTGCCCCTTCCCAGCTCCCAGGCCACCACTGAAGAAAATTACTTTCTTCAGTTCAGAATCTACTCTGGGGAATAAATAATTTCAAAATCCACTAGGAAAATGTATCTTACCCACATGGTAGTGACTGGATGTGCAGAGGATCCCTGCTGCCTTCTCACTTGACCTGCATGTGTAAGAAGTCCCAGTCTCACTGCAGTCTCTTTTGGGAGCCATAGCTGTGCTGTGTGATTTCACCTCCATTACCTTAGTCTGTTTCAGTTGGTTTTTTTGTGTTAGGACATTAAAATTCCAGCTTTGATCACTTCAAGGTTATGGGATGGCACCCCTAAGATCTAGACAAACTAATATTAGTAAGTCCTTATTTCCATATGCTTGACTACAATCTCAGTTTTCTTTTGACCTAGTGATCTGAGTCAGATTGTGGCTCTTCACTTTGCTTGAGCACATGAGACACTAAACATGTTTTCAGGAGACATATAAAGAAGGAGAATCACCTTAGCCCCAGGGTTGTCTGTAAATTTCATCATTTCATCTCCTGTAGTCAGTGGTTGTCTTTAGGAAAGCCTATACGTTGGATACAAAACAGATGGCCTGATCCTGCTCCTGATGGAATAGTGGGATTTCCCATTACTGAGACACATACAGGGGACAGGCCTAGAAGCATCTGAAGTAAGAGGCTGGAGAAAATCAGCTTTCAGGCCTTTTCATAATTTTAAAGGTGTTTACTGATTAATCCACTTCTTCCTTGCCTCATTTTTACATTGAGTTATCTGGATAAAAACCAATCTTGGAAAAGACTCTTCATAAGGTGATCCTGCCAGAAGGTGTCTGCTTCTTTAGCAGTGCAGAGCCCTCTCACCACCAGGGAAAAGGGTTGTGTATTGAAGATATTTGCCTCTCAGCACCTTGCAGCATTTCACCTAATATGCCTCATCTTGCAAGTATGTCAGATCTGCCACTGTCATGAGGCATGTGTGCGGGATTAGCTCCACCTTTTGCACTTTACAAACCAGTTCTCTAGCAATGACAACAATTTGTGCATGTATGTGTAGATGTGTGTATATGTAATATTCATAGCTATACACATATATTTGCATATATACACATTTGTAATGTATGTATATGTAATATATGCATAGATACGTACATACACACAAACCAGGTATGTATAGGCTGACTGATCTGTATTACATTAGATAGCAACACAATTTACTGTTTTCTGCTTAGCATGGAACTTTCAAAGAAAGTATGTAGACTGTAAGTATATATGTGTACATGTATACATACATACAGATGCATGTGCACAAATATACCCATCATCTATGGTGCATTAAAAAGCAAGAAATTTTAGTTTGTTCTCCTGATGGAACTGGTTAAAAATGTGTGTTAGTGTATCAGTTCCTGTATTTCAGAAGAAAGCGGTGCAGAGACATTCAATCCAAAGTTCCTTGGTATTTTTAAGCTGAAATTAGATTCATTGCTTTGATTATTCCACTGTGGGTCTCAAGTTATATTTTAGTGTCCTTCACCCTTTTCTCCTTTATTATTTATAACCCACACTCTTTGAGCAATGACCAGGACTAATCTGTAACCTTCTGTCCTTCTGCCTGATTCGTTCTCTTTTGAAACACAGAGATTGAAGCAAATATTCTCAGACTCTGTTAAAATATAGATAGATAGCTGGATAGATACTTCTATGTCTTATACTGAAATAAGAACTTAATGGAGGTTTTGCTTTTCTAATTCAGTCTCAGTGGATCTACTTCAAAGGAAAATAGTAAAGGACTGGGAAATATGTATTTGGTATTCATTGTATTATAATGTATCTACTGCACACACATCTACATAGGTACTCTATAGGCCTCCACCAAATTGCTTGTGTGGCCATCTTGATTGTTAGATTAATGCCTCCATGTTTCATGGGGCTTTCCTCCCCTAGATGTTTTTTGTTTCCCCTGCAATGTTAGCTGCACCTAAATAAATAAATTAAATAGTAATTCATTTGTGCTCACTCTGCATCACAAAGAAGTGGGGCATAAAACAGCATTAGCAGAGAATCCCCCGAGGAGCAAAGAACCTCACAGGGGGCTGGTCCTCTGAATGGTCTCTGTCACTCCTTAGTAGCTAATGACTGAAACAGGATCCATTGCCACTGGGAGCTTTTAATTTCCTTACATTGTACAGATTGCCCTGATCCAATGCAAAGTGACAGCTACCATTTTGGTACAGCTCATTAACAGCTTGTGCAAAAGCCAGCATGCACTGTGTCTTCATGTCTGCTCTATTGCCGTGATCTGTGTTCATGCAAGCTAGAATTCAGCCTTTGGAGAAGTTCTAAAATAAAATAGTTGCAGGCATAATAAATGCAGTGTCTTAGATACCTGGGGAAAACAGACAGTATATTTAAACTTACCTTGGGGCAGAACTATTCACGTCCATACTTCAGAATAACTTGAGAAAACTCAAGGATTTATTTGTTTGGTGAAAGCCCAGCAATAATTTATTCAAGAGCAGGGAGCACATAACAAGGGAATTTTCCTAGGAAATTTAGGAAATACCAGGATTGCTAACAGGGGATGAGCAGAAAATTGGAAAATTAAGGGAAAGTTCTCGAGTTCTTCAAGGCATGTGGAACAACAGAACAGTTAGGTCTGTCAAGCATAGGCAAGAAAACTGGAATAACTTTAGTTGTGTTAGGTTGGGTTCGTGTATGTGTACTTTTGTAAGCACTACTAAATTGTAGCCAGCTGTGGTATCTTCAAAATCAGTGGAAAAGTCTTGCTTCAATTTGTACTGGAGTATTTATTTTTCCAGCATGGGTTAGCAGTCCTGAAAACAACTTTTTAATTTTTATTTCATTTTTTAAAAATAATTTTTATTAGAAAAAAAATCCACTGAAAAAGAAAGAAAAGCTTGGATTTTCCATTTCCAGATGGAGCATTTGTGTTGAGTAGGAGAACAGCAGAATAGGTTCAGAGTGTACTGGTGTTTCTCATCACTCAAACCTTTGAGAGGGGCAAAAACTAGAACTGTCCAAGAGTCATCTAGTAATTCTAACATAGTTATTCTATTCTAATAACTATGTTAGAATTACTAGATCACTCTTCTATAGAATACATAGAATTTCCTGGAAGGGTGTCCCAAATTAGAAGAAATATTGACGTCTGTGTTGTGATGAGTTTGTGGGAACATATCTGTGGTGCTTCCATCTCTTCCATATCTTCCATCTTGGATCTGAGCATATCAGGGTAGGTTCAAAGACTAACAAAAGTATACCGTTACAGTGGACTCAGAGGCCATCTCTGAGTAATTTGTAAGGGTGGTTTTTATCCACCCTTCTACAGCTCAGTGAAGCTGAAACTATTCAACACCTTCAGTGGTTATAAAGAAAAAGCTTCCTTGGAACTGAGAGTATAAAATATTCTGTGGGTGTTTGCTGAAGGCAGAATGAAAAGTTTGGAAGATCCAATGGAAAACAGGTCACCCTTCAGTATAAAGTCCTGATTATGAAAGATGCAAAACCTCAGAGATGGAGTGTTAAGTGTGCCTTTCTCAGTAAAGACAGCCAAGTTGCAAGTAGTTGTCATTTAGTTGTCATTTCCCTAGTTTCGCTTCTGACTGTTTGTGAGACTGATTGGAGTGCAATTGCCATGGGAAGTTTTTATTAGTGCATGAAGGAAATAGCACCAGATATGGGTAACATAATGAGAAAAACTGTGATACATTTATGTTTAGAGCTTGCAGTCTAAGTGCATGAGTTAATGAAAGGTGTAGGATGTGACACAATTATTTTAAGATGCAAGCTTCTATTTTGATGAAATTTTCAATTCTTTTTTTTCCTCTTTTTAATGTGGAAGTTGAGATGAGTGCAAATCCTGGGCCTGCAAAGTAGATGAGTTGAAACAATGTCACTGACAGCGTAGCAGCATAGAGCTGGGTGACTTGTAGTGACAAGAAGTAGTGAAGCTCTCTAATATCCTTCAGGACTTTTAGCAGGCAGAGAGACAAACCCAGAATCTTGTGGGTTTAGGGCAGTACAGAACAGGATCACTGAGGAAGTATTGAAGTGTGTGAAGGTTCTCCAATTCACATAGCAAAGATATGGTTTAGTGTTCAGTAAAAAGAGCCAATATATTGTCAGTATAACAATGTATTTTAGAAGAAAACTGTATTTGGAAACATGTAAAACATTGTGCAAAACACCTTGTTGTTTCTATTTGCAGTGCTCCTTTGACACTTCTTGTTCCTCACTCATTTTTCTCTCATTATGAAACATGTCAACATGTAAAAAGAGTACACGTATATACATTTAATAAATAATGCAAGCTTTGTTTTTAAAACAAGAGTGGATATAGGTCCATGATATTATGCTT
This sequence comes from Corvus hawaiiensis, assembly GCF_020740725.1. NCBI lineage: Eukaryota > Metazoa > Chordata > Aves > Passeriformes > Corvidae > Corvus > Corvus hawaiiensis. The sequence continues at coordinate 25,508,642 of NC_063213.1, forward strand.
AGGGAAACAGATAAGATTATATATAATTATAAATATGACCACATGGGGAAAAGATAATTGACTATATATAAACCAGAGTATCAGTAACAGTGTGTTTTAAAAATAATTTTGCATCAAATGTATATATAATTTCATTAAATGTGTGTGTATCAGAAATATGCTGTGTTAAGATGGGATAAGACTAAGCAACTATTGATGCATTCAATGGACAGAAGATATGGTGTATCCTCGTTAACCCAAACAACTTTGAAAGTCTGTATCTTAGTAAAAGTATGTGTTTCTAAAGGGAGCAAGCTGCTAGTGTGAGTACATAGACTTGGATTAAGCCTTGTCGCAAAGAATTAGTGTTTTCACCTTGTAAAAATGTCACACTAAACATAATGATCTCTCTGAAAACAGCAATGGGTGGAGTAGGAGAACGGCTCAGCATTAGCTGAGGCAGCTATTTTACAGAGCTCCAGAGCAGCCAGCATCTTCTCTAGCTAACAACTTGACACCAATGGCTTATCGGGACTCCCTGCTTTGAGAACGTGTCCTTATTGCAGTCACTGACCTCTTGCCAGGGAGCTGCTGTCTCCTAATAGCAAGTTGCCTAAGGGCTTGCCTGAGTGTGGGATTGTGCATGTCCCACTTCTAGCACAGCTTTGAAAAGTTTCTGTAGCTGAACTAGTGCAGAGGGCCAAATTAACCCTTTGGGTGGGGGTTATTCAGAGTTATTTGGTCATATTCACCCATCAGCAAAGGAGAAAAATTTAAACTAAATTTAAATAAGCCGGTTAAGCCAGTTATGATTAAAGAAGTTAGAATTACATATGCATGCAGAGTGCATTTGTATGCATTTTAAAATGCAGTTGGTATCACATATATTCCCCACCCATCACATGTTGCTTCAATCAGGAACATCTCTAGTAGCAGGAGAAGCACACCAGCACTGTATTTGGTGATATACCTCTAATCATAATTTACCACTGTTTGGTTGGAAAAACTCAGTTTTACACAGCTGCATGGTGTTTATATAGTACGTTGTGCTCAAGGGTAAGGCAAGAAAGCACTCAGCATCTCTGATTGAATGCATAGGCAGCCTGAGTACTTAAGCTCTAAATATCATGTTATGCTGTCTGTCTGTGACCCTCAGAAAAAATCTACAAATCAGATGTCTCAAAATTAATTAAAATTATGGATTAATATTATTTCATGATGCTTAGAAAATTTTATTTTTACCTCTGAATTCTCTGTAAGGTGGAAAAATTAAGTGACTACTAAGGACCTACCAAAAATCCTGTCCTATGGCCTTTTTTGCACATTGTTCCCCAAAGTGCAATGGCAGTTTTTCAAGTGGAAAGGTTATATGTGTGAGTTAAATTGCAGGGTCAGATGCTGCTCTTAGATGTGCATGAAGAATCCAGTTGATGATGATAGATGAATCAGGCCTTAGATGGTGAAATTGGGGTATTTTGCTCCTTAAGTTGAGCTAGAAAATGTGTGGCCACGTTTTCAGAAATACATAGTAGCTGTGTACCCTTAAAAAAATATTCAGAAATAACTTTATTGGTTCTCATGAGCAGGATGTTTACAGCTGAATCACTTTGGGAACATCAGATCCCAAAATAATGAATATAAAAATCATATGGTTTTGATTTTTTTAAATGGTATTTTCCTCCTTCTTGGGTTTTGAGGCTTCATGGTCCTTGTATTCATGTTTCTATTCTTGAAAACCATGAAAAGATGAGATTTTTTTTGGTGTGGATGAAGGATGGGGAAGAGAGAAACCCAATCTGTATTCACTTGACTCCCACAACAAGACCTTTAGAAAAGCATTAAATACCTAAAGTCTCAGTCAAGCAAAGTGACTGTCAAGGCTACATGTGGTCACTAAACACTAAACAGAGGACCTTGTAAAAAATTATCAGACATGTTGGTTCCTATTTTGTTATTGGGGCTATAACTGCTAGGATTAATAAAGAAGCAGACTTTGTGAGTCCTCAAAAAGTGTGAGACTTGTGATGAAAGGTGTATCCTGGGATGGGACATAGTTGTGTATTTCCATTTAGAGCTGAGTTCCTTGATGGCCTGTGTCAAGAGACAACCAATACAGATACAAGGTGAGATTTGGGGAGTTATTTAGCTTGGCACCAGGAACTGCAGGAGGATGGCTGTGGTGAGCCTGTGGAGTGAATGTACTTCTGTTGGGCTGAACTTCCAGAAAATAGTGTGTGGTGACAATTTTTAATCCTGCAAAGAAAGGAGGTGTTGCTGCATGGGGTCATCCCACTTGGTTTCCTTTTACAAATAGCACAGGGAAACTGGGGTAAAAAACCTTTTTGACAAAGAGGAAATGAAACAGAAAAGATTTCGACTCTGAATAAAAGGATAGTTTCTTTATTAGGGTGCAGGTTTGAGCTCTTATTTTTTTGTTTTTCAGAGAGTGAACTCTGTTGGTTTTACAAGTCTAAATCTTTATCTCAGCTGGTGTCTCCCCACCCCACATTTGAAGGACTTGGGTGTAGGCAAAGGAGTGAGTGTGTCTGGGAACAGGTTATTCTAGCTGCAAGAAAGAGGAAATGATATTTAAAAAACCCATTTAATTAAATGACAACACTTGGGATTTCATTTAATTCACATTACAGGAGGAATTTAGACTTCCACTGCTACCACCTGCTGCCAGGCTGAGCTGCGAGCCTTGTTCCTGCGTCTCACCGATGCAGGTGAACTTACTGCTGAACCACTTTCACAGTCCAGAAAGCATGACATTCCTTGTTACCAGTGGGAGGAAAGGCTAATTGAGAAGTGTGTATAAAAGCTGTAATGAGTAGCATTTACATGTATTGATTAGAAGTAGGGCCACAGTCTCTCATTTATCACCACCAGCAGCTGTGAAATTTTCCCCACGTCGACTGGCATGGCTCATATTCCTGCTCCTCTGGTTCTTTATTGCTTTTTTCTTCCCCCACCCGCCCTGAACCAGAGTGCTGATCCACCAGCTGGAATGGGCTGGTAATTACTCCGGCTTCTCCACCAGCTGCCACAATTGCCAAACCGCTGGAGTGAAAAATTCCATCCTGCATTTCCGATTTTTTACATTACCACTGCATAATCATATTTGACGAATAATTAACCCGGGTTAATACTTCAGGGAGCCATTTGCAAGTAAATTGATAAGTTGAATGCTGTAAAGGTGCACAAGGGCTAAAGGCTTTAGGAAGCTGCTCAAAACAGCCCACTGACTGTGCTATTTTAATATGCACACACCTCTTGACCATCTTAATTAAGAGTGGACAGTAGGCACTGTCCTCCAGCCTCCTTAAACACAGTGCAGATCAGGAGGAGAGAAGATGGGAAACACTCAAATTAAACTCTCATGGCAGTGGTGCAATGGATGTGAATAAGTGCACTTTTCCTCCCTTTTAGATTTAGAAAAAGACACTGTTAGATCAGAAACTTGTTAAACAGGGTTGAAATCAATGAAAAATTTCCCTGCCAACTCATTGAAGGGTAAGGTTGGAGAGCTGTTTCCCCTGCCTTTAACAATAGCATGCAGGTCAGTGAGAGAGCAGAGTCCTTTTGGAATCCTATATATCTGTATTTTTTTTTCAATTAAGGCAGCTGTGTTTTAAATGCATGCCTTTTCTTTAGGATTGATCCTGGATTTCTAAGATAAGTGAATTCTGTGATTTATAAATCTACTCTTTCTTCAGCTTCCATTTTTAGTGTGTTTGGCATAATCTTATATGGAGCAGGATTGCAGCAAATAATAGGTGATTTTAAAAAATATTTTTGGTTTGTTCTGCACTTCTAAAAAGTAAAAAAATCCCAGAGAACCAATGAAGTTCTGTTGTGTTGATTTTTCTGGCACAGTTACTGTTACCCAGGCAAATATTTCTTCCTCAAGGTGGCCAGTAAATGCCATATAAATGTTCTGTAGCATAGTTTTGACACTACTTAGAGTTAAATGAGAGTAACATTATTGCAGATCTTAACTGGGGTTTGCTTTCTTTTTTTTTTTTTTTTTTTTTTGCTATGTAGCAACATTACTTAGATTCAGAAAAAATTCATAAGGAATATTACAGTATGTTTATATTTCTGGGGAGACATGACAGAAAACAGTGACTAAATTTTGTGAAAAAAATAAAAGAATTGATCACTTAGTATTTTCATATAAACTCTGTGATTTGTTATCTCCCCAAGACTTCCAGCCTAACTCTTGGTCTTTGGGAACATCTGTTTTGACAGTCTTGGTGGCAGCCCTAAGATGTGCCATGCACGTGCAAAGCTGTAAATCAAGAGAACAATTAATGGATTTGTATATCACACACTTGCCAGCATTGCCTAAGCAGAATACCATTGAGACACCATTAGCAGTAGAGTTACAGAGCAGCCCCCAGCCCGGCCCCCTGCCTGGCTGAAATCCCTGTGCAAAGCCCTGTGAGCTCCTCATGGAGCCTCAGCATGTCCCATCACCTGTGTACCAGGAATACTTCTGAAGATGGTGAATGGGAATGTGGAAGTTACAAAAGCCATTTAAAGTATTTTTTTTTTTACATGAAAAAATAAAAATAGTTAAATAAAAACATAGGTATTAGGGTTTAAGAGTTCAAAGCAGTTTTGTTAATCACTAAGATGACTCAGGAGAGAGATGCAGATGGGATTATTTAAAATTAAGCATTGTCACTATGTTCCTATGAAGAGCAAGGCTTTCTCTTACACAGCTGACTCTTGCAAGTGTGCTGATCATGGGAGCAGGTTTGGGTAGGCTGCCATGAAATTGTAAGCTGGGTACCTAAACACAGCATCATTTTTTCTTGTAAGGAGCAATATTTCTTTAAGAAGCAGAAACCTTAATCATGTGGAATATTATTTCTCTGTTATGTAATTTGTTTTAAATAATAGGGGTTTATCAAAATAACTTAAGAATTGTCTTACCTTATATATAGTGGTTTACCCTATTGCTAGTGAGAACCTAAGGATTTCTGGGTCATTTGAAATCTCTGTAGTTTCAGAGAATTTCAAGAGGAACAATAACACTTTAAAATATGAGGGTTTTATGATTTTTAGTGATTTTATTATTTTTTGCAAATAAACTTAGTTTAATAAGTATTTTGTAAATAACATTCACTATCAGGATAAAGGATAGCCAATCCTGAAATTCTTCTTTAAACCACAGTCTGACTGCTGGATCTCTTGTGGCAGATAAATGAATGCTGTATAAATCCCTACTAGAAATTTGGTGCAGAGGGTTTTCATTGCAAACATGATACACTGAAGACCACTGTTGTTAGATCATTGCTGTTCAAAACTCTCATGCCCGATGTGCATTTGCCTTACCAAATGTTTCTAGAAACTGAGGTAGGCATTTCAGGGTGTGGCCCAGTCACAGTAAATATGAAAGGAATTAGTCTTTTCAGTTTTGTTTTCTTTGACTGTGACGCTTTCCAGGTCTGCCTTATCATTTTCATGTGGACAAATTTTCATCTGTCTTATTGTCTACTCAGCTGTTTCTGTAAACAACCTCTTTCAAACCTAAATAGAATTGCATGGCATGGCCTGGCAATTTGGAAAATAAATAAAGAGTAACACTTATATGACTATCCTGCTGTATTCCCCCAGCATTTAAGTGGTCAGAGCTTCTGTGCATGCCATACTGAAAGTCAGCGCTGGGCATTTGTCACCGTGTGTGGTAATGCAGGGGAAAGCAGTTCCTTTCAGAGCTCAACTGTAGCACTAAGTGAAATCAATGCCCAAACAATCTAACACAATTGGTCACATATTGATAGAATTAAACACCGCTGTTAACGTGACTTGTCATTGATCTGACAAAAACAGCGTCCAGGGTAAAAGTCGCCTGAAGCCTTTCGAGTGTGTTTACATAGCAAAGGTTGGGAAATTTTTCGCTCCATCTGCTTCTAACGGTTTTTTTTTTTTTTGCTCACAATACTCCTCACTCTAGAAAACACTTGCAGAACTTTAACCTCTTCCTTGTCGGAAACCTGACACATTGACACACACACAGCCCCACCCACCGTGCAAATTCTCTCTTGGATCAGACTACTGATCTTTTCCCAATCCATACAAAGGGGAATGTTTACAAAAGTTACTCCAAGAACTGAGAAGCTTCCGCAGGTCAGGGACATGGTCATCGGGATCAGCTACAGGCAGTGTGACCAGCAGGCAGACACAAATGGTGGAATACAGAACATTACTGCTTTTAAAACAGGGTATGTATCTGGAAAGCAGAATTAGGCCCATCTCTTCTGGTGCACAACATATCTGGATTGTGGAGCATATAGCCTATATTCAGGTAGTGGTTCAGAGGGTAAAAATACCAATAAAGACAGCAATTAAGAGGTTCTTTGCTAATATCACTTGAAAATAGTCTGCATTTCAGGAATAAGTTTTATTGAGCTCAAGCTTTGCATCTGTAGTTCAGCTGTTGGCCTTTTCTTGGTGTGTCAGAAACCAAAAGATTTTGCATTATGTAATCTTCAGCTAGGTGGAATAATTGCCATACACGCTGGAAACAAATTTCTAATGAGCACCTGAAAGATCTGAGCAAATTGCTCCAGAGTATTTGCAGGGGAAACATGTTCTTATAATGCTCCTGACTTCTCCGATCTGACCTACAGTCACGCTTTGCTTTTAGGCTGATTGCGAACCTGATAATGTTTTCTAAAGTACCTTGAGAGGAAGGAGCCTGGGTTTGTAAAAAGCATGTCTTAATGGTAACTCCTAGTCACAACATGTCAGCCCTGCATTTCTGCACTATTCGCCGTGTCAGGATAGGCATTCTTACCTGTTCCACTCTCACAATCACTTCTCTCCTCCTCTCCTACAGCTCCTTGCCTCTTAGACACCTATTTTGTTTGCTGTAATCTTTGTGCTGTGCTAGAGGTTATAGATACTTGACACTTTGATAGTGGGTATTGCTTCTTTGTTTATCTGCTGGCTGCTGAGTCCATGCATCGCCAGCAATGGTGTTGGCAGGCTGTGCTCCTGCATATGCTGTCATGGCGTGCAGCTTTCCTGGACAGCCCAAGCACCCCAGGGTGACCAGCAGCAAACGGCTGCCTCACATCTTGATTCTGGGGGAAAGAAAGGAGTAGCTGTGTTCGTGGGGCTTTTGTTCACTTTTTTTCTGATGTTACAATTGTATAATAAAAGCTTTCCAACCGAGCTCGGTGCAGATATTGCTGGTGGATTGTTGTTGCCTGTGGCAGCTGTGATGGCAAGATTTGCTGTGCTGTATGCAGCCTAGGGACTCTGAGGCAGGTTATCACACCTCCATGGCTCCTTCCTTTAATTCACAAGCCTTGCAAAGATGTAGTGAGGGAGGGAGGGAGGGAGGGAGAAAAAACTTAAGTGTACACAGTAACATAGTCACAGTAGGGAGAGAGTCAGAAAAGACTTAGGCTGCTTACCTGCACTTCTCGCAGCATTACAGAAGCAGACGGGTTTCTTCTGAGTGGAATATTATTTTTCCAAGATTATTAGCAGAAAGACATTCCGCCAGCAGAAAAGGAGCAAAGATACCTGTGCACAGGATTTGCATTCTAGCAGTCTGAAGGTCTATGGAACACGGTGGTGGTGGTGCTAACTGACCTTTTGCACATCATAATCATGAAGTACTAGTGCATCAATAGTATATAATCTGAACTGGAAATGCGAAATGCTTAGAAAATATTACCCTATACTGAAGTCGGAAGCTAATTGCCCATCATGACCATTCCTGTTAGACTCATACATTTGAAGTCTCAGTGTGAACACTAAAAGCTCATTCCAGGGGTTAAAGAACCTTACTGATAGATGGGATGTCAGGAGAGAGACATAATTGCACTACAGAAGGGGTAACCTGTACGTCTTGGGAAAAGAATAGGACACAGCTCCTGTATCTTGAAAGAAATAGCTCTGGCTAGATCTTTGAACTCTATCAGGAAAGATCACACTACCAAGCAGGCAGCAATGTGATGTGGCCTTCCTTCATACAAATACTGTCTTCATCCTTCTCTCTCACCCCTTCCCTTTGCTTAAAGTGATCTAAAAGACCTACAGCTTGGTGATAGTTTCATGAAATGCCCTGATGAAGGATGTAAAGAGTGTGTCAATGTCAAACATCATACTGCCGTATGATGGCAACAGAAAGAGAGTGCACGCACAAAGGCTTTCTTCCTCTTGTCTTTCTAGGCAGTGGTTTGAATAACTTTTATGAAAGTTCTTCAGCAATTGTGCATGGTTGGTTTGGATGCTTATAGGACCTTCAAAATCTGTTGAAACAAGAAAAAATTATGTGAATTGAATTTCTGTCATTTCAGACTGGATCCACATCTGAATAGTGCGTGCAATTTTAGAGAGACTGTGTTGGGGTCTCCTCCCCTGCCGTGTAGCCCTGGGAGAGGGGCCCTGAGGGCACAGACACGGGGCTTCCCTGCCCCTGCTCAGCCTCGTTCCCATTGGTTGGTTTGTGTTCCCTGCGCGGGCAGAAGGACCCTTGGTCCCGTGACTGGAACAGTTCCTCGGCAGAGCTCCGGCCATGCGGCTGGAGAAATAAACATCTCTGAAACAGCTATCAAGAATCTGTCTGTCCTATATATTTCCTTTCCACGGGACTCCTGGTTTGATATATGCGTGTTGCAGTATCCCCACTGCAACAAGACTGCATTTACTTGAAGTAGGGAATTTGAGGTATTTTTATCAGACATAGAGTTGAATTTTTTTTTCTGTAAGAAGCCTTACCTCTAATGTGATTTTTAACCAAAAGAAATTTAGAACTATTTAAGCTAAGTAGACTTACATGTATTTATCTCAGTATAATTTTCATACTGCCTTATTAGAGAAAACTCAGAAATTATGTTATTTCATCATTCATTGCAAATAAAGTGGATAAAAAAAATATGAAGCTCTTAATGCTTACTTGACAGTCCTTTGTGTTTAGAAGATAAAGTTTAAGGACTTCAGTTACCTTTTATCTTCTAAATTCCAATGGACCAGAGATTTTTGTTGAAATCCCCAAATCTAGTCCTTAGAACTGCAAGTCTGTATTTGCTATGCTTCACTTCGAAATTTTTAATCATCAGCAAATAGAAATTCTCTCTAACAGATGCTCAATATTTGTGTCAATTAACCTTTTTTTAGGCTTCATAGGACACAGAAACAATGGCAAACTATACCCTGAATGTGTTCCTATTCACTATAACATGGTACTTAATTTTAAATGAGGAGCTAGTTAAATAACTACATGTGACCTTCACATTAAGATTAGTTCATCGCTTTCATTACTGTTTAACACTCTAACAGAGCATCAAAACTAAATATCCTCAATAGACTTGCAGTGATGTTTTGTGGTCACTGGAGACATTTTAAACAGTGCAGCCAGCTGAGTGAGGTTTCTGTGCTGTCTTTATCTCTTTGTGTCCATGAAGTGTTCAGTTCTTATTACAGCTTACTTATGCAACCTACAATTGAATTTTTTTCCCTTAACTTAGACAATTGGCTGTTAAAGGACAGCTCCTTAAGTGGGGTTCAGATATTTGTAATAAGTTATCAAAAACCTGTGAAGCCAGTTTCATAATAAATTAAGAGAAGTCCCATGCAGACCCCAGCATGCAATTGGAATTCATGGGAGCCTAGCCTGACATGTCTCAGGGAAAAGTCTTAATCCTTCAAGTGAAAGTCTGAGGAACTTCGCATGACAGACTGTATAAGATAAAGATATGATGATCTGCCAGGACTAGTTTAGAAATTTTGTGCTTAATTGTGTCAGCTGTATGTCTCACTCATATTGTTCTTTGTCCAGTGGGTCTTTAAATATATTGATATAGTAAAATATAGATGGGCCAATTGGACTGGTGGATTTTTAATTATCCATGTGCCACAGTGTTTGTTCAGTGAATACCATAACTTCTTGGTTTGATAAATATTTCTGTGTGTCCATAACCTTACTGATGTGAGTAATTTCACTGATGGGAGGAGAACTCACCTGCCCTGGTTCATGGAAGTGCAGGGACACAGTGGCAGGGAAGTGAGGTTTTCCTGGCACTTGCATCACATAAGGTGGGAACAATCCCTAGTTGGGCCTGGTGTCTCCTTACCACTGTGCAATGCCTCCATCCACTGTATCAGTTCCAGGATAAAAGAGAGTACATGCAAATGTACCTGCAGAATCAGAACTGGTGGCTACTCAGCATTTGTTTTGCTGCAGTTGTTTTTTTGATTGTCAGGTGTATTTGGATCAACCTGAACTGAACAAGGCTTAGAGGGATCCATAAAATCTTCTGGAAAAAATAAGAAAGCCACTTAAAATAGCTTTTCACTACATAAAATTATAATGACATTGAAGAGTTTTCAGTGGAGACTTTCTAAATGTGCTGCTTTGGGAAGCCAAGACTTTCCCTTTTAGAATTACATTCTGTAATTTTTAAAATAAGAGTGTGGTGAGAGGCTTTCACTTTAAGCCTACCATTAAATCAAGATACTAATTTCTATATCCTGAACTAATTTAACTTTTGATAGAAGCTTCATGTTTTTGCAGAATGATAAAAGAGAACATGTGTCTGGAGCAGAGAGACTAGAATCAAATAATTACCCATTGAGTCAGTCAGCTAATCAGGGGATTAAAGGTTAAAAAAAAATCCATGTGAGATGCATTAAGGAGATATTTGTATGTGACACGGCAAGGTCTGAATGACAGATGCATGTCATGTCTTGCAATATCATACGGATAAAGTATCCACCTAGATTTTGTAGTTCTATATTATTTGTAATGCAGTGTTTTCTAAAAAACCCAAGAAGGATTGCATATTATTTTACAGTGTGTTTATAAGCATTGGAAAGCTGGTCAGAAAAGCAAAGAAAATATGTATCATGATGACTTCAATAAATCCAAGGAAAGAACAATGAAAGCAAACTTAGGGGAATGGCAGGTTATATGTTGTGTATTTCATGGCCTATCCATGGGACATGTATGACTTCATATAGGAGTGGCAGCAGCTCTGCCTGCACATGCAGCATTAAAGAGAGCATTCATGTCCTGATAAAGATGTTTTGGTGTATGTCCAGGAGTTAGTCTGCCCAGTGATTAATATTAGTGCTATTCTTCCCTTTTTATTGAAATCTCTTTGGAGGGAAAGGCAACCTTCAGCATCAGATTATTAATTTTACTAACATACAGAGGAACTGTTAGCCAGGTTCCAAATAGGTAACCACAGTACGCTATTCCTCTGGAAAGATGTTCAGAACCCCACACAATACAGTGTTCCCTGACTGTGAACCTGCAAGGCACTTATGTCCAGTTTTAAGAGCAGGGATGATGCACTGGATCAGTCCTAGAGGCCACGTGATCCGTTATCCCTGCAGCGACCCTGTGCTGCCCTGTCCGCAGACCTTGGGGGGTAGTGGACAAAGAATTAGGTTTCCTTCTGCTGAAGATGTGGGAAAAATCCCTTTCTTGATATAAACATTTCACAGGACTAGATAACTGATGGTGAAAGAAATTTCATTATGTAAAAATAATATTTCTCTAAAATAGTTACATATCTACTCAATTTTTTTATGCATAGTGTAAAATCAGTAGTTTTTGAAGAACTAGCAAGTAGGTGTTTGACAGTATTAACAGTGTTGAAAACTTACATATTTCTCAATTTCTTGCATTTCCTGAGTAAAACCAATGCCAGTTAATTTTCACAATTAAATGCTACATTTTGATTGCTTGAGTGTTTTTTTTTTTTAAATAGAAGCAATACAGAAGGGTGATCCTGATTGATCCTGGTCCTGTTTTGTCTACACGTGAACCACATCTAGCCTTACGTGAGACCAAGCAATCAGGTCCTTTCCACTGCAGCTAAAAATTGGGCCTGTATTTCTGAGTTCTGCAGTATGTGCCTTGTGCACTGACGCTGTGTTCACAATGCTGGAACATAGATCAAGTCTGTATGTGCTGGCACTAGGCTCTGAAAGGGCTGAAGGCTACTGAGGCTGACCCAGATGTGAATCCTACTTCACTAAAACACCAAATGTTTGTGCCTGGCTTTCTTCCAGTTGTGGAAAGGCAATGGAGCTATTTCACTGAAAGAAGATGTAGAGGAACATGTGTCTTAGGGAACACAAGGGTGCAGTGTCGTGGGGTGTTATCTTGGGAGAGACTCAGTTTTGTGTCCTGAATCAGATCTTAGTGCCCCCAGACTCGATCAAGTGTGGAAAGCACTGGGGCACTGTCTGTTCTTAGGAAGCCTGGTCCGTTTCTTTCCCCCTCCAGTTCTGGTTGCAGTCTGAAATTGTATTCCTGATGTTAGAAATGAATGTTCTGCTATAAATTGAGTGTACTCTTCCTCTTATGAAAATGGAGTTTTGGTGAAATTCAGTTAACTGGTTTTAGCTATTTTGACATTTTCCAATAAAAATAAAATAGCATAGAATCAGAAATTTTCTACCTGGGTCTACAGGTCAAATTATTCCCATCTTGAGACATAGGCTTTTCAGCAGTCCCTATTGCTGAGTAGGGAAAATTAAATAAGCAAAATTCTGGTGTCTTAAAAAAATACATAATTTTGGAAATTTAATTTTAATTAGTTTGTGCAGTATTGGGAATTAAATAACATAGGAGGATGACTTTTTTTTTTAATAGAAAAACAATTACATGTTGCTAGTCCACTCCTTTTGGTCAAATTTAGGAATGTTGACTGTTGTATTACCTCTTGGTAATTCCTTGTTTTGTTCAAAGGATTTCATGGCATTAGGTGCTGTAAAAATACAGGACAAAAGGATGGAGCTATACCCAGAAATTACAGAATTTTTGGAAAATAGGAAAAATATAAGGAGGCTGAGAATATTAAATTAAATTGTGGAAATGAAAGGTAAAGAATTTTGGGCACTGTTTCTAGTAGGCCTTTATTAATTCCAAGATGTGCCAAAATGTTCCCAATTTTCATAAACTACAATATAACTCAGCATCTGGTGGGATGGAACCCTATAATGCTGAAGCAACCCTGATATGCATGAGAGGAAGTTGTTCAAGCCTTTTCTTCATTTTCTTTATTCTTATAGAAATGAAAAGAGCAGAGTAGAGTATACAACAGCAAGAAATATAGCATGTGTTTTGCATACATAGAAAACCAAACAAAATAGAAATAGCAAGGCATTGATACACATGAGAAATATTGCATCAATATTTTAGTCATACATCAGTTTATGAGTACTATATTGATCTGTTTTTCTTCTAACATCAAGATAAGATTAGTGTTACATGCATGAAGCTTCCTTAGCTATTGCATGCAGGGATTAGTGATTGGAGCATAGAGACTGGTAGTCAAGAAATCCTGATTCAAGAGATGGACAAAGCACTCCTGACTTTTTTTTCTTGCTTTCCCTACCTGATACTGTAACCAGAGAAATACTTTGTACTTTGCCTGTATTACAGATCTGGTGTCATGTACGTACCGGACAATTTGAGTGATTTTAAAATTTTGCATGTTCAGAAAAGCTGCTGTCCCTGTTATTCTGGTCCATGGGTATCCCTTTCAGACTGTCTCATTTCTGTGCTTTGTAGCAGTTGTACCATTGGGGCAGCTAGAGGCCAAAGCTGAGTGTTGTTTCAGGCACTGCGCAAGCGTGTCACAGGCGACAGTGCCTGTGGTGTCTGCTCTGCAGATCGAGCCTAGGTGCCACTGCTTGCAGGTTGCTCCCTTTGCATCCCCAGACACCTTTTGCCTCCTCCTGACAGAGACAGCTTTGTGTCCTCTGCCTCTCTGCCAAGTAATGTGCCCTCTCATTCAGAGCTTGCTGTGTGTCTCTGTATCTCAGAGATCTGAGAGAGACTTCTGGTGATACATCTTATTGAAGACAATAGTGGAAATAATAAAAGGAATCAGTTCCTTAGGAAAATGGAATTTCCCAAGTATCAAGTCGTGATCCAAGTTTCCTCCCTCCTTCCTTGTGTTTTTTGTAGGAGAGAGAGTAAATAGGAAAAACAAGTCTTGTAGCTGCACATCATGACAATAGATAATAGTAAGAAGTTTTAGTGGTCTTTCCTGCCTTAGTGCTGCCACTGTCTCTGACAATTTGGGCATGCTGACTAAGAAGGATAGAAAGGAGAACTGAGCCTGTACAAAGGAAATACCGTGAACTGTACTTTAAGAAATTTAGATTAGACCCTTCCGGAGGAAAATGTTTTTATGAACCAGCTTTGCTTTACAGCTCTAAAAAGCTATAGTTTTCCTTGTCATGTCTGGACTACATTAGTGTCAAGAAAGTGCTTCTCAAGTAAAGTATGCTTTTGAGTTTATAAGATGTGGGGTTTGATATGGTTCCTAGTGATGTCTGTTAGAGTTTCTCTACCTGGCCTTGTTGGAAATTAGTTCAAGCATGATAGTAATGGGAAGGACCTGTTTGCTTTTGTATTCTGACTTAAAATCTTCTAACAGTATTATGAGTAACCTGCTTTCCCTGCTAATTACCATTTTTAGGTACAAATCCATCACTAAAGACCCAGGTCTGTGCTAGCATGGGACTTGACGAAGCCTTGATAGAAAGCTAGGCTATTGCAAGCCAAAGACGTAGCCATAGAACTCTTACATGTTTGATGAGCCCCTGAGCTCTGGTAGTCTCAGGTTTGCCTTCTAACTTCAAATCTACTTTTTTTGTTTGGGGGTGAGGAGGAAGTGAGAGAGAAAGAAATATGAAGAAATCAGACAGGTAAAAAGGCTTTGCACAGGGATTTTTAACACACCACTGCTTTTATTTAAAGCATGCTGTTGGTTCTATTTAGCAACTCTGCTGCCAAGCTCTAAACCCAATCTAGTTCAAGCTTCCCTTGGGAGTTGCATTTACTGAATCTGTGGTGAGTCAGAAAGAATTACTACCTGCCTCATTGTGCTCCTGGGAAAAGAGGAGCTGAAGAGAAGAAGCTCTTTTGCCTTTTTGTATTGGGTTCTGATTTGATTTGCTCCTATCAGCCAAACAGATACTCTTTTGGGGGTGACTTTACTTCTGTGGCTGCCTCCATGACAAGCTGGCATTCCTCAACAGGAGCCAATTGCCTGTTTGTTTCATAGCAAATAGGTCAAAGACTTTCCTTTCCTGGCTCAGGTTTGTGTACTTTCAGTCTGCAGCTGAATTCACAATTCATCATGCCCCTAAACCAGGGCTATCTGTCTGCTTGCTGGCCCCTTCTCCAAGCTCTGTGAGTCCATACTTGCTAGCAGGGTGTATTGCATATGTGCAGAAAAACAGTGCAGATGCTCTCCTGAAAGCTGCGGTAATACTAAATGCTAATTTTTCAGTGACAAAAGGAAATGCAGTGCTTATTGATAAGACTTTTATTTTTTTTTACAGGCTTTCCATGCAATGGCAAAATCAACCCACATGCATTTCACCTCTTTGTGTTAGTGATAGATGTGATTCTCCTTATCCTAAATATTCTTTCTCTGCATCTCATCCATCCAGAACATGTATATTGAAAATGCATTGATTTGTGGTGAAATTCTGAAAATCTTTTCTCTTCCCACCCCAGATACAGATCTATTTTAGCATTAGATTTTAAAAGATGTAGTGGAAAAATGATGGATACACCAAAATAAAAGGAGAGAGAGTTGCTACTCAGGCCTATTCCTTATTTATCAGATGGTAGAAAAAATCATTCAAGTAATATAACTGCAACTCCATCATCAATTTATTTCTTGACTCTGTCTTGAATCTGAACCTGCAAATGTTTCATGTTCTTGAGGTGACTGATAAAAATGAATGCAAAAAAACGTAAATAGGTATTTAAAACAATCTATTGATGTAGTTTGAGTGCTTCAACTTACCTTTACTTACTGGTATGTATAACTACTGCAAATTTCAGATGCAAAATTTTTCTTAAAGATGAGACAGTGGAGGGGACTGACTTTCAGAGGAATTTCTTTTGTAATTCTTTACCATTCTGAATGATACTGAAGAATAAACTAATACTTTGAAGAATAATACTAATACTTAAACTAACAAAATAAGAGAAGAAGGAGGGAAATTGTATTTCTACTTGTGTAGGCATCAGCCTGCTTGTATTTATGTGAGGTGATCTGAGGATAGTTCTACTCAAAAAGGAGAGGAGGGGTTCAATATGTATGTATACACACATATGTAGTACTTTAAGTTATTTTAAAAAGTTATTGAATAATAAAAAATTTATTGAATAAAACTTGTAAAAAGCATCCAACCTACTTCCAATGGTTTTTTCTATATGCAGAAAGATAGTATTGAGCAACAAAATAAATTGTATTCCTTTTGCATTAAGATTGCATTAATATGTTGTTTTCTTCTGATATTTTGATTGTCACATCCATTTTGGTTTGCTTCTTTCTCTGATTGTTTTGAGTGGGCTTTCAGCTGGTGCAAATGTGCTGTTGCAGTGGGGATTTCTGCAACATATATAGACAGTGAGGCCCGTGGAAAAGAAATAGGGACCGATTCTTGATAGATGTTTTTCAGAGATCTTTATTCTCCAGCCACATGGCCGGGGGACTGCCGAAGAACCCTCTCAATCATGGGACAAGCCAGGTCCTTCCCGGGCAGGGGAACACAAAACAACCAATGGGGAACAGGATTAGGGTACATGTGATCAGGGAGCAAGGAAACCCCGTGCCTCTAGCCCAGGGTCCCCTCTCCCAGGACCCCATGGAAGGGGGGAGGAACCCCAACAATGTGCAGTGTTTCCCCACTGTTCATGTTTTAGCTGGGTATGGACCTATTGAAGAGAAAGTGTAGTTAAATTTAGTTGACTGCATTTTCCCCTTATCTTTCCATTTCTGATTATTTTTTACCATGCTAATGTTTTAAAGGTGGCAGGTAAATCTTTTTGTTATGAACCTGTACTTCACATAGAGCCAAATGGTCCTTGTCCAGCAATCATCTTTCAAACCAATGTGAGTCTTTCCATTCACCATGCCAAGCTCTTCTGTCATTGGGGGGTTTATGTGTTTCAAGTGCTTTGCCAGACTGAGGCTTAAGCAATCAAAGTAGCACACCAAGGGCAAGACATTGTTCCATCTCATGCCCTCTGCAGCCACTCTTGTCAAGTCTGTTTCCTCCTGTTCTTCCCAAAACAATTATGCTGTATCTTGTGG
This sequence comes from Corvus hawaiiensis, assembly GCF_020740725.1. NCBI lineage: Eukaryota > Metazoa > Chordata > Aves > Passeriformes > Corvidae > Corvus > Corvus hawaiiensis. The sequence continues at coordinate 25,525,726 of NC_063213.1, forward strand.
GTTGTGCTGACACTAGAATATACTGAGTGATGTAGGACTGGGCTTCCTGTGTTTAAAATTATCTTCCATTTATTCTGTCATTGCAGTTCTTAGGATAATAACCAGACACCTTCTTTGCCCATGATGTGATGTCCACTTGGTAGGAGCAAGTTGTTGTGAGGCTTTGTTCCAGGATGAAGATGGCTCCAGATGATCTCTTTGATGCCTTACACAGCTTGCCAAAGCTTTTATGTTCTTAAAAAGTTTAAAGTAATGTTGCAAGATGCTGTGTTCAACTCTGGAGACCCCTGTGCTGAAGTAGAGCTGGTACTTCTGACGGCTGGCTTTGGTTGTGAAGTCCCATACTGGTTTTGACACCACAGTATTATGCATGATCAGTGCTGAATGTAGGGGAAGGCTACAGGAGAACTGAACAGTCCTAATATCTAATAGCCCTAATCTTAAATTTTATTTTTGGTATCTTATAAAACTTTATGAAGGTGTCAGCGGTGGCTGAGAGCAGCATTTTAAGACACAGACATGCCATTGTTGGCACATGGTTATAGAACCATAGAGAAAAAGAAACAACTTTCTCCGTTCCTTTTTTGATATTAGAAGTTATTTCAGGTCCTCTTTTATTGAGATACTGAACTCCTGTTTGGTAAAGACTTTTATAAATATGCTGTTTGAAGGCCCTGAACAAAGATCTTTTCAACAGCCATGAACTAGGGTTTCCCCTCCTGCCCACCTTCCCCTCTCTCCCCCCCAAACCTTTCTTGACTTTTTAAAAGGGCAACAAATTTTGAAATACTATTATTAACAATTTATTGTTAAACAAAATAAAACTTTAGCATTTTTTAGATTTACTCTTGAAAATGAAAGCAAATAAAGGTACACACACTTTTTTCTTGGTTTTGATTTCTTTGTGTTGACAGAGTATTGACTTGAAAATGTGCAGGTGAATGTTTATTAGTTGTATCATTAATTGCTACCATGTTAATCCTACAAACTAAAATATGAACCTATTTTTTAGATAGAAATCCTACTGATATCTGGGTACGCACTGGATGAAAAATACTTTTGTTTGTATGAATGGACCTACTCACAAGAATAAAGTCCCCTTGTAAAGTAGGAGTAGGTTGGATTGGGGCTGTGGTATCAGCCTAGTTATTTGCAGAGGCACAGAGACACAGTGGGAAGCAGAAGCAATTTCTTTTATATTGTGCATGAAAATCCATTCAGATTTCTAGAAGAGTCTGCTTTATTTCCACTTTATTAAATGTAGTCTTGCTTATCCTTATACCAATTGTGTGTGTGTGTGTGTTTTCTGAATGTATCTACCTTTATTTATTGTAATATGGGAATATTGTATTTTGCAGTCTGTAAATTAGATATTTGATTCAATGCAGTGGCAGAACACAGGAGTGTTAAAAATGTCCAATTCGAGCAGGTGGAGCCAAGGGATGTTTAAAGCTTGGTGCATATAATGTTTATATTACATTAAGTACTGTGTTATTGCACAGGATGCTTATTGTTAGTGTCTGTAGGGAGAATCAGTTCCAAAGATTTCAATTTCAATAAACTGATTATGCAGTTCCACCACATGCAATTAGGCTGGTAGTAATGAAATGGTTATGAAGTCCCTTGGCATTCTGTAGTTATTTTTTTTTAATTTTGTGAATAACATCAGGAGCATTCTGGAGAGAAGTGTTTATGTATTTATTTATTATTGATCTAAAAAACCAAATTTAACATTACTAGTTATTACAACTCCAGTCTCAACAACAGGAAGGAGCTAAGTTTTTTCCACATTATTAAATGCAGGATGCCTTGGGAATCGAGGAGATTTATCCTTTATATTAAATATTAATGAATAGTAATTACAGAAATTAATTTATAGATGCATTTAATTTTCTAATAACCTCTCATTGCTTTATTGCTTTGTTGCAAACAATGCATATTAAAATACAGAACCTTAACAAATACCTTGGAAGACGGAATGATCTTTTCCACTGATCATGTACTTCACTGGATGAGAGAGAGAGGATAAAGTGAAAAGAATGTGAATCCAATCAATGCTCTGTGGCTCAAGAGGAGAGGCATCTCACGTCTTCTGAGGGGGAGAACAGGGGCAACACAGGGAGGATTCAAAAAACTTATAAAGATTTCTGTCTCTTACTACAGGTTACACTTGGCCCTTTTGGGATACACTATTAATATCACCTCTTTTGAAAAGCCTAAAAATATCTTGTTTGCAGTTTCTCATCAATTTGTGTGGAATGTTTTGAGTTTTTACAGCTTGATATTCTTTAGGTGCTTGGGAAGAATGCCTGCATTTATCTCATGTGCAACTTTTTGTCTCCATGGTTTTCTACCTTTCCAGGCACCAGAAACATTTATTGTTATTTTGTGGTTGATTTTTCCTTTCATTTGAGCTCACGTCTGGGCACAAAACAGCTCCAGAGGAAAGGCCAATTCCAATTCCCACTTGGATTTGTACCATCATCTTGGACAGGTCAATCTTGGGCAAGATCACAGTCAATCTATTACCTGTGCCTGAGTTTCTCCATCAATGAAATAGGTGGGGGACATATTTTCTTCTCCTTTTTACTGGTCTAAACAATTAGATGCAGGGAGAGAAACTTTTCTGTTGTTTCAGGTTGCTAGAACTAAGTCTTTGGAAAATAAGTTGGATGTGAACTGTATCTTACTCTGTCACTGCAGATCTTCTGGACTTCCAAAATGCTTATGGACCCCTTTTTTGTCCTTCTTTTTACCCCTCTTTTTTAATGTAAATTACAGGGGGGAAAAGCATCTATATGAAAGATAAGAGAAAAGAGAGGAAACAGTTCTGCTATATGTACTTAATCTTTTTTCTGTTCAAGCTTTGCCTGGCTTCTCTTGGGAATAAGACAAATGGATGAGTCTAAATATGAGGGCCACCAGAGATCTGTGAGGAATTTCCATAGTTCTAAAATAGCCAAAAAAAAAAAAGGTTTTGTGTCCTTTTCTTTCCCTGAGCATAGTTATAATTGGGTTATTACTCTCTAAGAGGACGACTTTTTATTTTCCGGAAGTGGGTTTTCAGTGATTGACTAGATTTGCAAGATTAAGTGTCCCTGAAAACTTCACAAGCAATAAATGCCTCCTCCTGTTAGCAAGACAGTTAAGGGAGATTTGGGGAAGAAAACAGAGGGGAAAAAAGACAGCCATGGATTGTTGCCTTCAGAAGACATGAGTACCAATTTCCACCAGCTCAGGCATGCAACAGAAATCACAACAAATTTTCCAAACAGGATGTCACAGAATGTTGTTATACATATACCAGGGTGGCAGAAGGGATCTGTACACAATTTGATAATGCCGGTCACTTCAGTTACTTTGTTGAGTTATTCTCACTGTAGCTAACGGTGGTGGGGAATTATATTCATTATCTTCTTCGTGTTAGGTTGATTGCATGTAAACAGTGGTGGTTTCTCTCATTTGAATTGTCTGCTAGTGCCTGGTACAGATCTGAAAATCAAGACACTTTTAAACACATGATAAATTTATGATAAGAGGGATTTGCTTGGTTCCAAGTATGATGAGACCATGTCTAAAGAAATATTTAAGTCAGATGTGGGACTTGGATCCCTCTTGGGGGAGGCAAAGGGAGTGGTTCAGCATTTTCTGGGGCCTTGGCGAACAGCACTGTTTTCAAATGTTCCTCCTGGTCTTTATTAGAAGGTGTCATGATGTTGACATACTGTGTCAAACCTATGGAAATCAATTAATGTCTTCGTATTGAAATCGGTTAACTTTGTGTCACAACATGCAACAGTAAGTTCACTGCCCATATCCATCCCTGGCCACAAGGATGGAGCAAATCTCTAGAGAGGGCAATTTCCCTTTGCAAAGTAGATCTATCTAATTCAGGATCAAAACTGCAATCTGACCAAAGAGGCATGTGTTAAATAATCTAGATCCTATTTTATTTATTTATTTATTTATTTACTTTTAATCAGCAGAGTTTGAAGAGTCTAAAAATTGTTAAGCACTCAGAACCACGAAAACTTCCTTGGGAATTCACACTGAGAATAGTGAATGTGTTGGCCAACATGGAGTTGAGCAACATACCAACAGAGTGACAGGGAGGATTGCAGGGAGTCTGTTATTTTGAGCATCAGTTCAGACATAGTTTAGTATACAAAGTGCTACCCTGAATTTTATCTCCTGGCCTGCTGCCAGGTTCGTTTCCAATCTCAATGTTTCATGCTGCCAGCTTGAGTAATCCATGTTTTTGTGTGCCTGGACATACCAGCTCTGCTTGCTGTTGATGCAAGGCACGCTCTCCTCCATGTGAGAAGTCAGACAACCCCTCTGCACAACTTGCTGTGTGATTTAGAAGCAAGCAATATTCCTTGAGAAGAGGAATTCTTGTATAACACTTCCATTGTCAAGCTGTCCTACCTTCTGGAATGAATATATGAGAAACCAAAGGTGCTGGACAGTGGTGTTTCAACTGTATTATATTGTACCTGTCCAAAAAATTTGAAAACAAGGTCCTCAATATGGTTTGCTGCTTGAAGGTTTTTCCAGTTCTTTCTGCCAGAGCACAGTCTCATAAGATTGAGTTTTGGGGTCAGGATCCAATTTTGGGTCCAATTACAGGATTTTGGGGTCCAATAGAACTGTACGTCACTTTATGTGTTTGAACTGTTCACAGGAGTTGATGCCCAAAGATTAATGCTTTCTGAAATAGCCATTAACACCTTCAGTTTAAGTTGAAGGTGAGCCGTTTAAGCTCCCCTCACTCCACACTGACCCTGCTCTGCCCTCTGAACTCATATGGTGACCCAGATCAGGGAGCCCATCCTGCTGATAAGAATATTTCTCTTGTGTTCTCCCTAATCCAGCTGTTAATGCTTACCCCATCTGAGGCACTGCACAGGTGCAATGAAAGGGATGCCAGCACATCATGATGTAGTAGATGCAGAAACACATGCAGAAATATATGCTATTGTATCTTCCTGTTCTTTGGAGAGGACATGATGTCTAAGCACAAAAACATGCATGCAGAAGGGGTTTTATTTAGCTTAATCCCTGTGCTTGTACATGTTGGCAGTGTGACTGGTTATACTGAAATTAAACAGAAATGTGTATGCTTAAAAGTGATCACTAAAAGATGTTGATGCATGCCTGCCTAATATAATGCACGTCAAGATGAGATCTATAAACTCCCAGCAGAGCCGGAGGACAGTCAGACCTTCATAGGATTCATGTTTTTGAGTGATCCCCTGGAACTCTCCTGTATTCAGCTGAACTGCATGAATGTCAGAGGGCAGAATCTGGCCAAGTGGATGTAAATTTGGGAAGAAATCTACTACCCCTGGACTTGGCCTTTAAAAAAGAAAAAAGAAAAACAACCCCAAATATTTACTGAGAACTTTGATGAGAGAAAAAATAGTTGGAGGGGTGTTTGCCTATTCTGTAATACATATTGACATAGTGAGGTAATAATTATGTACTGTTTACAGGGGAAACAGCTACACAAAGTTCTCCAAGAATTTAGACCATAGTAAGTAAATGACTGGAAACTCTTCACTGAGCACCATCATTGCTGCTGGAATGACTGACAGCTATAATCATAATTTGCTAATCATATTTGTTCTAATAAATGTTGGGTTTTGTCATTTTTATTCATGGCTTATTGGGCAGAAAATAATTCAAACCAATGACTCTAAAGGTACCCAGACCCACATAATCTTGGGTCTTCTGTGCAAATAGGCCCTTATAGCTTGACAGAGTGATGAACTTTTGAGTGAAAGTAGATGGTTGCCTGGTGACACAGGGGTATTGGCTGAAATAGTTATGAGTCTGTATAAATGGTAGGGTATGCCAAAGAAATGAATTTAGGGAAAATGCCATGCAAAGTAGTTTTGTAGAAGCTTTTGAGCCTAAGGGACTTTGCACTGTTGAAGCGTACTTACTATGGTGACAATGAGATCTAAAAAATTCCTACTATCACCTGGGAGCATTGCTACAGTTCTGCCAGATGAGGGTGTGGACTATGGAAAATCCTTGCCAGAAGGGTTGCTTTGGTGTATCCCCCTGTTCAGTATTCACTGCTCTAGTCTAATCTGTAGAGGATAGGAGTTTGATACAAAATTGACTGTGGAGCTGGGCTGTTTGAAACAGTCCTTGTTAGCTGGAAAGATGATGGCTGTCACTTCTGGTGTGTTCTCATGTGTTTGCCTCTGTGGTAGCACATGGGAAGGAGGAAGACTGTACAGGTCTGTCACATAAATGAGTCCTTTTCAAAAATCCTGAATGTGGGTTGTGTTTGACTTAGTTTGGGATGTGAATTCACTCCTGGCCTTTATTATCTCTGGGAAATTGTCGCTCAAGGTAAATGGAGAAGAAAAAAATTCATATTAATAGTGCTGTCAGCTGCTATTACCACATCATTAGTATTTCTTGTCATTTATTAAAAGAGTGATAATTTCTTGATATTCATTGGCATTACAGTAGTAATGTCCTGCAGTTTTGTGTTCCATCATCAGTAAAATCTATCAAATGAGTTCAGGAAAATGAATGGACGCAGAACCTGTGAATTTTCTAAAGGAGGTAGGAAAGGAGTGTTAGCCTCCAGTTTGTGCATTTGAGGACCCATGAAAAACAAGTTATTATACTTAGGCTGAGATTGTATAAATGAATCCATATCTGCTCCAGAAAAGATTGGGGATTCAGAAACCAAAAAGCCTGGTACATGAGGACCGAGAGATGATTAAGCATGCTCTGATATATGTCTTGGTATATGGCACTGCTGTCATATTTTTCCACTTTCAACTATGCCCCTTGAGAATAACACCAAACTGGAGCATATTAAAGAAACAGAGAGTTGTTTGAATTCAGGTATTGTTTAGACCAAGTCGTCTGTTAAACGGTGGGGTAGAAATGTGGTGGAAACTCTATTTGGTTCTTGGTGCAGAACAATTCAGTGAGATATGGCTTCCAAATACAAACCCTCAGTTTTGGCTCTCCTCTCCTCTCCTCTCCTCTCCTCTCCTCTCCTCTCCTCTCCTCTCCTCTCCTCTCCTCTCCTCTCCTCTCCTCTCCTCTCCTCTCCTCTCCTCTCCTCTCCTCTCCTCTCCTCTCCTCTCCTCTCCTCTCCTCTCCTCTCCTCTCCTCTCCTCTCCTCTCCTCTCCTCTCTTTAAAAATGACAACATTTTTAATTACCTGCATTATTCCCATAAATTGTATAAAATTTAAATGGCTGTCTCTGGATTTTTTTTCACCATGACTTTCAGCCTTGCTCAGAGGCAATAAAATGAGATGACACTGGGAAGAAAAGTACCTCACCAGAGCTTGTAGTTATTGTTGTTTTGAATGCTTATGCAGTTGCTCCACTGCAGTTGCTCCACTGGAGCCAGATTGATCCATTCCTCAGCAATGAGCATTATATATCGTTTCATACAGCAAATGCAATGCTTTTCTTTTAAGTTGTCCTTTCTGATGGATGTTATTATGCTGAATCTTATTGCATTATATTATAGTTCTGAAAAATTTAAGTATTTATGTCATTGGCTAGTAGAAGAGTAGAATGTGAATATGATACTGGGTGTGAAAATATTTGTCTTTGCAGGGTAGGAAAGTACTCTTGGAAGATGAGCTGCTCCTAATAGGGAAATTCTACTTACTCTTCCAGCATGAGAGGGTGAATTTTATGGTGCCTCCAGCCTCCAGGATGCCCTGATGTGTTTTAACCCCTTGTGTTATTAGCAGGATCTGTCACCATCTAGTCTGACTTCCTCCACTGTTCCCATTTTAATGAAAATTATTTTTTTATTCCTAACACAAAGTAATTATCATTAAAAAAATAGTGTTTCAAATTGCCTTATATTCTCATTTGAGATTTTTTTTTCTAAGAGCCGCCCTGCCTTTAAAAACATAAGTAATTAACCTATATATTTTTAATATTCTTGAAGCCACTGTTTCAGGGGTTTTGTCCAAGGATACTCACAAAGAGGAGGAAAGCAGCATAGAAAAAGGGGAAATTGAGCAGGAAAGAGAAGCCAACCCTTTAGAACTCTGTACTTCAAAAGGAAATGAATGAAAATTAAAACAGCACCCCCTTTACCTAGATATGAGACATAAATGTCAGTATTCTTTGCAGTGACTAAACCACTTTTTTTCCTACTCCCTGAGTTCTGTCTCCTATAGTGGGTCAGTCTGATGTTCAAGAACAGGAGCACACTCCTCATGCTGCCCAATGTTGTAGGTAGCCAGTGCTGCCATGCCTGCACTTTCCAAAGGGTGGGCCCTGCTCCTGCGGGTACAGTGTGTAGCATGCTCACACAAATCATCAGTGACTCTGCCTTGCTTGATGGTGGCCTAATATTTTGGGGAGCTATCCCTAGAAAGCCTGATACAGAAACATCAATGCCTACTAAAACCAGCAAGCACTGACAGACATGCTGCTAGATGAATTCAGATTCACCATGTTGTTCTCCATCTTCCTCTAAGTCGCTGCTCGTGGCTTAGGAGAACTGATATTTGTGCTGCTTGATCCCTTGCCTGGCACTTTGTGTGCTGCCGAGCAGCACTGCAGCACTCTCCTGATTAGCCCACTGGTATTTCAGAACAGCTGAACTACCAGAACTGCTGCTAGGTTGCACCAGCATGGAAGTATAGGTAAGGACTGTACTTTGAGACCCCAGCTGCAGTGCAGGTTCCCCTGAGAATGCACAGCATTCCTGCTTGCAGACAACTGTGATAACCTCCAGCCTCAGCATATGACACAACACAACACAACCATTATGCCATTCTGAAAGGTCAGGATGCATGCACTGTCATATAACACCCAGTGCTTAAGATCCCAAACTTTGCGAAAGTCAGAATATTTTAAGGAAACCTTCTTTAATATAAAACAGCAAGCCTGTGTCTTACTGCCACAATTTGTCTCAGTGTTGCTATATGACATAAAATGAAACTTATGGAGAAGAAAGTAACTTCCATGAAAGGAATTTTCATGCTGTTCACAACAGATATCACTTGGTATTAACTATGTGCAGCTGCCAAGCCAGATTTTTCAATACCAAACAAAATTGTGTAAACTAATAGGAAATATTTAAATTCTTATGAAGCCTTGTGAAGCCTTGCAAAGCCTTGCAACCTCTCTAAGACCTGAGTAGTACCACACTACTATCCACAGGGGTGTCTTACCCAGGAGCATAAAGAAGTGTCATGAGTGCTTCATGCTCATGTTTATTTTAGTAGACTGCTCACAAGTGTAGGTTAACAAAGAGTAGGAATGTGTTGCTACTCTCTGCTGTTTTGGGCAAACTCTGTCTGTGGTCATTTTTCAAAAAGAAAGGTTTCAGAGGATGCTGTTGTAAAACATGCACCTCCTGTGTTTCTCTGCAGGTAATCTATAGGCTGCTGGAGCCATGGAGAAAGAGTTTGCATTTGTCTTCCATCCAGTGCTTCACAGAAATCTCATCCAGAAGCCAAACAAAGAGTTAGGATATATTTCAGCAGTGAACCAAGAGAGCAGCATCAGACCAGGAAAATTTTTGTTGATAACAGATCATGTGCTCAGCTAGCTCAGGAGAATGAAAGAAAAAGATACTGTATCTATAAGTGTAAGTAAGCCTGTGGGTGTGCATTAAGGACTTAACTCAATTTGAAAAATGCTGCCCAAATTTGTTTCTACTGTGTGTAAAGTGTTTCTAAACCTCAGATGAGCCATTATATTTATCCAGCATGACATCTGTTAAAATATTTTTGAATAAGGAGCCTGTATGGAGCATACATAATAAGATAGCTTCTGTGAGCATATTTGTATTCCTGATAGATGAGAATGGCTCATTTGGAGCCCTCCCAGTTTTGCACTGTTTAGAAGGTGTGCTAGATCCCAGATGAAAACCCACAAGAAAATGTAATTAGTGGAACAAAATTTAATGCATTTGCCCCATGGCTACTTTTTACATTGCAGCACTTTTGCTGTTAATTTTTCTTCTTCGAAGTACTAAAAACAAGGGATTTTTGAGTTAGGGACCTAATCACATACAAAATCAAGCTTTCCCAGTCCTTCCATATATTTTCTTTTCTTTAAAGAATATTTTTAAAAGGACCTGATCCACTTTTCATCAAGAAAATAAAACAAACAGACTCATAAACATTGAACTTGACTTGTAATCTGGCAGAACCCAGCTAATGGAAAGACTCTGACTGAAATAGAATGGACAACTTCCTTGAATAAAGATTTGTAGAATTGTACTTCTGGTTCACCAAGTTTCAGGCCAAAGCAAATTTTACAGCCAAGTTATAAATATTTGAAAAACGTGAAGCAAAATGCTGACATAACCTTAAACACACAGGCATAAGCAGCTCAATGTTATAATCTGGCAGTTCTGTTTTGAAAATGGTAATACGATAATGTAATCCAGGACTGGAGAAATTTTAGCTAAATGTATCAATATTAAAATAATTTACTTAGACATTAATATAATCATTCACATTAGAAATCTATAGTACTCTGATGTATAGATCAAGACAGTTTCTTTCTCCCTGATTTATACCGGTGAGATATATGTTACAGTACACAATAAATAGGAACAGTATCAAATTGCTAAGGTGGTGTTTCTTCAGACTTCCGATCACTATTTACTGAACAGTATCACAAGAGCAATATATCCTTCAGAGTGTTAATATGTAACCAGAACAAACAGAGGACATAGGAAAGGTGGAGAAAAGTTAGATATATAAGCAAGAAAAAGTGAATTATTGATTTTATTGACTGGTTTGTTAACTTCTGACATTGCAATAAAGCCTTATTTATTTGTATACAGAAGACTCAATTACATAGATACATATTATTTAAACAACTGGGTTATTTACAGGAGAATTGCAGTTTCATAAATAATATAGACCTGCATTTCTCAAGCTGATGTTTACCCATTGTTACCACTTAGGGAGCTGTGGTATCCACAAATGCTCTTTGGAGGAAAGTCATTAGAATAATGTTAAGTAAAACCCCTGCTATTGTAACAATGCATGTCCAAAGTACACACTGGCACATATAAGCTGTGTTCTTCACAGTGACTGAAATACATATTATTGCATCCTGCTTTCTGACTGGAGGAAGCAGCATGCTGGCAATACTTGCCGATGCAGCCACTCCAATTGACATGCTCCTTTGGTCCAGGATTTCTCTATGCTCTGACAGCACAACAACTCTGTGCATGTGAGATTAAAAGAGCTGGTGAAGGTCCCACAGGAGATGGTTGGGCATGAGCCTAAATCTTCCTTTTGCCAGATTAACACCTGATTTTTCTTTTCCTTTATGACAGCTGTAAGGAACAGACAGTGGAAGTGTTGGCTATTTCAAACCAGCCCTGGCTGTCTTTTGCATATCCTCAAAGCTGGGCACACTAAAAGAAATTAGGAAGGCAACAGCAATCCAATTCATAAAGCACATCAGGTGTGGTAAACCATCTTTTGGCTACTGAAGGATCTGTCTTGTAGGAAAGGTGGACCCAGGGCTCTCTTTGCTCCAGGTTCTCTGTGCTCCATTTGTAGCCAGACATAAGACAGCTTCTCTGGGCACAGAAGCAACACAGCTGTGTTAGAGAGACACACAGCATGCACTTGTAGAGCACCATGTGATTGCAACTGTGTGGCTTCCATACCAAGACTGGCTTCTGTCAGTTCAGTTTGGAGTATGGACAAAGAAGTTCAAATCTGTTTGTCTGTATGTACCTTTAAATGTTATCTTTACATTTTTTAAATATATCTAGGTTCTTCCAAAGGGCTGGATGGGTCTAAGTCAGATGCCAGAGCTCATACAGAACAGTTACAGAATCTTTTCTTTAGAAGCATTTTTAGAAGGAATCAGTGATTACTTTTTGCCCAACTCCAAATTATGTTTAGTAGGCACGTACACATAGTCTGAGATCTGACATAATCCTTAAAATAAGAAAGATGACAAATGGAAGCTGATGCTGCTTTTGTGTTGTTGTGTAATGGAGTTAGAATAATGACAGGACAATAATATAATAGAATTCTGCAAAGCCCTCACTCAACTTTAAGTGGAAGTAAAATCATGGAAATTAGGAGGACAATAAAATAATGCTTTGTAAAAAGGATAAAGAAAGAGTGTTACCGAAGTCTATTAGTGACATAACACACTATGAATGCATTTAAATTAATATCATCTTTTACCAGTAGTTATTTTTCAATTACTGTAATGCTGAAAAAATAAACAGAACGATAAAATAAAAATGAAAGTGATGTAGGAAACTGATTTGTTTAAATTATGTATCTATAGAGAGAGAGGCATATGTATATATATGAAGACAAGCATTCGCATGGATTAGAAACATTATATTCCATAAAATTTAATCCTGTTAGGATGTGTCACAGTGCTCTCTTTGAAGCAAGTTGCCTGCCACTTGCTATTTTGGCAAAGCTCAGTTGTGCGTCTTCTTTTCGCTCGTTTGCTTCCTTCATGGCATGTTGTTACAAAGACGTCTTGCCATGACAAGACATTACTAACCAGGAGATCTTTCATGCAATTCAGCTGTGCTGGAATGTATGCCTCTTAAAAAAGCTTAAAAGCTTTTTTAATCCGTGCTGTACTCTTAAAACTTTCCTAGAAAACTAATCCAACATATTTATAATCCAGTGGGAGTTTGACTCATATAAAGCCAAGATCAACATGCTGCAGCAACAGTGTCCAAATGTTTGTCAACCACTTAGTTATTTCTATGCAGATCTATTTTAGGGTATTTTCAGTATAGAAAAGACTATTTTAGTGGCTGCTGCAGCATGGTTTATTATCATTGACTGGCAAATAGCTCCTCAAAACCAGACACCATGATAATGCTGGCTACTAGTTTTTTAGCTACTTTTAATATTTTTAGCTTTTGATCTGTGGAGGAGTGAAGGATTGAAGGGGTGGGAAGGGGTGCAAACCAAAAGCTCTTGCTATGTGGCTTAAACTTGGTTTAGTGATGGTAAGGCTTGACAAACTTTGTAAGACCTGGCTGGAAGACTGAATGCTTTTTAAAAACATAAAGTGTTTAGGAACTCCTGGCAAAAGCTCATTGTAAACAGCCTCTACAACCAATTTCAGACAATAATAAAGAGAAGGAAGTTAATTCAGTTCAGGATTTACAAGATCTGGAGGCATACATACCATAAGTTTCTGCAGATTCTAGCCAACACTTTCATTTGAAATAATGTCTCACCCTGCTGAGCCACTGCCATGAGAACTTGCTGCACATATCAAATGGCACCAGTTGCCTTTGAAAGGCTGTTGTATTTTTGTAGCTGGGAATTTCTGAAGATATATGTGCAGCTAAATAGGCTTAAAATGAAGACTTACCAGTTTTGGATCTAGGAGAGTGATATCCTGCATACAGAGTTGCTGCCACTGTTAAGGTTTCCTCCTGGATCTCAACTGGACTCTTACACTATGCCACTCTGTGGGATGGCTCTTTCAAGAGTCTCAATAAAGTCTGAACAGCTGAACAACCTGTAATGAGACACTTGATGGAGCTGCCCCACAGGGCTGTGTAAAGACCACAGCAGAGAGTATAAAATTGTTAAAGACACCACAGGGATGAAAGCAGTGAGCTCAGTGGCAACGGTGATAAACCACAGTTGATTTACCATACTTCCTGGTCAGATTGCTTCAGCAGGAGTTTACATATATTATGGGGTGCATTTTGCTGAAAACTGACTCTGCTGTGAGGTGCTTTTACTAGGTTTAACTGGATGCTTCCTTTTTTAACTGGATATTCTCCTCTCACCAAACTAGGTGATTTGAATTTTTAAACAGGCTCTCATAGGACTGATTGAATACTAGGTTCATCTGCTTCCCACCTTACAGCTTTTTCTTTCCAGTCCCTTGTCAAAGCTGTGAGTAGAATTTCTGTCATCAGCCACCTACTTGTGCCCTCTCTGTTGAAGTTAGTCTACCAACGTAACTTGTAAAAAGCAAAATATGTCAGACATACTATGCTTTTCTTTCACCTAAAAGCCTGAAATACTGTGCACCAGAGATCGTCCACATGTATTGCCTGGCTTTCAGTAGCCTGTAGTGCCCGCAGCTGAACACATATTAAGTAACTGTGCAGGGTTCCCCAGGCAAACAGCAATATATATCTTTATATATCTTTATATATCTTCATAATCTGGTTCATTTGGGGGAAGGGTACAGAAGTCAGCTGGGGAGGGTGAATGTTGGCAAGTTGGGCTTTTGATGGAAAGCTTGCCCTCTTCCCTATTAGGAGCAAAACCAATATGCATTGATAAACACTGTAAAAAATCATAAAGAAATCTAAGATAGCTATAAAGATGGCAAACTGTAACAGTTTCAAAAATAGATGTTCCAAAATATATGTTCTTTAACGTGCTCACTCTTTGGCATTTAGTAAACTTCCAGGGATGGAATGAAAGGAAAGTTTAATTTAGAGAAGCCTCCTGCCCTTCTTAGCTAGGGATCAGCTGCCCAACATGAAATAATAATGCATTCAACTGTCCATCTTCTGGTAAGCAACCTTTATCATCATTGCATTCACCAGCACTAACAGCAAACAGTGAGTATGAAATGTTGTATGAATTCAGAGAAGACTGATAGGGTCTTTGTGGCCTTAATATTTGTGCTAATGCATACAGTATAAAAGGAGCTAGAACTGACATTATGAAGGGTCCAACTCATAAAAAATGTATGTACCACTAACAAGGGATTTTTATGCACTGTACTTAGTGGTTGAAGAAAAGTAGAATGAGTCTATTTTGAATAAAGAACATACTTTTGCAATTATATCCCTTCACCTTTCCTGCAGTAGCAATACTTCTTTTCTCCCATGAGCTGTCTGAAGTGGAAGAATATTCATATAGGTACCAATAACAACAACAAAAAAATCACTTACAGAAAAAAGGAAAAGATGAGACCATGAAAGAGACAAAAATGAAGATGGGAAAGAAGAAAACTTAAGGCTCTTGGGAGAACTGGGATTTTGAGTTATTTGTGATTTTGTGCCTTGGTGTAGTAGATTTTTGTTAGGTAGTAAATATAACTCATGGTTGCCCAGGAGAAGTCCTCTGTAACATGAATCACTTTAATAGTCTGATTTTCGTTATAAAGAGTCATGGAGTTTTAATGTTATCAGTCCTAATCCAGAAAGATGCAGGTGCATAAATTCAAACCAATCTCTGTGCATAGGGGTAATGAGGACAGTGATTTCAGCTACTTTGTGCCTTGTAGGTGAAGAGGCTTTAGGAGGAAATATCCCCAGGTACCAGACAAAGATGGCATTCTATACTCTGCTGGCAGAATGACTTTGAGCTCTCCAGGTGATTATAGTAGTTTTGCAGTAGCAACTGCAGGGCAATTTCAGATAAGTATAAAACAGTGGTATTTTACTTACTTAAGTACTGAATGATACACTCAGTAAAGCAAATCTTCTCTATTCATACTGCTGTCTAATTCAATCCATTTTCAATGTAGGATTTTTAGCTCTTCAGTATAGGATATTGCATTGACATATA
Source organism: Corvus hawaiiensis (assembly GCF_020740725.1). Taxonomy (NCBI): domain Eukaryota; kingdom Metazoa; phylum Chordata; class Aves; order Passeriformes; family Corvidae; genus Corvus; species Corvus hawaiiensis. The sequence continues at coordinate 25,541,246 of NC_063213.1, forward strand.
TGTCAATACTGGTAAATCAATATACCATTTTGTTATCATACCACAAATATTTTCAAAGCTAAACTAGAAAGGCTTTGTACATAGGTAGGAGAAAATTAAGAATGAGAGTTATGTAAATTGACACAATCTGACATTGTGGAAGATGTGCACAGTATTTGTATTTTGTGCTGAAATGATTAAACAGTAAAATAATAACATCAACATTTCAATTTTATTAGGTTTCAGAGTTAACAGGTGCTGGTAGTAATTTTACATTGGTAGTAATACCAATGTAAAATAGAATCAGCATAAAATCTCAATTTTGTCTCCAGAAAATATTGTAAAATTTAGGTGTGTTTGTGAAATATTTTGCAACAATCTGATTACTAATGTTTTACAATGTGGTAGTTTGTGAACTCTTCCTGCCTATATGTCCAAACTCTGATGCAACAGGAAATTGAAAATAGTGAAATTAAGAGCCAAAATATGGTGGTTTGTGGCAGAATAAAGATTGTTTGGAGGGAATTTTATATTTTTTTCATTATCAGTTGAATTTTTTCTTTCAGCTATTGGATTTTGTTCACAAGATTGCTCTTGGTATAATTGCTGAAAGTTAAGGTTTCATTTAGTGAAGAGCTGAGTTACTTTAATCAGAGATGATAGACTTTCACACACCATACCTGATAATTTGAATATTATCTGTTGGTCTATTTAATTTCCTCTAAAAGGTTTTTTTCTCTTGATTATGATCTAAATGCAGCTATATATTGCTCAGACTGTTTATTTTACTAGTTTATTAGTTTTAAAAATGTAAGACTTTTTTCTCACAGGCAGTATTTTTACTTTAATGATTTAATTCTCATAGCTATATCTTTAATGTAAGTTGTCTCAGTGAGTAAGAAAAAAGTCCACTTTTGATTTCTTATCGTTATGGTTACTGAGAGATAAGTACAAGTAATTGAATGTCACATTGTGGAACTAGCTAAAGATTTAATATGAACGGTTGCTTGAAATGTGTTCTTTTATTAATGTTAATGCATTTGAAATATTTGCTTAAATCTCAGAAGAATTTACATATTCTTTTGATTACTGAAAATCTAGTATTATTGAATTTGATCTGGCTTATTTTTCAAGCATTGAGTGCTAAAGAGAGGTGGTCCAGCATGTCCCTTGTTTTGATACAAATGTGAGACATATTAAATACATTCATGAAAACCATGAGGAAGTCGTTCATACCCAGATCATCTGTTGAGACTAGTCCTGTGCTTTGGTATGAGCACTGGCTTTGTGTGAGCTTTGGTGCAGAGTTTGAGAAGAGATGAGAGGGTACATCATGCCTTTGAGCAGGCACAAGCACACATGCACAGAAGGGCCAGGGTAGAACTGGACATACAAGTTTAATGCACTCCATCATCTCTCCTGTGATGCTGTTCAGTATAGTTCCATTTTCCAGTCAGCTGCAGGTTCCTTGCAAGCATCGGAGACCAGGTGAGACAAGGGCTGCTGGGACACGCATTGCATCCAAGTGAGGGTGCTGGGGAGCATGTGCAGGTTCACCTTGTCAGAACTGCTGTACCCCTGGAGCAGCCAAGGAGTAGCAGAGCAGTTTTGTGTTTTGACCCATGCCTCCCTGAACAGTGGAACTACAGCTGAGGAGATCAGCTAAATTGTGCTTATTTGAGAATCCATACTGGAGTCTCCTTTCCCCATTAGTTGAAAAGAGGGGAATGGAGCATTCTCACCTTCAGAGGGCACTGGGAGACACTAAGAACTGAATTACCTGTTGTGTTGCTGAAAATGTGTAAGAAACAAAATAGTAGCAAACTGTGGAAAGCCTTTTATAACCAGTACATTTACAGCTGTAATTTTGTATGAGGCTTGGTGGCCTTGAGATGTGGTATTTCTTTTTTTCTTCTGACGTTTCTCTTGTTGTTTTCTCTTTTTAAAACCAGATATTGTACAACATGGCTTTTCACTTGGTTTGTGGAATTTTTTTCCTTGTTTTGATAGGGGGAGAAGGAGGTTGCCTTTGTTTTACTTAGCTTTATTTTAAATAATATTTTATTTTAAGAAGGCTATTTTACCGTGTTTACAGTGCACTTCAATTTTTTATTGTGTCATGCTCTTCCAGTCCCTTGGTGGGATGAGAGGTGAATGTATGTATTATATAATTTATAATTAATTTATGATGAATCACATATGATGAATACTGCTTATTAAATATTAAAGCCTTGTCTACAGTCATGGCAGTACTACGTCAGTGGCACTCCAGTCTGTTCATATGGTACTATTGAGCAAACTCATTGACTTAGGCTGTGTTGTCAGCACTCACTTAGTTGTAAGAGCCCTGCCTAGGCAAACAGTGTTAAGAATTGGCCCTCTTTTCAGGGTAGTAGCCCTGCCACTGCCTTCCCCCTGCCCCTTGTGCACCAGCAGATGGGGATGTAATGAGAACAGAATCTCTTCAAAACATAGTTGCAGAGAAGGTGCTGCTGGTAGTTCCCTAACCCCACAGGGATTGTTGCAAGTCCTGGTTCCTTGCTGACAGAGCTCTCACTGATAGAAGGCTGAGCAGAGTTGGAGAATAACCTAACAGGAGGTAATGGCCTGGATCTGGACAAGTGGAAAATCTAGGCTAGATTTTGACAGTCCATTTTTATTAGTGAGGACTGGAATTTGGACAGGGAATAATTTACCTGCATAGGTCGTTCCAGCATCTGAAACTAATCAACTCCCAAATAAACACAGTGAAACAGAGGGGAGAAATAGTGTAGAGGATTGTGTGCTGCCAATTTAGGGCAGTTGGTCTTAATGAAGGTATTTTTCCAAATTCATAGCAGTGAATCGCTGAAGCAGAAATAGTAGAGAAATCAGAAATAGACAGAGGTCTCTGACTCCTCTGAAATCAGGAGAATCCCGCCAGTCAGAAATATATTTTTATAAGGCAGAAGAGGAAAAGTAGCCTTCTAATGATATTTTGTGCTCTGCCTTGCCTTCCTTGGAGTATTGACCTATGTGTGTCAGTGAATGCAGCGTACAGCAAGGAAAAAATGCTGTCACTGTGTGATGCAACAGACCTTAACCCTGAAATCCTTGCTTCACTATATTTAGTGCCAGCCCAACAGGCAGATTTTCTTGTACATTTTCTTGACTCTTGAATGTCTGTTATAGCAGGTAGATTAGAAAGGGCAGGAGACATCTGAGAATTTCAGTCAGAGAATACAGGATTGATAATTTTATATAGGATCACATGAAAGTGGGTGCTGTTTTCCTGAGATGACCTCAACCTATGGGAACTAAACTAGAAGCAGCAGGCAGAGAATTTAAGCACTGAAATTAAAAAAAATTATCTGTGGTGAGTAACTGTGTGATAGGAATGTAATCTTAAGTGGTTCCAATTAGTACAATGAAAAAGGAAAGGAGTGTAATTAATTTTGGCTTGATGGTCTGTTATAACCAACTTGTGCTACATAAGGATTATGTGATCAAATATTGAAAAGTGCTTATGGTACAGATAACAGAAATCAGTGGTTCTTTGGATGGCTGCACTATGGAAAAAAGAATACTAAAACACAGGCATATTACTTCAGAACTTCTTACATATTTTCTGAGAGCTCAAGGTATAAAAACTGCAATAAAATCTAATTCTAATGAATATTTGACTTTGGTTTTGTTCTTTTCCCAAAGATTTCATAGGAAAATTTAATGACATGACAGATTAGCAGGAGCTTGTTTTAATATTAATTAAATCACACACAAAGACAAAATTCTCAGCCCTTAAAATTACGTAAACAAAATCGACTTATAAGATTTGATCTTAATGGGAACTAATATCTTCATTGGTATTGAGCCTTTGATCTAATATCACTTTATACATACAGTTGTAAAGATTAAAAAAAAAGACCATAACAGTATGTGGAAATTACCAAAGGAAAAATTATGTTTAGTAACATTGTGCTTTATTTTGTTTAGGAGAAAATCATACTGGGGAAACCCTGTCTTTAGTCTTAGGGATGGCAGCAGCACTACGATTGTTATGCATTTGAAAGAAACAGTTTTCACTGAATCTCACATATCTAGTTACATTCTTCTCTTTTCATTTAACTTGAATGAGTAAATTGCAGATAAAAAATTTAGTGACTGTGTCTCTTTTTGCATGTTGCAATTGTTGGAATCCTCACTGATTATTGTAGGTCAGCTTGTTCTCATTATTAAATGACAGTGGTCATTAAAATGGCAAACATATTTCTGTAGATCAGCAAGTTTGTATGTTTTTATTATTTCCAAATCAGATATTTCAATAGACCACTTGTAAGTATTCTCAGAGCAATGTCCATTTCTGAATTTTTGAGACCACAAAAGATATTACAAATTAATCAGATTTTCAGATTTCCGCATAATAACTCTGCACATTTATTGTTTAATCCAATTCTTAAATGCTGTTATGATTGACAACTTGCTGTAGAGATAAAAGTCAATTGAATAATATGTAGCAGTCAATTTTATTTGAACCTTAATGTGGTGAAGGTGGGTTTTTTCATATTTCCATTATTTATAAGTTATTCCCCTTGGAGAATATATAAAAGAATTTGTTTTAAATGAGCTGATAATACCCTCTTTAAAATTTATGACAGAATAGTATCCTTTTTCCTTACAGCACAAGGGTGTGCCAAGAAACTGTTTTAGAACTATCTCGCTATTCATAGGATAAACACTGGAAAAGAGCATCTTCTTAAGGTTTACTTAGAATGGAATTTCAACCACTCATCAGAAGAAGAATAACAAAACAGGAGGTATCCTACCAACCAGGAAACCTGGTGCCATTGCCAGGGTTTTCTTTATAAGAGACCACAGTACTCTTGCAGCTACATTTGATACTTGCTGTCATTCTTACAACGTCAAAATTCAATGTGGATTTGATCATGCCATCAGCACTGAAAATTTGTGAATCAGTTGAGTCCTTCACCCAGAGGAAATCGGGGATGGGGATATAGTTTTGAAAATATATTGGTACTTTCTTACAACTGATAGGATGTTTTTATTTTTTTTTCCTCCCTTTCAAATCTGTATTGCAGACTTCAGCAAAATCTAGTAGGGCTGGACTGTGTTCTGTGCTTAGCAACTCATTAGTGCCCAGCGTATAGTTCGATTGTTGGATATTGATCATCTCAATAAATGCTGGAAATCCTTGGTTTTGCAGAATTTTGCTCATCCTCCACATGCAGTTTTAAAAAACAAGCTGTCATTTGGAAGCATACCAGTTTTCAGTTTTCATAGTACCTTTTTATTGTGTATAGTAGAGCTTTTGCTGCCTCAGTAACTGACAAAAGAAAATACTTTATTCAGATAGAAAGTAAATGTGACTTGATTGTTTTTCAGATAATTTTTGCTTTCCGAAATTGCAATGGCTGATGCTCACCTATGCGTAAAAAAATGCAGTTCCCACATGCACGGAGTGCTCATGTACTGTATGTAAATTGCTGTATAATGCAACCCACATTAGCTGGGTTGATGATAGCTTCAGTTTCACTGCTGTCAGATTTCTGTAACTCTTTGAATGAGTTGGCTGGTCTGAATGAACGTTAGCATAATTTATGCAGCTGATAAGCGATTTGAGTGCTTGAGTTATTGATAAAGCACTTTAACATATCATTTTCAGCTTCATGTTATGTGACATCAGAGTAGAAGGTAATGTGGCAGTCCCCAGGCTTGATATTAAAGTCAATCTGTTCTCTGGATTTCAGAGGCCAGGGGAAACACAGTGCTGCCTGATACAAGCCCAGCAGACCAGCACCAACCCAGCCAGTCCCATCCTGCATTCCCTGTTGGGCCTCAGGTCAGTATCTTTCCATTTGACTAATCAAGATGTGCAATTTGATGAAAAATAAATAACTGTGATTGATCATCTTTGATCTGTGTAATGCAGAAAATGTGATTCTCTTTGGCTGCATTCAGTGTTACAAAAAGGGAACATGTATGTATTGTGTATATTTTAAAAGTCAAGTTTAGCAAGATTAGATTTTGTATGTTTTTCTAAAATAAAACTTAAGAAGTTTTACATATTTAGGAGGTTAAAATATTTTCATTTCTTGTGTAAATGACTTCTGAAATTAATATAATAATTTAATATTAAAGAGCTTGTGCAATTTTAATGCAGAATTATTGTCTCTGACAGTTATGTCTGTCACACAGAGCTCCTGCATTAGTAAAGGTATTTCATTATCTTTTATGCCAGATATTTATTTTCTTTAAAGCATAGTAGTATGGCACTTTATAAGACTTTAAAATATTTCCCATCTCACTTCACAATTTTATCCAAGTTCAGCCATACTCTTAAGAAGATACTCAATATTCTTCCACTTCCCAGGACAGTCTTGGTCCACAAAAATTCTGGTAGTTGTTGGTGTAGTGTTTTCTGCTGTTATCAATCAGTATACAACCAGGAATTTCTTGGAAATGTTGGCATTTAGGTACTTGTAGACCAAGTTGAGTTAGGTCTTCTTTTGCTCATAAATTATCTTTGGTGCATGTGTAATGAATTTTCCAGTCTAGATTCAGCTGGGATCACTACTATGCTATGTGACAGTTTCAGACTGTCATGTTTGTCAAACCTTTCTGTGTTGGTGAAAATGTATGCTTTAAGATACCGGAAGCAGTGCATGTCTGTAATGGCACATGAAAAGATCTCAAGCCAGAAGAGTTGTAAGTGTGTAGTACTGAGCTATACACAGTAAAATAGGTTTGTGTCTGTGGTTTCTTACAGCCACTACTGACAGCCCAACAGTTAGCCTCAGCAGTAGCAGGGGTGATGCCAGGAGGCACTCCAGCCCTGAATCAACCAATCCTTATTCCTTTCAACATGGCTGGGCAGCTGGGGGGCCAACAAGGACTCGTCCTAACTCTACCTACAGCAAATCTCACCAACATCCAAGGACTGGTAGCAGCAGCTGCAGCAGGAGGCATCATGACTTTGCCATTGCAAAATCTACAAGGTAAGTCGTTGATAATTTTTCTAACAGGTTCTTTCACCTGTTTTACACCATCTCTTTCTTTTACACTGAGCGATCTCTTTTTCAAATTAAATGTTGCTCTTCATGAATACTGACAAGTAATACCTGGATTGTTTTTGAATGCTTGGGAGATACTTAGGGGCTATTTGTCTTTATGAAAACATATTGGAGGTTGGGTCTTACATTCTATGGGTCAGTAATGTAAACCACTTGAATGACTCATTAGGTTTTTCTGTCATCAGTGATAAATGTTCTCTACTCACAGATCACTTTAAAATTTCAAATCAAAGAATAATAGAATCGTAGAATATTAAGGGTTTGGAATGGACTTCAAATATCATCTATTCCCAACCCCACCTGTCATGGGCAGGGCCACCTCCCCCTAGAACAGGTTGTGCAATGCCTTATCCAACCTGGCTTTGAACACTGCCAATGTTGGGGCATCCACAACCTCCCTGGGCAACCTGTTCCACTGTCTTATCACCCCCACAGTGAAAAATTTCTTCTTAATATCTAACCTAAATCTTCCCTCTTTCAATTTATACCCATTATTCCTTGTCCTGTCACTGCAGTTCCTGATGAGAAGTCCCTCTCCAGCTCCCCTGTAGGCCCCCTTCAGATACTGGAAGTTTGCCATGAGGTCTCCATGCAACCTTCTCTTCTCCAGGCTGAACAGCCTCAGCTTTCTCAGCCTGTGTTCATAGGGAAGGTGCTCCAATCCTCTTACAAACTTCATGGCCCTTCTCTGGACTTGCTCCAACAGTTCCAGGTCTTTCTTATGTTGGGGACACCAGAACTGTGCACAGTACTCCAGGTGGGATCTCATGTGAGCAGAGCAGAGGGGCAGAATCACCTTCTTTGACCTGATGGCCACACTCCTTGTGATGCAGCCCAGGATTTGATTGGCTTTCTGGGCTGTGAGCACACACAGCTGGCTCATGTCGAGTTTTTCATCACTTGTCAACTCCAAGTCTTTCTCCTCAGGGCTGCTCTCAATCACTTCTCTGCCCAACCCATTGGTGTGTCTGGGATTGCTGTGACCTGGATGTAGGACCTTGCGCTTTGCTTTGTTGGACTACACGAGGTTTGCTTCAGTCCACATCTCAAGCCTGTCAAGGTCCCTCTGAATGCCATTATCCCTTCCTTCCAAGCAAGTTGACTGCAACACACCACTTATTTCACCACTGCTGATTAAAGCAGCTGTATGAATAGCAACGACTAAAAATACAGTATTGCATGAAAATAACTTTTTTTTTAAACTTTTACAGTCAAATCAGAGTTTTCTCATCTGTCATCCATGCCCCAGATACATGTTTTTGTTCTTGCTGTGGGAGGTCTGCTTTATCAATAAGGTTCTGCCATCCTCTTTCAAGTTATTGAGAAAGTTGCATGACTCCAAAGTAACTAGGAAAAAGTTAATCTCTGTATGTATCCTCTCTATTGTCTGAGCTGTACCATGTTTCCAATAGTTCTACCCTGAGGGATCTGCTATGTTTTCCCTGTGGTCTAAAATCAGACTGAACGCCCTTTTCTTTCCTAGTATTCTCTTCTGTTCAATCAATGTGTCTAACACTGTTAGGAACAGTACTCAATCCAAGTACATATGATATAAAATTCATATGTATTTATTTACTATTCCTAACTATGTTGATGGTTCTCAGAATGCAGTTGCTGCTGAACAGAATGGAACAAAATACAGCAAGATAAGTGTTAGCCGGTATCTTACAACAGAATTGCATAGTTTTAGTGGAAGAGGGCAGTAAAGAAAGTGATAGTCCAGTGTGAAAGTTACAAAGGTATGACCAGGAAGTGTAAAAAGAAAGGTTTAACTCTTTAGATTTATTGATTTATTTATTTATTGTTATTTATTTCCAATGTAAATGGTACGAAAAATTTTCCACCAACAAAATGGTAATTTTTAAAAATTAATCCTCTGCACTGTGGCCTAAATACCTGTTAGTCACCAAACTCTGGTGGCTGCTGATGCATTGTTTGAAGCACCAGATCCTACAGGTTGTCAAACAGAGAAAACAAAGAGACAGATCTTGTGTTGAACAAACTCCCTTACAAAGCGCATGCATAGGACTCTCACCTGTTGGAGCAATTACTTGCCTTTACCTTCTGCATGTTTTAAAGTTTAATGTCAACAGACCTCTCTTATCATAGTTGTAAATGGTTTTCACTTTAATGTTTAAAATAATGTCTCTCTCATACCATTAAGCTGCACCAAAGAACCTGTCATTCATAAATGATAGATGAAAAGGACACACTAATGCACAAATTTTGCTTGTTTAAAATTTGAGAGTGCATGTAAAGTAGGAATGGGAGATTAAAAAAATAATGCAAGAACAGGAGCGGGTAAAAGCAGATATAACAAAGTGAAGGGGAGGTAGCTTTTTAGCGTAGGTGGATGATGAAATCTTAATGAAGAAACAGGCATTATAAAAATGTATCCTTCCACTCTGGAGTGCTCCAGGTTAGAGTTGCTGGGTATGTAGTATTATAAATAAACATAAGCTTGTGCAGTTCTTACGTCATTTATTCACCCCGTATTGAAAAGCTGCAAGGTAGGGATTAAGCCAGGCAACCTTTGCTCTTTAGTTTAGCCATGGATATCTAATTGCTAGCTAAAAGATGTAACTCTGCTGCCATATAAATTTTGCAAGCAATGACCTTACCAGATGAAAAGGTTTTCTTTATAATCTTTACTGGTAGATAGGAGCCTGGGATCAAATACGGACTTCCAGGAGCAGCAGGTTCAGTCCCCTGCCTATGAACACAATCACACCTTCCATAATGTATCTGAAAGGAACAGATCTCATGAATTTATTTAGTTGTGTTGCTGTTTGTTTTCTTCTCTACCCTTCCATCCTGATCTTCTAAGCAAGTGCTACTGCCTGCCCTCAGTTTTTGGAAATGAAACTGATACACAAGGCAGCAAAGTAATCTGGTCAAGATAGCTCCTACCATCCTGAATCACAGCTGTAAACTGCCATTGCTCGGTCTGTAGCCCACTGTCCAATGCATGCATGAATGAAGATAGGAATCAGGTGAGAGTGGGGAGTGTTGTGTGGTGTCATCAGTTCCATTGAACCTGACTGACTTCTGGTCCCTGTTTTTTTTGTGGTTGGTTGAAAATAATCATAGAATGTGTGTTCTGTTTTGTAGACAGCACTTTTATAAGTATGCTCAAAAAAGCCCATGCTTGGACACAGTTGGGTAATTCCTGCTCTTTTGGTGAAATCAGACCACAGTCATCAGCTTCCATCTCTGAACCTCACTGTAGCACGATCAACTTAGATAATGGGAGGACATGTTTTCATGCTGTTTTCCAACCTGTTGTATTCCTGTTGTCACATCTGCTGTCCCTGAATTTTCAGTGAGGTCAAGCATAGATGTCCACAGCTCCTGTGGGTGGGGTCTTTTGTCTTTCTTCTCTCGTAAGTAAACTTCTAAAACTCTTCATTTCCAACTACCCCAGCTAAGTAACTCAAAAGACACCCTGAACACTTTTTGAATAATGTATGAATTCAGAAAAGTTCTGATCTGGCAGAGTATTTGAATTCATACTGAATGTTGATCAAGGGAGTAATTCCACTATATTTTTTGTGCTCCACATACATGTTTAATTTATTTTTTTCTCAGGAACTTTCAGGTCTGGTTCAGGGTGATAAATATGAGACCTCAAAGTGCCTAGATAAAACAATGAAAATCCTCATTTGTGAAAAAAGAACACTCAATGATAGGAAACACAGAGGAGATATGCTAAGTATTTGAGAGAACATGAGTTTCTTTTAAAATGGAGCAATTAATGATTGCTCACAGAGTATAACTTAGTGATATTGCCTATTCTTCACTTGCCAGTTACCTATAAAAAATATTTTTTTTTCCCCAGATGTGTTTGTGTTAAATTGTTCAGTTACTCTATGGTCCTGATCCACCACTAAGTTGATAGGAATTTCATTGCTGTAAGTGAAAAGAGATTTAGACCAGACCTCTTCCAAAACTTCTCTTCTTCATACATACTTGATTATTTTCTGTTCATTACACCCTGTCATTTGCTATGTACACTGCTATACCGTATCTGTTCCCTGAGCAAATAGATCAAATGTGTGCGAACAGAAGGAAGGGAAGTGAATGTGTAAATTCTTGCTGTGAAATTTAGGAAAATACGTTTTCCCTGGCTTCAAGCAAGCAAATTTCATATGCACAACTAATATGCAAATAATAAAATTTACTGAGATGGAAGAGGGTTGGTGGCAGAATAAAACTATCTACCTTAGTGAAAAACAAAAATCCCTGAACATAACACCCATTCACCTGTGGAATTTTGACTTTCCACCAACAGTTCTTTGAAGAAAACAGTAAAATCAGCAACAATAACTTTTTAGTGTAATCCACTAAAAGCACTGAAGATAAAAGTTTAAAAACTATCCATGAAAGATATCATCCCAATAAACTTACACACCTGTTTTCCCCTCACCATTTCTTAGAAATACAGGTGGAAAATAGCCATGCTTTCCTAAAATTTTGCAGGTGTCACAATAAGAATGGTGAGGTCGTGAGAAGTGAAAAAGTGAGGCAGGTACCCTACAAGACAGTGTGTTTCCTGTCTTCTGCTCTTAGTCCATTGCTTCTTGGCCTGTATTTATGGACTTAATGCAGAAAGTAGTCTGACAGCCTCCCTCTTAATTGGCCAAACTGGTGCTCACAAATACTCATCCTCCTGCCTTCAGGAAACTTTTCTATGGGCTGAATAGTTTCAGTTTTTGCATCTCTTTTTCCAGGTCAGATTTCTCTAGGCTTTGGGAGGAGTATGTTCTTTTTTTAAATTTTAGTTATCCTTCTCAAGAGACTCTCCAAGGGACTAGTTGCTTAATCTCAGAGTATTCAGTAATGCCTAGGAGCTGATATTCATGAAAAGACATTCTCTCCTTAAGCCCATCTGATTTTTATGTCTCAATGTAATATTTCTGTATAGCTGAAACAAGAAACTTTTTGGGTGGGGGGGCTGAATTTGTTCTGACTTGTTTTCTCTATGTAATTTTAACCCTGTGAATTTCCTGTTGAAATAACTGAAAAATGGGAAGGCATTCCAGTCCTGGGGAGTTGTTAACAGCTGTCCTCTCTCTTTTTGGTTTCTTTTCCATGAAAACCAAAGCAGTTTTAGCTAAAAAATTAAGGTATTTTAGCTATTCTTTTAGTATAGTATATGTGTTTTGAAATTAGAAAATGGCAGTGTTTTCTGTCAGCTCACTGCTGGCCACTCACCATGGGTAACAGTCTGGGAGTATCTCTGCAAAGGGCTGGTCCAAATATATTTTATCACATAGCAATGGCAAAACAGTGTTCTAGATATATGTGCCAATATGGAGAGAGAATTACACTGGAACCTTGAAAGAAATCAACAAGCTGGAGACTGTAGCCTCATGGCACTGAAACTTTGTGTATTTTATTTCCACTACCCATTGTACTGCTCCTAAAGTGGATGTCAATAATTTATTTACAAGTCAAGTTTCTCAGTCTTGAGTCATGAAAGAAATGAGAACAAACTATCTCTCTAAATCACTAGTGAAAGCCTTCAGTGCTGAAAGGAAGTCTTGCATAGCTGAAAATGTGAAATCATTAAATTACATTATTTAAACAGCAGCAGGTCATATTTTAGCAGCAATACAATGGAAGGGGAAATGTATTAAACATCTTGAGAGATAGGAGACAGCCATTAAAATGCACTGATATGGGTTACAGTTGACACAGATAATGGTAAAAAAAAATTAAGGAGGCTTTTTTTATATAGAGATCAGTCAAAAAGAATGTTAGGTAAAGACAAGAGTAACAAAAAGAAAAAAACCCTATTGTTTACATTTATTAGATCTTGTTTCCTGTGAACAGAGATTTGTATCATTAATTGTACAACAGATAAAGTAAACATGCTCTGTCTCCATTCCTCCATGTACACACACCTTAAAAATCAGAAATCAGAGAGAGATGAAAAACAAGAAAGAGACAGAAAAGAAGTAAACTAAAAACCTCAATTGCTTACTGATCTACAGTCCAAATTCCAGTTCCTTAGAACATTTTTCCCTTTTAACTAAAGTGATACAGTCCCTATTCATTTGTATTCCCCTTCAAGTAACATGAAATAGCTTTCAGAGTCTACAGAAAGGCAGTGTTTCACTTATGTATTTTAATGAGCACCAATGTCAGTAATAATCAAAATGATGTTTCACTTAGAGGAATAGTTTATTCCCAGGTACTTTTGCAGTGTACTAACATAACCAGAACAAGAATGACAAGAACCAAGAAGAAGAGCTGCACTCGTAGCAATTTCTGTGAAGCCCTCAAACCAAATATACCTTCCCTTATCACTGTATAAATGCTGCTCAAAATGCAGTCACTGTGAAGGGCTCACTTACACAAAGAAGGGGATAGCCAACCCCAAAGACAAACCTCCCTAGCTTACTACATGGAAAGAAGTAAGAGAGATGTGAGCATCCGTAAGCACACTGTGGCGTGCACAGTGTCTATGGATTAGCAGCCACTACAGCAGGTTTCCTCAGGCTATCAGCTGTATCCCATCCAAACTGTTGTAGGATAACTGAACTAATATGCAGAGATCGCTGAAGATGGGATGAGTTATCTCTGTCTGGTCTCCCAGGATATGTACTTTTTTGGAAGACCTAACATTTGTTTTTGGAAGAAAGGGCAAAATCTCCTTTTCTGTAGGTAGTATAGCAAGAATCTTACTGGGTTGTTTGTTTATTTGTTTGGGTTTTTCCCCATAATACAAGGCTTCTCCTGTGCGAATGCATTGGCCCCATGTTAATTGCTCATCTTGTTCAGTGGCAAATTGCTGCCTTCACAGAGGGAATGTGAAAGGTTCAGGTCTGTATTAGTTACTAGTTGTTTATTGATCCCTCCCAGAGTGTTAGCTATTTGTTGTTTGGTTTCTCTGCCCCATGAGTTAAAGGCCTACCATCAGAGGCATTAAAATGCAGTAGCCTTAATGCTTGTGTGCTCTGTTGTTGACCTCCGCCCAAAACAGACCTCAGACATGCCTATATTTTTGCTACTGATGGTTATGGAACAACATTGGTGAGAAGTAATGATGTGACGTAGATCAAGTTCTGAAACCAAAGTGTTCACACCTACTTAAATGTTGCAGGCCAAGTACTGACAAAGTCTAAATTTCCAGACTTCTATGCCAAGAAGCAGATGGGAAAGAAGTAGTCTGCACCTCCCCAGCCTCCCTGAACTTTCCACCAAAACCCTATTGGTTAACTATTCTCTAGCAGGCATGACCACTAAGCTAGGAGTTGTGGCATGACTGGTATGTGAGGCCTGGTCATTTGGGGGAATGTGCACCTTTATTGAGCCCTGACTTAGACTGATACTGCTCCTGGCAGGAATATTCTGCATGCAAGATTATAAATGAAATTTCCATCAACCAGAACATGGATGCATTTTAATGCTGCTTTTAAGGCGTATCTTTGCACCTGTTTCGAGAGGCCTTTAATCTTCTTCTTGAATTTAGACTGTCACAATTTAAATTAATGTAGAGAAAACTCATTCCAATAATGTGAAGCACTCAACTTACTGTAATCTTACAAAAGCCAAGAAATTTCAAATGCTAGTGAAAAACCTAGCTAGCGTTTGTCACTCTGTTCTTCACCTCTGCATTTTCACACACATGCTACATGCAGTAGTGGATCACATGCAAATAGGTAGGTATGTCTAGATCACATACCAACAGCTGGGTACATCTATATGGTATATACACATGCTGGTTCTCATGCTGGTCCAAGACTCTCTACTGCAGTAGAGAGAGTTGTACAAAGATTACCAGGATGGATTTGCAGCCTTCACTCTTAATTTCCTTGCCTTAGTGGATTTAAGTCAGACATTTATAGTATTTGTGGTTTAATTTCCTTTGTTTTTCCATGGTCTTTGTATTAATAAAATCCCTGTGATTCATGTTTTAAAAACTCCCTGGATACAGACTTCTGTTCCTGATTCACCAGTGAGATTCTAATCAAGGACATATATATTTAGGGACTCATAAAAGCAACAAAATCTTTATTGACCAACTGGGTTTACAGACATTTTTAACAGTGTGAATTTTGAATGCATGGAACATACAAATTAAATGCCTGAGAGCCAACTTTTTTAATGAAATTTCTTTAATGTCTATGTGATTCTGTACCACAGAACCATACACTTCCGCTTTATGGAGACCTCCAATTCTTTCTCCTTTTTTTGTCATGGAAAGTTCTGAGTGTATCTTACGACTTTCTCATTAAAATCTTAAAGTTTATGCATATTGAAACATTATATAGAATCTTCTTTTCTCCTTTTTAATTTGAGAAAAAAAATATCTCTGCCACTGAGACTGCCCCATAAATGGGAACAGAATCTATCCATCAGAACATCAGAAATTATAAAAGTGAAACTTCTTTCAGTTTTCTCGTCCCCAGACCTCTATGCAATCTTACATCCTCTGGGTAGAAAGTTGTACTCATGGAGATCTTCAGGCTTCCACTTCATTTTCCTGAAACTGCCTTCATTCCTTGTCTGTTTCATCTTTGCAAGCTTGTTAGTCTGACAGATGTAGCAGACCTGAGACCTGTGTTCTTGCTCTGCACTTTGACCCAGGTGTTCCATATAATGGAAGACAATTCGTGCACATTTTTTGCAAGTCTTCCCACCTGTAAACAAATGTGTAGATAATTAACAGTTATTCTTTCCTACAAAGTGGCTTAAATCACTACTGTTAGATGCCTTGAGTTCCTCGCACACAGCTAGATCTTTGCTAAATGTTCTAAATTCCTAAGTCTTGTTCCAGTCCATAGATGTAAAATACTCTAAACTCTTTTTTTCAGTAGCTGCAAAAATAAAGTGAATTATTTCCTTATTTTTTGGACCTACAGTCATGTTTTCCAGCTCACAGAAGGACTGGAGGTTTCCACCAAGGTCAATAAGATCCAGCACCATATGGGCTCTTAGATAATTGCCTGCTATAGTTTTTTTTTCTTATTTATTTTTACATAAATATTGCTTTTAAACTTAATCATCTGTAGACTCAACATATGTTACAGCGGGGATTACTGTAACAGGCATATATCAAACCAGGAGTCCCGTGGAAAGGAAATATATATGGACAGATCCTCGGTAGATGTTTCAGAGATGTTTATTTCTCCAGCCGCATGGCCGGGGCTCTCCTGAGGAACTCCCCCAGTCACGGACCCGAGGGTCCTTGGCCACACCAGGGAACACAAACCAACCAATGGGGAATGAGGCTGACCAGGGGCAGGGAAACCCCGTGCCTCCCCCCCAGGGCCCATCTCCCAGGGCTACATGGCAGGGGGGAGGGACCCCAATAGACATATATTAACAGACCCTTTTTTCACTTAGTTGTGTTTTAATATGATAAATTATGCAATGTTAAAAATAAATCTTCATCATAAAAACAAGGTATGCGTCTCATTTCCAATGATTAATTCTATTCAAGTAAATGGTGATGCTTCAGATTTACAGTATCTTTTCCTTTCTGTTTCTCAGATCCCATTTCAGTCTCTTGTGCCTTTCCTCATCCAGAACTGACTCTATCCATCCTTTATATTTCAACTTGGTTTCTTAAGCTATTCACAACCCAAATATTCCTGAATGTATTCTGTACTGTGTAGCTGATTTCCTATTGTGTCAGCAGTAATAACTGAAGAAGAGGTGATAAAACTGTTGTAATTTTACCATTATATTGGATTTCTGTATTTTAGAAGATGTCGTTGTAACAGGACATGAATCCTGTTTAAAAAGCAAAGAAATGATAGTAGGACATTTTGAGGAAATTCACTTATTGGGACCCTGAAAGTTGTTTCTTTTATCTTTCTTATTTTTAAAAGGATAAAACCTCTCAAGAACAAACTCTGAACGTGTTTTCTGAAAACAGTCTAAAATCTGAACAGAGCAATCACTTAGATTCTCTTTTCAAGATTTTAGCTTTTCTTTTCCCAAAGCAGTGCTTGTGAATTGTGAAAGAAGACTGTTGTTCCCCCCCTCCCCCGACACTGCAGCATCTTTAGAAAATATTCAGTTCTCCAACCCCCCAAGCTTTCATATTACTGGTAACCAAATCAATTCTTTGAATATTTGTTTTACTCTGCTTTAGCAAGAGCGGTTGCTCATGTTACATTTATCTAATATGAGCACCTTGGCCAGTTGTAACCAAAATTAAAAACATATATTATTTGCTCCATTTCTCAAAAGAATATTATTGGTTCTAAGTGTAAGACTTATTAAGTATATCTTTATGCATTTATGTTCCCATGAGTGCCATTATTAAAAAAATTTTAGTGATATTTATATATATTCAATGTTCAACATCAGATAATTTGAGTTTCCTGTGTTTGTAAGGTAACTCACAAGGGAGAAAGTTGTATTAAATAAATAATACAGATAAATTTTATACTTCCATATATTTCAAAGCTAATGCAGCTAACTTTCAGTGGAATGGTAACATAAGACGCAGTGCTATAATATGATTGATTTGTTTTGACAGCAGCCAAATAATTGAGAGTGAAAGGTGTCAGCACAGATGAAATATTGTATAAGCCACATTCAGAAGGCAACCCCAGCAGCAATAGCAACTGGAGTTTTATTTCCTTTGATATCGCACTGTTACTCACTTCCAGTTTATTATAAAACCATGTAAGGTACGCAACTTTATGTGTGATGGAGGCTTTTATGGAGGGGATAGAAACAGAAGTTTGTCAGGTACTTGAACAATAGATACTGACAATGCGA
This sequence comes from Corvus hawaiiensis, assembly GCF_020740725.1. NCBI lineage: Eukaryota > Metazoa > Chordata > Aves > Passeriformes > Corvidae > Corvus > Corvus hawaiiensis. The sequence goes on from NC_063213.1 coordinate 25,559,035, forward strand.
TGTATGATGGATACAATATACAAGGGTAAATTATCTTAATCTTTCCCACTAGTTTTTTCTCTTCTTTTAAACACTTTTTTTCAGGCTACTGCTTATCTGGCGTCTTACCTCTAGCTTGGAGGGTAAGTGATTCCCTCCAGAGCAACCAGTCTATGGATTGCCTGGCAGGGGATTGCTGCAAAAACATTGCTGCTGTTACCCTCCCCAGCAGTGAAACCTAGTTTTAGTTCACCTCTTCTGCACTGCAAACTATACAGCTATACACTTTCTGGCTAACTGAGACAGGGTAAGGCTTGTATGTTTGTATCATGACATCCTACTGCACTACAAGGATTACAAAGAAATATAGCATGTGTCTAGGAGACTGCAAGTGCATGAGTAACCTACTATAGAAGGTAGCCAAATAGACCAGCTGAAATAATGCCTGAACATGTAACATGATATGAAAATCACTTCTGGGCTTTCTTAAAAGTACATTGAACAAGAAACTATGGCATGTTTGTAAGAACCCAAGGTATAAAGCTTTCCTTGTCCTGAAGTGCCATTGATTTCAGTGGGAGCCAGACTCCAAGGTACAGATTGAATTGAAATTTATATGTCCTGCCATTCATTTCAAAAATGCTCCATTAAGAAGACACAATCTGATGTGAATGACAAGGGTTCTCAGTAATGAGCTCTTGCTCATGCAAAACAAAACAAACTATGACAACCATCGTGTTAACAAGATCAAGAAGCCTTGCAGCTTTGTAAAGTAGCATCTAATCTATATCTATATCTATACCTATACCTATACAAATACAATTATTTACTTGAAGAAAAGTAAATAACAGAATGGGATGAGATTTCCAATACAGATCAATTTATACACAGTCCCATTGCGCTTGCATTCTTTTTGTCTTCTGATCTGGTAATTTCATAAATGGCATGGTTGAGATTAGAAACCAAGGCTGAGAAACCTAAACCTACTGTTACTAATACACGAAAAGTTTTCATTGAAGTGATGTAGGAAGGCAGGAAGTAAAATATATCTTACTGTAGAGAAGGCTGTATCTACTGAAGTATCTTCTTTAAAACAGGTAGAGCAGACTTGAGTTTTCAGCATTTTCTTCATGTTTGACCTGTGCAGACAATATTTTTTCTGGAGAAAACTAAACTCAAAATTCCACTACAAGTGCATACCTACTACATTCCAGAGCCAAGTGGATATACAAAGGACCAAACCAACAACTGGCCCTTTGGATAGCTTCAAGACCCATACAATCAGTGCAAACCAGAGTAAATATAGTCCAAAGTAGAAACCTTGAATTGCAAGTAGAGGGAGTGAAAGGGACTTGGAACCAACTGCTTCTATCTAGTCATCCTCTCATACTGCAGCATATTACTTGCTAACATTGATGTAGACATGTTTCAGGAAGAAGTAATTTGTGACTATTGTATGTGCAATGAAAACAAATCCTCATTGCTTATGGTTCAGAGCAATATAATCTAGGTAGAGGCTTCTCTTAGAGCACTGAGTGCCCAAGTTGCAGGACTGTGTGTCTTATGTAATAAATAGTTCTCTGCCATCAGCACCTGCAGTTAAAATTAGTTTGGTAGGTCTGGTTTTAGCCAGCAGCAGCTGTAGCATTCTCTTTAGCAATTGAAGAGAGAATGCTGAACATGGAATGTCTTCATGTTTGTGTGTGCATAAAGCTATTGATAGGCATTGAAATGGGAACAATGAAAGCATAGACTTTCCAAGTGTCATGTTTTCTGTACAGATGTTAGTCTCCTCATCAACAAGTATTACAGGACTACATGAAAACATGGATGGGTTACAAGACTCTTGGGAGAGTGCATAGTACTCATGAAAAATATCTGCTTTCCTTGCCTTTCTTATATGACTTCAGATATTTTCTTTTCCATGTCCCAGCTTGTACCTATGAGCATATATGTATACTTCTACCTTTCCTTTTAGGCTTCAACTAGCTCCTTCATCCAGGAGCCTCTGTCCAGTAGGCTGAGGAGTACAAATTCTTCCTGAGAAGAATTTCGCGAAGTAGTGTATAGAGGTAGAAGGTCTAGTTAATAGAAAGATTCTCAAGTGTCTAACATGTTTCCTGGCCACTGTAATTGGGATTCCTCTTTGGTTGTTCACCTCTTGACTATTAGAGGCATTTCTCAATCCATTGCTGATGGAACAAAAAGCCATTGAAAGAAATAGGAGTGAAAAAATCAAAAAAGAGACAAGTGAGGTAAAAGCCAAGAAGCGCAGCTTTCTGGCCCTTAGCTGGCTAGGCAAATGGAAGAGAAAAAAAAGTAAGCTAGCCACTCAAATGAACCAGCTCGCAGACATTTCCCACATGTTTTTGTGGACATTTTTCTGATTGGTCCCATAACCCAAACAACTTCTTATTTAGTTGAAGATAAAGCTTTGAAAGACCAGACAGGTTGTCTTCATAGTAATCCCTACTCCATAAAGATTCCAGTGACTATTAATAGATGGGATTTTGCAGACTTCAGCATTGTGAATAGTTTCCTTCTTAGACGATAGGTTTTCGCTAATCAGGAACTAAAGTAAACAATTTTCTCAACACACCTCTTCTTCTGAAGTGATTCCACATCATTGTTACAAGTAAATAGTCAGCTCTAAGTGGTAATTGTGATACGCCAGCACAGAGCCAAATCCAGAGGCCCTCAACTCTCAGTTTTAGTGAGGCAGATTCATTTTAGATGTGATGCTTGAGGCCCTGTTGACATTTGAGGGTTTGGGTTTTAAAAATCCCTATGTGAAAACCCTCAAGGTTTGGCTGACTATAACCCGCAAATGGTTTGACAGGACCCTATTTACAGAGACTGCTCAAGAGCCTTTCCCTTCCCCCGTTTGAGTGGTCAGCACTGACATACTCCATTATGAGGAAGCCCCACTTAATGTGGAACTACTTTCAATTGTCATGAGCACTCAGCTTTATTTAAACTGACACCCTTTCCATTGCCCCCAAGCTGGAATCCCAATGTCAGAGTGCTTCAAGAACTTCGGATTCAAAGCCATACTGCATACTGTCTGGCAAAGAGCTGTGATAGAGTGGTTCTAAACTGCACAGAAGTGAACTTCTGAGATGGAAGGACAATCCCAAAGGTGAAGGGAGACATGGTAAATGGATATGCTAGGTAAGCAGAGGAAAAGAGAGCAAAGGGAAGGCTTGCCTGTAGGTTCAGATCGGAAAAGAGACTTGGAGGACCCATGCTTCTCTCTTCCCTTGCTCTTAATCAGTTCATTAAACTTCAGTGATCTGGGGTCGTGCTGTTAGAAACGGTTACAATTCCTTTGCGTTCCAAGAGCTTCCTTCTCCCACCACAGCAGGTTGCTCAAGAACCAAGAACATGCGTAAACAATCTGAGATTAAACAGCATGGAAATATTCATGCTCTATTCCTACAGAGGAAATATAGTCTATCTGTAAAAAACAGTTAAGTGACCACTAGATCACTCCTGTTTCTTAATATTAAGCAAATGCTAATGCATGTGCTAGTTCATTGAAGTGGTCCTGTTTAATATGGAAAAAAAGTCATTTTAATGATCCTCTGTTTACTAATAGAGAAACTAAGTCACAGAGTAATGAAGTGACTGCCCTATATTTCCCAGCAGAACAATAGCAAAACTAGCCATAGAAACTATGTTTCCAAAGTCCAGTCTGCAAATGCATATTTACAAATTTGTAGGGGAAGAACATTATTTTTAAATTAGTGTAAGAAAAAAGTATTTAAAGAGAATACTGTTATAGGATATTTTCTGGGTGCTCCTATAAAACATTTATTATAGATTGTTTTAAAGGCTGAATCCTGATTGTCTCAAAGATATCTTCCTTTGGCTTTAGGGTGGCTGCTTCCGTAAGTAAAATTAACAATATTCAGTTGCATATTTTAGCCTAAACAAAGAGAAAAAAGAAGAATGGCTCTAATAAAACACAGCCAATGTCTGAACTGTGAATGGTTTCCTCCTTTTCTCTCTTCTTTCCACTGGAGAAGTACACTATCGCAGTAGTGGTTTGGGATTCAGTAATCATCTCTGCTTTCTGCAAATCTAGAGCAGTTTATGGTTTTGTCTGAGTTTTTGTTTTAAGATCAAATGTCATTGTCATGGAAGACTTTTTTCTCAACATACAGCTACATTTCAAAAATATACCTGAAATTTAGAAGTGGAGGGAAGGAGAGGGAAGGGAGGAATATCACTACTTGGGTTTCATGCCAGATTTTAATGTAAAATTAATTCTTTTAAAAAGATTTTTAAAAAACCACAACATTTTTCTAATGTGCATTAAGAATGTTGGAGAGCTCACTGAAGCATATACTTTGAGCTTTCAGGAGCAATCTGTAGTCAGGCATTTTAAATGAAAATTGATTTGTGATTTACATGGTCAGTGGAAAGAAAATTAACTTATGGAAGGTTGTAATGAAATATTAGACAAGTAAAAAAGTAGATGGTGATCTAGTGGAACTAAAAGTCCCATCTGGAAGAATTCTGTGACATTTTTACATTTATCTGTGTTCTGCATGAGTTGTAATGTTAGTGGTAATTTTATGGGACTGAACTGAAATGAAAAGGGTGTTATCACAGATTGCCTACAATATAGGATTGTGTTCAGTGGAGAGTCCTGTACCCTTTTCTCCATTTTCCTGTAATATGACTCATTGCACTTTTTTCAGCTACTGTTGTTGAATTCATTCAGCCTTTTACTTGAGGTTATTAAAGAGGAACATCAAATGCACACAAAAACAATCTAGCAGCACATTAAAAATCAACACGGCTGCTTCCACTTACTCCTGCATAGGTGAGGCCCTATCCAGGAGACCCTTTAAAATATATGCTAAACTTGCACATTATCATTCTTAAACACAGGCTATTAACACAGATTTTAAAATACATTCTCTTTCAATTTATGACTCATCAGCATAGCAGGAGCAAAGAATTAAAGCTTTTCCAGAAAACATACTGCCCTATTTCTGTTCCTCTGTTCATTTTGAACTCTGATATTCACTGTATGACATCCCTAATTGCTCTTGCTGTCAGTTTCTCGGAGAATGAAGAAAGAGAGACGTGTCAGAATAACATGGTGCCATACTCGCTGCATTCTTCTCCTGCTTTTGTACTAGAAAATCTTTCTCTTGTTTCAACAACACAGAATTTACTGGTAATGGAAATAGGAACTCTTGTACTAACTTCTACTACATAATCTTCTTTCTTCTGTAGACTCCATGTATGGCAACCACTAATTTCTTGTAACTTTACACAGTTTGAAATATATGACTCTAACTTGGCAGAAGATTAGTATTCTTTGGAACCAGTAAGATTTATTAATGTCTTTGTCAAAATTAATCCCATTGTGGATTTGGAAAGTTCTCAAATTTTCAAAATCTAGAGAAAAATCTTCCCATCAAAGGCTTGCTTCCTTCTGTTATTAAATGAATTAGTTCTATGTCCTATCAAAGTCTTCTTTGTTGAGGACATCTAATCTTCCTTTTCACAGGAGAAAATATCTTTATGCCATTTCTTCCTCTCTGTTCATTTAGGAAATACATAGGTGTCATATGAATGCATACTAAGCATTCTAGTTTCTTTGCACTGCACAGGTTTTCAACATGGCTCAGCAGCATGTAGGGTTTGGACACTCTTGAGCAAACATGGGCTGTAGACTTGTCCCTCTTCTCATGTTATTTTTTTCTAATCAAAACTGGAGGATCAGGTTTGAAATTATACCAAGTCCATATTACTGTTAGCTAAAGTCAAATTAAAACCAGATTGTACAACTAATATGTGCAGTGTTTTCAGTCGAACAAGTGCAATACAGAAGAGTATAGTTTGAAACATACCATATATTTCTCCAGGAAATTTATTTTAGAAGTATATTTGAAAGAGGGGAAATATCACAAATCCTTCACAAATAGTATATATGATTTTTAAGAGAATGATGTGGCTAATCATGGTAGGAGCAGCCTTTCTAATCACAGGATACCGTAGAGGTCAATATTAGGTATTGGCTTTCCATCCTATCCATCTGAAACAATATACCATAGTGAATGTAATCAGTAAATGAGGGCAAATGAACCTATTAGAAACATTAGCATTGCAAAATGACAAGTTTTGAGAAATAGATGTTAAGTGGATCCTGCAGCTGGTAATTGTCATCCTGGGAATAATTACACTAATTAATAGTTGCTAACCCCAGACCCTTGTGCCTGTAACTTTGAATGAGTTAATGATTGCTGCTTTTGAGACTGTATTGCTGGTAGATTTTCACTAAGTGTCAGTAGAGTAAAAAGGCCCCAGGGGAGAGACTGACTCTGATGATCTTTAGGGTCCCATTTTTACAAACCACAAGTACATCTCTGAATGATCAGATAGCATCTCCACAGACCACAAAGTAGTCGGAGATTGTCTAATGAAGAGATCCATTTCATTATAAAGTTACTGATTTGTAAAGTTAATATTAAGTTCATGTAACGTCAGGTGCATAGCACTTGCCATCAGAAGGTTTTACTTTTGAGGCTGTGCTTTAAATGAACCACAAACCCCAATTTTTTCCATTGTCTTTCCTCTTGACCCTAGTTATGTGGACTCTATTTCTCCTGAAATTAATTTAAAATGCTACCAAATCTTTATCGGCAAAATTTAATTTCTGTAGGCTTTTAAAGACTGGGAAGCTTATTTTACAGAGTGGGTCTGTATTCCTTTGCAAGACCCATGCAAGTGGGTCTAATTCCTTTGACTATTCTGTCCTCTTTCTCTGTCTCTCTTCCATCCCTCCTACTCCCCAATAAATAACTATATGAGTCCTGTAATATCCATAAATTTGGGACATATAATCTAGCTGACTTCCAAGAGTGAATATTAGGGATAATTTTGTATTGTTAAAATAAATAGTTGACTGATGTCAAGATGGCAAGAGAAAAATTCCAGTAAAATCAAGATTATGTTCATCAAGGACAATGAAAAATGTAAGGAGAGCTGTATTTCTCTTAGTCTTGCAGTCTGTGAATGAAAGGGTTATTAATATACTTTTGGAAATTATTCCATGGTCTTTGATCAGATGGAATGATAAAACAGATTGAGTGCTGCCCCATGTTGGAGCCCATTTTTGTCACATCAAAGAAAACAACTATGTAGTACTACAATATTGTAAGTCCAAGTTACTTACAGTAGTACACTATTAGTTGATGATTCCTCATAATATCTTCAGGGAGTTAGAAAATATCATAAAAATAGATCTTTTCTTAACTGCATTTGCTGCTTCTGATGTTTTCCCATGGCTCTCCACACAGACAAGAGAGCTCTTTAAGGTCAGTGTGAGTTTTCCTGTCCTGAGCCATAAAGCTGCTAGTTGACAAAGATCACATCTTTTGTTCTGTTGGAAAGGAGAACTGCTTATAGAAAAATCTGTGAAAGTTTCAAAAAATTGTAAATGTTGGTACTTCAATGTTGCTTTGAACATAGAACGTGGAATATAAACCTAGTATCTGTACAGCATGTAGAAGCAGGATTAAATATGGCAGTTGTATGGGCAGTTTATTAATTTCTACAGTCTGCAACAAAGAACTGATTTGTAAACTTTCTTCTTGTTTTTCCAGCACTTATTTCTCATAGGCATGTGCCATTTTTTATTTGCTTTGTTTTGTTTACTAATTATGTCCATAAGATAAGTGTACATAGTGCCAAAGGAAGATAAGAATGGTGACGTAATTTTTAAGGAAGAAAGCAGCATGAATTTTAGGAGCCACATAAGTACTAGGTGGCTCCTTTAGAGACCACAGTGCCATGTAGACAGAGGAAAGTGTCCCCAAGCTTTTGAAACCAGATATAGAAGCTAAATCATTGCTATCTCCCTTAATTAAGATTCTGTGTTTCTCCACATGAAAATTTATGGAATAGTATGTTTTATAGTGGTAAGTTTCAGAAGGAACAATCTGTTAGGAATGTACTGAAGTAGCAGAGCTAAATGGTACAAAATAAAGAAACGTATTACTATATCAACTAGCATCAACAGTCCTTACAAGTCTTCCAAAAGATTTGATACCTGACATTATGTTAAAAAATTGAAATATTTTAAGAAGTTTATGTTGCATTTTCCATGGCAGTAGTGATGAAGTTCAGTTGTCTTTATCTTCATTCACATACCTGAGAAGGGTGGCAAATAAAAAAGATGATATTAGGCTAACTGCTGGTCTGCTTGTGCTCTGTAAAACAAGAAGAAAATGAATGAGACCTATATTTTCCTGAATTTATACAGAATGTACCAAGGATGCTATAAGTTAAATGTTACAAGTTAAACAAAAGAATACCAGAATATTATGGAACAAGAAAACAATCACGAGAAAAGGAGGGGAGGAAAGAACAGAAACTGGGTGGAAGATAATGTTCATGGAAGCTGCAATCCATCCAACAAGGCAAGGAGAAACAAATGGCACTGAAAATATGCCAGTTGTCCAAAAAGATAGATATTATATACAGCAAGAAATGAATAGAGAAATAATGGTAAAGAAACTACTCATTGAATAAATGCGAGGGCCCGGCTTTCAGAACTAGAGTGGCTTTCAGGCACTACAGTACCTCAATTTTTGAACTTGGACAGTGGCAAAACCAGCTGGCATAGGAAATATTGGCACTCTGAAAATGGTCACAGAGCCCATGTGGTCTCCTTATGTCAGTGATGACAGAGAGCCTGCCCCTGGAAGACAACAGTCATTACTTAGTGACAAAGTTAACCAGACGGTGTATAAACCCTTGTCATTTGACATCAACCATGCAGATTAAGTCTTTTGTCCCAGACATTGCAAAGATCATGAGACCTGTGAGAGAGAGAAAAGGACACAAACTGGAGGCTTACAGTGAGTGGTCTCATTTTCCTCTGAGCTGCAAAACTAATTAATTTTACTTTGAGAGTTACTCCTTAGACTGCTGTTGTTGAAACTGGTCATTTAGTACTAAATTTCCAGAGGTCTGTGGCTAGACAGAGTCTAGTCTTGTGTACTACAGAGAGCATGGACTTCATTGAATTCTACCTATTTAAACCACAAATAGCTCTCATGGCCTTTTGTATGTGTATTTTTAGACTTTGATTCACTGCGCTTCAAAAAACAGCCGTCTATCTAAGCAGGAAAATTTTGATTCTGAGTTAGTATTATAAAGATAAAAGGTTAGAGAAAATCACAAAACAAAAACTAAATCTGGATTTGAGATGAACAGAGAACATTAAATCCCATAGGGTGTGAGGCACAATAGGCAGTGAGGCACAAAAATATTCATAAAGCCAAAGAACATAAATGATTAAAGGCTGGAATTAAGCAAAAATGTGAAGACATGTCCTGGGCCTATTGGATGGATTAGAATTTCCTTTGATACCAGTCTGGTCAAAATTTTGCCACTGTGGGGATAAAACAGAAGGCCTAAACACAGGGAATGAACAATGAAGCCAGTCTGGGAATGTGAGACATACTGTCTCTGGAGGCATGGTGTATCATAGAGTCTGTTTTGTTCTCCAGTTAAAATCCTTGGTTAAGTTGCATCAGTGCTGCCACTAGGAAAGGCTGTAGAGCTTAGAGAATGAACACAGCAAATTTATGTCTGGAAGAGGGGATAATTGTTGTTTGTTAAAGAAATATTACTCATTTTTGTGTTTCTCTTTGTGGCTTTTTGTCACTAACATCTTTGGAATAGTGTGGTGATAGATCAGTTCATGGAAACAAGATGTCCATCCCAAAATACGTTGGCAAGGAATAGAACGTTTATGAAATAAATATTTGAGTGTAACTATAAATGTATTTTACTATTGTTTTCAGTGCGGTGTTGGAGAAGGATTGCTAATTGGAAGCAAGATGGAGAAAGATATGAGAGAGAGGGACTTTTCTGGTTAAAAAAAAAAAAAAAGTGATAGACATTATGGCCCAAACTATGTTCTGCTGGTTTTAAAATTACAGTACACAGTAAAAGTAAATCAGCGAAATCTCTCCAGAGGTGTATTTTATCTGGTAAGGCCATAAAGAGCAGGATCTACTACTCAGTTTACAAAATTGTTTCAGCATTTAAATACAGCCTCTACCATAATACATAGACAAAAGCAATGTCATTATTCTAGATTTCTTGCAGTGCAGCAATTAAATTTCAAGACATTTCAGAAGCTTCTTTAAGATAGAATTGCAGAACCTGACCACATTTTCCAAGGCTCATCTCTCTTCAGTGAGGCTGTACAGCTGGTAACCATAAAAACAGACATTTTCAATATATTTTTAGCCATGTTTCCATCTACCACCAGAATGCCAAGAAGTTTCTTCTTGGTATTTGGTGTACCTTTTTGCAAGAAGACAGGAGTATTTATAATTTGTTAGGATTCTATGGTTATATGTCAGAAATTCTTATTATGAAATGTTTTTGTAAACAAACTAAATTCCACTGGGAAATATACAGACACTGTTGCTTTTTTTTCCTGGGTTTTTTATTATTATTTTTAATTAGTGCTCTCCACAGAGTGTTGAAGGTTATGATAAATATTTCCTGGAGCAGATTTTCAGCCTGTAACTCTGAGGAAGAAATATGCATTTAAAGATGTTGTTTTATATTTTGACTCTGAAGGGGATTACAAAAATTACTTTCGGTAGATTACTCTTTTTTAAGTTTCTTTTCTCAAAAGAATTTATAGGATATCTAATGAAGGAAATTTATCCTAGCATTAAAACTGAGCTAAATTTGCATGGATGTTTTTATTATTTTCTAAAATACATGACTTCAAACAGTTAAAGCACCATGCTCAGCCAATATGGAAATACAGCTGAATTTGAAATTTACTATATGCTGTTTCTGCTTCTCATTTTTTGCCATTTCACACCTTGTCCGCATCCCGAGCAGGCTTGTAAGTTTCCAGCGCATACATTTCTTGTGATGATATATTGTCCTGGTGGAAAATTTCATTTACTGGCTGTGCCCTTTGCTGAACCTGTTGCTAGTCAAGGAACATGATAAGCGTATAAGTAGCATGCTACTTCATTTATCATACATCGTTTTAGACACTCAAATATCTCATATACAATTCTGCATTCTGCACCAAGGGAAACTACTAAACTTGCAGGAAAAAAAATCTACAAATAAATCATCAGTTTATAATATATAAATGTATCCTCCTAATAAAAATTAATCATAGTTTATACTAAGACTGTAAGTGCCCTTTATTTTTTTTATGGCCTCAGTAACCACATCCTATCAAACTCTAATAGAAAATATCTGGCTTTTGTGATTTTGTGTATAGCAGAATTGAAAGATATAAAAATACTGTCTATTTTTAATAATTGAATTACATTGCAAATAAATCACAGCCTTGAAAGATCTGGCATTGCTAAGGACCTTCTGCTCTTCTAACATTTCTCTCTGGTTTATACTTTCATCATATCCTGTATAAAACAAAATTTGATTTAAGAAACAACCAGAACAGCAACACCAATAAAATCCTTTAACATTTAAGGAATTTAGAACTCACCAGAAAGAAAACATTTGCAAGAAATTTAAGGTCAAATAAAACAAAGTCCATCTGATGTACTAGCTGTTCCTAGAAGAGTAGGTCAGGCCTCTCTAATTTCAGTTATATATCATCTATTGATTTCAAAGCTTCTTCAGACCATCATCACAATATTTTACTACAAGCAGCTTTTTATTCCAACATAAAACAATCTACATCCTCCCAAGATGTTGCATTTAAAATGTTGAATGCAAAACTCTTATTTATGTTAAGCCATGCTTACATTAATTAACCTTTCACTAAAATATTGGACTATGAAAAAGTATGTCTTACATTTATATAGCACCTTTTATCCTGCATCTTTTAACAACTGTACATAGAAGAGTCACTTCAACCACCTCTCATGTATATCCATTTCTAGGGAGGAGTAGAAACATTTAATGGCTCACAGTGACATTGTGTTCTAGCTTTGAAGTAGAACTGAAGAAGAATTTGTTAAACAGAGTTTAATGACATGATCTGTAATTTGACTAGGTTATCAGAGCTGATAGAAATCTGTCTGGGGAGAACAGAGGAGGGAGGCAGAGAAGAATGAAAAAGCAAAACAAACTCAGATGTTATGCCATCTCATTGGGGATAGGGAAGAAATCTGCAGACAGGGTTAGGGGGCTTTGTACTTTTTGAGAACATCATCTTTTCTAAAGATGCCAGGTAAGGTGATAGAATGGAATCGCCAAAATAGGTTTCCTTCAGCTGAGAGGTTTTCCACCAGAGTCCCCATCGGAACTCATAGTCATGGTGTATGAAATACAAAATGTTGATATGTAATTGATCTGAATAGGAAACATATTGTTGTATTGCAGTCATAATTCACCTAGGTGAAGAGAATTAAAACATCTGAAACCAAGTAATTTCCTCATGTAATCAGGACATATTGTAAACAATGGGTGGGAAAGGAAGGAAGTAAAACTGGTGCTGTACAAATGATGTAGCTAGTCTAAAACATAATGTCAAGACAATTTTTAACATCATTCACATCTATATCACTTCATAGGAACAAATAGGTCACAATTTCAGTATGACCCATCAGCTCTACATTTGAAACTAATAGCCATGATTGGCTTATAAGAAGTTTGCAAGGTTTATTTAAAAACATAAACAGTATTTTTTCCCTCTTAAAACTCAGTGATGAAGAGATTGAAACTCAGATTTAGGAATTGCAAATTGTTCTCTAGAATTGTGCATGTAGATTCATTTACAGTTGCCAAGATACTGCAGGGGCAGACACTCTGAAGTTTGTGGTATAGAACTGGATGATTTGCTGAGCTTCAATGGAATGCTGAAATCAAAACTTTTTAAGTAGTTCATGCTTATCTCTATAAGCAGGTTGCATATACTAATTTAGTTGTTGTTTATGATTACATTTTGTTCTTTCAGCTCATGGATGAAAAAAAATACTGGATAAAGGGGTCATTATATATTGGTTGTACATCTCTAGAGTTTTATGAGGTACTTCTCTAGTGTTTTTATTATGGCATTTGGAGATGGAATCCATTTTATACAAGAACTTTGCACAAGAACAGGTAGTCTCACAATTAAAAAAATATCACTTGGTTTTCTTCATGACCAGGTACTTCAGGTCAATACAAGAAGACAAATATTCACTGCATTTAGTTTTCAGGAAGCAATATGATGCAAAGTGATTAATAAAAAAATTCAGGTCATTCTGGAACCAAGTAGAGTGGAGGACACACGTACTGCTTTAGAATCATTTGAAATGGAAACAGCCGTGGCTTTTCCAATACCAAACAGATGAGTTCAGCGCAATGATGGATCAACATAGAATAGAACTAATTTCTTCTCAGGTTGAACATGCCTCATTTCTTCGCCTTGCCAGCTTTTTTCATATGCTGTTAACGTGGTAAAAGATGCTCATTCACTTTGCTTTTTTCGAGCTGCTGATAAAACACATCGTATTTAATATGAGTATAGAAGACAGGAAGAAACTCATATGTTTTATGGGAGAAAGACTGGCAAGATACTTTAGTCAGTGATGTTCTCATTTGTTCTGCTGAAAGATATCCAGGCCTAATTAATAGAACAGTTGATTTCATTGTGGTGGGTTTGTAGATTTGAAGATAAGTCTTCGAAGGAAATCTGTGCATAGCTACATGAAGAAAAAAAAATTTTAAAAAGCAGGCAACAGTGGCTTTATTATGTAGAAATAGTGGCCATGATTTGTCTCTTGCCATCTAAACATGCACTAACACCAATAATATCACTATTACATACTGTTATATACATTTAATTGCTGAGGAAATTAAGATGCTGAGAAGTCAGAGAGCAAGAGAACCCAAGATCTGCCTCCAAACCATTTCCTCTGAAGTGATCCCCTTCCTTTCCACTCAGTATTTTCTTCCTTTTCATGCTCAGAGTCTAAAAACACTTCTAGAAAGGAAACATCCTGGGAAAGAATGGAGATTGCAGGATCAACAGTTGTTTATTAAAAAACATAAACTTCCATTAAAGAAGACATAGACTTCTCATTCTGTGTCATGTATTCCTTACCACCACCTTAATTTTAGTTGCTGTAGCCTTGATTAATGTTTCTGGAGACAAATATTTTGTGTTGATGCCCTAGATTTGAAGTACTTCAAGTTCAGAAAAAGTTCTGAACAAGGAGGAAGATTGAAAGAACTCTGTTATACTCTTGCTGCAGAGCTCCTTGGCAAAAGCAGAGCAATAGGTCGCAGTCCCAGCAGAAGGATTCAGGGGGAGAACCACCTTTGTTTACAGGCAGTTGTGTTCCCTTGTGCTTTCTGAGAAGCTGAGGACACAAAAAAAGAGAAACATGGTGCACCAACAGTCCTAACTTTACATGGTTCAACATATTTTATAGCAATTTTGCTCAAGGTTTTGGTTTAGGATAAAGGTTTCCTTTGACTTCTGAAAGCAGCTATTAAACTTAAAAGGTAAGGTATTAAACTTGTTAAATAGCTGCCTTAAAAGGTAGCTATTAAACTTACTAAGGTATTAAAGAGTTTTCAACATCTCTTTATTATTCTGTTTCCACAAAGCAGTGAGGCAGAGCTTGCCCTCAACTTGTTCTTGGTCTAGGTAGACTTCCTAGAGAGGAGTGTGTCTGCAAAAGATTTGGTTATTTTGTTTGGTTGCTTGTTTATAATTTGTTTTATAGGTGCCTAATGAACAAACTGAGATCCCATCATGCTGTCCACAAAAAAAACCGGAACTAGAAGGCCTCCCAGAGATGCATGTAATACAGAAGAGCACAAATTAATGTCGTCAGATAGGGACTACAAAAACCAGTAAAGCAGTAGTGGTCAGTGTAGCCTTAATATACGTTGTCCGTCCTTGAACAATAAATGAGAAATAATGAGAGAAGAGGAAGGGCAGAGGTGGGCAATACAAATCCTTGAAAATGAAAATAAGTAGCTTCTATTTGATGTGATGCAAAAAGGTTAAGTGAACCACATGATATGAAGAGACATCTCAAATAGTAGCCTTGGAGAACCAGCAACAACTCTGAAAGAGTAAAAGGAGAACGAGTTCTTTTCTCGGGCAGAAAAAGGATGTTGTCATAAGCGTTTGGACAAGAGTTTCGGTTGTGCAAGTAGTTAGGGAGAATCTTAGAACAGGCTATGTGTAAAGAAACTGACTGACAGGCAGATTTGTTTGTTCTCAGCATATAGACAGAATTGATGTCTTTGAGATTAATCAGATAAAATATTATGAGGGCCAGAAATGGGATCTGAAGAAACTGTTACTGAAAGCTAGAAGAGGGATTAGAAGGATCTTCTGCAAGGAATGTCAATGAAGCATGAGATGTGAAGTGCTCTGGGACAGAGCACTGAATTTGAACAAGTTCTCTTGAGTGCAAATGATGGGAGACAGGTTGTAAAGGTATATGGTGAAATTAGTAAACAACTTTATGCTATGATTGTGAGTATATGTTTAATTATTAATTAACTGAAGACAACAGCTGGAGCATTAGCTGTAGTGTCATGTGAGGACAAAGATTAAGTTAAGGCTGATATATTTATATATATATGTTTATTTTTCTAAAAATAAAGCAAATTAGTATTTTAAAAAGGAAGACCTATCAGACCATGAAAGATGATGAACAAATGGCAATGAAGATATCTCCAATGAGGAGAGAGGATCTAGTTAATGGGACAAGTGGCACAACCAATAAGAAACTGATGGTTGGAAAGACAGAAAGTTGTAACTACATTATAGTTTGTCAGCTTTCCCTTGGAATACATCAGAGCAATACTATGTGTAAAGAGGAGGCAAGAAAGCAGAATATGAGGAGGAAGCTGGCGGCTTCCTCATAAAGTGTTTGGGATAGTGTGATACATCAACAATAGGGATGAGAAGGGAGAGAAGACTAAGGTTCAGGATTGTTGAAAGGAAAAGCACGAGCTAAAAAATGGTGCAGTGATTTGAAGTATGGGGCATCCTGTTCTGCTCACAAGCTAATTTGAGTCAGGTAATGACAGGATAGGACAGACTTCCACATGGGATGGTTTTCAAAGTGGCAGTAGCACAGTGGCACCCAACTGCCAACAAGACACAAATCCTTCTGATCACCTCAGAAATGCTCTATATATCCCAGAAACTGTTGAAGAGGAGAAAGCCAAGAGAGTAATCACTTTAATTTTCTCTCTGAAATGTAGTATTTAAAATTATGCCCAAAAAAATCTGAATAAATGCTCAACATTAACAAATTACTGTACTGCTGAATGCAAATCTGAAAAAAATTACAGCTTTAGGGTTTTTTGCCAACCACCTCTTATTTGTAACTTATTTCTAAGAGAAAACATTTTCAAACTTGTTGAGATTTATTGATTTTCAAAAGCAAATGGCTTTTCAAGAGTGTCACAGTAGCTCATCTCTGCTGTCACTGTCTCTTTCCAACTACAAAAGAAGTGAAAGTTACATGGATAATGACTTTCCACATCTGTTGACTTAAATTCTTGATTCAACTAATTATCAGTGTATTTTATTGCACAGCCATTCAAACTTGTTTCCACTTGTTCATGCTCAATCCATATAGACCAACAAACATACATCCCTGTAAATACGTGTATTATGTTTCTGAACTATGAATTTAATAGAAAAAATGCTATTAGTTTTGCGAACATTCAACAATGATTTCAGATGCATGAAATGCATACATTCAGAAGGTGATGCCCTTAAATTAGAGGGGGAATCCAACTTGTCCTCCAGCTGCAAGATCCTTGTTTTTATAACTGTATGTTTTTCTCCTTTCTCAGTTAATCTTGTAATGTATTAGATTATATTAGTTCACAGGTATTGAGGTGAGGGAGGCTTTTTATGCCTCTATTACCTGTTGAGTATTCCTGCTCTAGAATACATTGTGTTTACTATGTGGAGTTGTGTTTTAATGTATAATATTATTATCCCCCTGATTTTTGTGTGGTACTGCTCAGCATAATTAAGGTTGGCAGTCTAATAGGACTCCACACAAGAAATTTACATGAGGGAACCATGTTGTAAGGTATGTTTTCCAGCTGAGTACTTTGTCAGTGGCTATTGTCTAGTAAACATTTTTTCAATTAATTTCTTAAGCAGGACAACAAGACAAAGTAAACCCATGGTTAAGCTCATGCAGAATAGTAAGGTGGTTTCATTCACTCAGTAGAAACAGAATTATAGCAGAGGGAATAGGTAAATAGGAGAGAAAGTAAAAAGGAACCCTCTCACATCTCTTACTATTCACACACACAAACATCCCTTTTTAACTGTACAAAATACATTTGTACTAATAGTAACATAGCCTGTTCAACTGTTTCTCACTGAATTTCCTTCAAACCTGATGTTATAAAAAATAAATATACCATGTTTTTTCAGGGAAGAATATCAACACACAAACTGTGCTTCTTTGAAGTAATGAAACTATTGCTCTTACACAGATAACATTAAATACTCCCTAATTATTACATTTATTTATTTGTTTGTTTATTTGAAAGCTATGCTGATTTCAACATGTCTTTGTCATAGCTTCACTTGAGAGTCTCCACAGTGGTGACTTATGGGTGTATCCATCTTCCCCTGACTTACCCAAAGCTGTCTTGGATTGTCTTTCTGATATTTTGTTTTTTCAGAGATGTCTCAGCTTTCACCACTGTCTGTCACTTCTGATAACATCCCCTTCATTAGTCGGTCATTTAACCTGTCTTTAACTTCTCTATTTCTTCCCTTGTACCCAAAACTTGCTATAGTTGCTCTCTACCATTAATAAAACTCTTTTGCATCATCTTTCTTATTTTGGTCATTTTTCTTCTCCTTTCCTAACACACCCTGTTAAAGCTCCATGTCCTTTCTGAGCTCAGTTGCTAGGATATATACTTTTCAGTCTGGTCTCCTGAGAAACCTTGCACCACTACCAATCTTTTGTAAATGTTTGTGTTCCATGTCATTAATGGTCTGCTCATTCCCTATAAGTTTGCTCATATCTTCTTCCTTCTTTTAGTCAATCTGTTGATATAGAATGAAAATGCCTCTGTAAAAAATACTGAGCATCTTCTGAATTAGCAGTCACATGCATGGATATACTACTCTTGCCTTCACTCTTAGGTCACCCACTTACTCATGTCTATTCTATGGACATATTAGCAATGATTATTAATAGTGGCAGATATGCATATTAACCTCAGCTACCTTTAAGTTTCATGTGTGTATATGCATACATTTAAATATTTTCCAGAAGTTTTCAGGTTTGTCATTTAACAGGCTGAAATACACCATATATGTTATTTCTTTTTTCCTTTATATGCTTTCTTCCTGCTATAGGTTTGCACTTTCACAGTTTTTAAGTTTTGGTTTTTTCTTTGTATATTTATAGTACCTTTCACATTAGGTAATGTTTAACTGTTTGACTAGATCTGGTAGCACTAGGGTTTATTCATACCCCACTAGTACTTAGTGACACTGATTAAAGACCTCACATGCTAGAACCTTCACAAATGCACATTAAAACAATTGTTCTTGTCTTGGGCAGCTCCCAGTTCTAGCTGTGTGCATGAGAGCAGCTCACAATGGAAGAAAAGCAAGCTGCTGTGTAATAAGCCGAGTTGTCAGTTCACCATCTATGTGGCCAAAGTTTGCTAGTAAACCATTATAAATGTGAGGACAATGGAATAGGTTTGTGGATACTGGCATACACCTTTTCCATATCTATGGGTGAGGAGATACTTTCTCAGTAAACTGTAAGATGCTTGAAGAAAAACCTGTGTATCTTGTGATGCATTGAACACATTAGTACTTAAAAAGTAACCTTTATTTACTTGCTGTTACTTTTCAGTAATCAAGTGCTAAGACATTTCTTATAATATGTTTTTAATGTGGCATTTTTGTAAGATCATTTGTTTTGAGGAGAGAAGACTAGGAGACAGTACTTCTGGTTTTAAGCAGAGATGATCATAGCTATTTCTTTAGTGGGGATAGTGAATGGGTTTTGATACAGGACAAATAAAGAAATGACCACACTGTAGAAACAGCCATCCGTGTCTTCTCCTCAGTTACCTTGGACCCTGAAGTTTGGACTCCCTTCAGGGGGACTTTTGCTAGTTTGGTTCTGTCATCTTCCTTAAGTAAAATCTTGTAAGTTGGTGAGGAACCTACGGGTGAAGAAACTGCAGCCAGAGGAGTGGTTTCTGTAGGAAAGGGTGAAAACAGAGCTATTGATTTTCATCTCAGCATCTGTCTGATGGTGGGACACCCTCAACTTAGGAGAATGTTCTGTACACAGACTTTGTTCTTTAATTTTGCATGCCTGATGAGGCATGAAAACTAAAAAAGATGAATATACTAATTTTTAAATCGGATGGTGTTGATTCCTTCCAGCAACAGTCATCTGTGAGCCTGAAATCAGTCTTCTTTCTCAGTCCTCTCATTCTTCCACTCAGAGCTAAAATGGCTGTTTTCACAGCTGTTGTGCTGTTTTATTTCTAGTCAAGATTACCTATCCACACTGTTAATCATTTAGGCTAAGTGAAAAGAGACATCAAAAGAAACAGTATATTTTATCATTTTATCTGTGATCTTTCCTCTTCTTTTTGTTTCTTCTTTTAAATCATCTACTGGAGAGGTGTCTCATTACTCAGAAAAAAAAAAAAAAAGGACAGATAAAAAAAAAAGGCAGAAAACAGAGAACCTAGTTTACTGGAAGACATCCTCAAACTCTGAGGCCGTTTTCTGTGCTGTTGGTT